>NC_091309.1:14826677-15099177 GCF_038502225.1 Cherax quadricarinatus
CTCAGTCTCTAAGGCAGGGGTTCCCAACCTGGGGTACTTGATGATGGAGAGCTGAAAGATCTTATAGATCTGCGTTCAAATCGTGCTCTTGAAATGCAATTTGAGAGTAAAACTTTGGAAGAGTGTTGGTGCTCGGCTGTGGTTCTATTTCCAAGACTTTGTGAAACTGCACTAGCTGTGTTCATTCCATTTGCGACAACTTACTTAAGTGAATCAGGATTTAGTACTCTTTTGTCAATTAAGACAAATTCTAGAAATCGTTTGAATGCACAGGCAGACATGCGTGTTGCTATCACCAACATAGTTCCCCGTTTTGAAAAACTTACAAGCAAGAAACAGGAACAAATGAGTCATTGAATTAAAATGGATTCACAAACTTTTTGGAAGTCAGCCTTTTTATTTTATTATCTTGTACATATTTAAAAAAAAGTAACTATTTTTTGTATGGTATATTCAAATGTTAATCGGAGACATTCTTTCTTGTCCATATGTTTGATTTTTTACATATTAAAAAAATAAAATTCCTTTCTAAAGGTTTGAAAGCTAGTTCTTGATTTTACTTTTTTGTATATATTTCAAGCAATAGTTATTATTTTTGTAAGGTGTATTCAAATATCATTCTGTGATATGTTCCTTTTCTGTAAGTCTGATTTTTGTTCACATATTATATTAGAAAGTGAAATAAATATCTTCTTTTGATACAATTTAGTATGATTCCACATCCTTTATCCTTGAACAAAGTTTAAATTGTAGGGGGGGGGCGAGGCTTGAGCAAAAATTTTATAGGGGTGCGGGAGTAAGAAAAGGTTGGGAACCACTGCTCTAAGGGCTGAGGCATCTTATGAAGTGGATCATACTTTTTGGGTATAGGCTGTGTGCGCACAAATCTGCCAATTTACTAATGTGAATATTATGCAGAAAGTTTGGAGTTTAGAGATTAGGTGTGGAGTTACCAAAAGTATTATTCAGAGGGCTAAGGAGGGTTTCTTGAAGTAGTTTGGACACTTAAGGGATGAAGGAAAATGAGATGACTTGGATAAATACACGAGTGAGAGGGGTTAGATTTGACTGGGACTAGCTCATGAGTTAGTGGATTTATCAAAGCTTATTGTCAGGGTAGCACTAAAGTGGGTTGGGAAAATATTCTGTTAGTGGGTTGGATTTCTGAAGGACCTGCCCAGTATGGGCCAACAGGCCTACTGTAGTGTTCCTTTATGTTATGTATAAAAATCTGAGGTGGAGGGAAGGAGAGGTAGAAGTCGTCCTAGGAAAGGTTGGAGGGAAAGGTTTTGAGAACTTGGGGCTTGGACATCATGTTACATTATTATAATCATGGAGGAGCGCTAAATCCGTAGGATTATACAGCGCATCTGGGAGAATGGAAGGTATTCAGGCTCAATTCAGGGAACCGGAGCACAGATCCAGTGCCCTAGATCAAGAGCCCCCCTCACCAGTGGAAGTGCTTTCCCTTCTCATAATTCGACGTGCTGTTGGAGTGTAGACCGGGCAAGATTTCTGAAGAGATTCAGGGAAACCTGTTAGCAGGACTCGAGTCCTGGAGATGGGAAAGTACAGTGCCTGAACACTGAAGGAGGGATGGAGATGCAGCAGTTGGGAGTGTCATCTGAACTGTGATATCGGTGGCGCCCCACTGGAATTGAATGAGTGGCAGCGAAAGTATTTTCTTCTTTGTCGTATCACACTACCTTGGTAGGAGATGGTAGGAGTGTTAAAAAAATAAAGTTGGAACTGTTAGCCTCCGTGCATTAACTGGGAACATCTCTTCTAGTTGGCTTCAAGCTGGTCACGGACCAGGCCGCGGGGGCGTTGACCCTCGAAACACCCTCCAGGTAAGCTTTCAGTGTTATCGTATTTTTTTCAAATGAAGCATTTTCATTAATTGTCGGCTTTGCCTGTTCTGATTTGGCAACTTTATTAAACAAATAGTTCACGTGCAATAACTGGAGAATGCCTCTACTGATCAGCTTCAAACCTTAAACGCTGGTTACCTTCTTCAAAGAAAGGTATAAATTTACTTTAGGCTGTTAAATGTTAATTTGCCAATTTTATTTATAAATGGGAAACTTAAATACTGGTTTTCAAGTGATAATTTATGTATGGTTCATCCGGTAGGCTTCCGAATTTTGTTTGATCAGTGTGTGTGTGTGTGTGTGTGTGTGTGTGTGTGTGTGTGTGTGTGTGTGTGTGTGTGTGTGTGTGTGTGTGTGTGTGTGTGTGTGAGTGTGTGTGTGAGAGTGTGTGTGTGAGTGTGTGTGTGTGTGTGTGTGTGTGTGTGTGTGTGTGTGTGTGTGTGTGTGTGTGTGTGTGTGTGTGTGTGTGTGTGTGTGTACTCACCTAGTTGAGGTTGCAGGGGTCGAGTCCGAGCTCCTGGCCCCACCTCTTCACTGATCACTACTATGTCACTCTCCTTGAACCGTGAGCTTCATCATACCTCTGCTTAAAGCTATGTATGGATCCTGCCTCCACTATATCGCGCGCGCGCGTGTGTGTGTGTGTGTGGGGGGGGGGGTCAACTGCCAAATGCAACAAAGTCGAAGCCTGGCTACCACATCTGTCAGTTATACAAGTTGCTCCGTAACTGCAGTTATCTTCGTTGATATTATCATAATGGGTTATATTGTTAAATTCGTAGGGGTCATAAAGTACCTGGAAAATAGGTTATTTTATGATATATTATGTGAGCAAATCACCTGCAGGAGGCTTACATGGTAATCTGGGTGAAGTAAGTGGGACTTAAGTCACAGCAGGCCGCTGAACTGTAACTCCATCGTTGCCCACTTCCTACCACTCTCACAAAAAGCTAGACCTGACATTAAATTAATTATAATACTGAAACCAGTTACTATGGTAAATTAAAGTTGTGGACTGTATATAATTAGGCTTGCTGGATACACAAAATATAATTGGAATTAACACTTGCCGTTTAATTGCCTATAGATGGATCACACCACAACACCTGCATAACACCTAGACCCTACACTGGCCAGCTAGAGATTTAAATGCAAGGACTAATGGTACACTTCCCTGTGAGTGATGTTCACATCCCCTGTCTTCCACCATCCACACATAATTCTTGAGGTCCTGCAGATTTCCTGTCCCAATTCTTCAGCAGGGGACATTAACACGGGTTTCTTATTACAAATTCAGGCCGAAAAAATCCAACTGACCTTCAAGAACGCCCGATCACATTGCGCAACTCAGTCCAGTGTTCACACATTAAATTCAATATGGCGTCTGTTGTCCGCGTCTCTCTCCAGCTCTTCCACACCCCCCCTCACTTAAAATTTCTCGAAGGGTCCGAATAGCATCACATATTAATACGGAATTATTATTCATTTATATGTTCTACCTCTAGGAAAATTATGTAAAAAAAAAATTCCACAGGTTATCAAGTTTGATCCACGGAAGAGGAGGAGAGGGTAGTTCAAATTCCCTGGATGAAGAACCCTTCACCACTGTCTGGCTTACTTCTCAACACTAATATTATCCTGTGGGTAACATCTGAAACATCAAGATCCTCCCACACATTAGGGAGCCTGGTAGTATTTGCACAACAAAGAATTATTTTGAGGGTTTCCTTTTTCATTAATTCCAGAGATCCTGATGTCTGAGAGAGGCTACGGGAGGGAGTGGGAAGTAGAATAGATAGGAAGAACGAAGAGGAGAATAGGGATCGAGGGTTGGCAATGGAGGGAGAGGAGGGAGTTGGAGGGATGGTACGGACCTGCCTATCTGTCGCCTCTGGGTCTGGCTCCGACAGTCTGGAGACGTGTAGCGTGACGACCTCGAGGCAGCAATAGGAGCTCTGCTGGAGGTCGAGGTTGTACGGCAGTTGTCAAACCAGCTGCATCAGAGATATGTACACGAGGCTCTAGCTGTTTCACACATGTTTACTGTTATTAATATATCTTCTTTACTACTATGCATATTCTGTGAAGGGTAGCGCAAAAACAAAACAAAAAAAAATTATAGAGGTCAACAGAATTTTCTCAGACTCCACTGGGGCATAGTTACTGATGAATGAAGGTAGGAGGTATAACTATGCCAATAATATGGAGTAACCAAGGTCATAGGACTGAAACGTATCTAATAAAGATGTCCTAAGTGTATGCATACGTATCCTTTCACCCATGCGTATTTACATCTTTAAGACATTACAGTCATTCCATAAATTACATTATCATCTCATTAAGATATTACAGTCATTTCACAAATTAGTCTCACTACAGAGCTAATCATCTAATCAATGCAATATTTGGCTGCACTCTCAAAACATTCAGGTCTCTTATCATTACCACTACAAACACTGATCATTTACAAGGTTATAATCTCTTCAAAACAGCAGTTCATTCATCTAGCCAGTGCAATGTGGATACACACTCAAGGCATCAGACATCTTATCCTTAAGAATGAAGAGCTTTGCAGCGCAGCTAATTTTAGTTCGGGATTTAGGCTGTGTCTGTTGGAGGGGTGGGAAGGACAGTGTGGGTGTGAGCGTGAGGTGGGTGTGGGAGTGAAGAGATGGGTGGGGTGTGAGGGTAGGTAGAAAGAATCGTGGAAGGAAAGCGAGGAAGTGAGAGTTGGGCGGGGGCGTGCAAGATGGGTGTGAGAGGCAATGTGTTGTATTGTTGTGATTTAAAAAGCCCTAGACTCCACTGGTAATTCATCACTATGAACATAAAAATTTGCTGTGAGAATGTCTGTGTCGGGTGGGGGTGAAAGATGGGGGGAGCGGTGTGCGTGAGAAATGTGTACGTAAGGGGTGGGCGTATTCACCTATTCGTGGTTGCAGGGGTCGATCACAGCTCCTGGCCCCACCTCTCCGCTGGTCGCTACAGGTCCACTCTCTCTTCCTTCTCCAAGAGCTTCATCGTACCTCTTGTTAAACCTATGTATGGATCCTGCTTCCACTACATCACTCTCGAGATTGTTCCACTTCCTGACAACTCTATGACTGAAGAAATACTTCCTAACATCCGTGTGACTCATCTGATTTTTTAACTTCCAGATGTGACGTCACCCTTGTTGCTGAGTCCCATTTCTAAAACATACTGTCACTCTCCACCTTGTCAATTCCCTTAAGTAATTTATACGTCGTTATGTCCCTCTCCCCTATCCTCTAGTGTATGTGTTTGTTTCACCTATACGTGGCTGAAGCAGTCGTGTCTTAGCTCCTGGTACCGCCTCTTGGGTGTTTGTGGGGGGGCATGTACTTACCTGGGTAGGAGTGTATGTGGAGGTATGTGCAGAGGTATGTGTGGGGATGGTGGTGGGTGTGGAAAGACTTGTGTATGTAGTGGGAAAGATAAGCGTGGGAGGGAGTGAGGGAGGTGTGTGGGTTGGCCAAGATGGCACAATAACATATTCTCTCCATTATTGCGGAGACCCAAGTCAAGGTCGTCGTATCCATAAATTCCATCCCACCACAACTAAACTTTACATAGAACATCTAGAAGCGTTGTTTTCCATCTCACCAAAAATAACTTACTTCTTCTCCATCCCACCAAGACTACTTGTTCTCCATCCCACCAAAACTACTTGTTCTCCATCCCACCAAATCTACTTGTTCTCCATCCCACCAAGACTACTTGTTCTTCATCCCACCAAGACTACTTGTTCTCCATCCCACCAAAACTACTTGCTCCATCCCACCAAAATAAAACTTGGCAGTCTTTCAGTATGGACAACATAACACTCCTGACGTGCTCACTGTAAATCTCCGGCAGATCTGTCCATTATTTCAGAAGGAACGGACATTTGGGTGATAAACACATGAGACGAGGTGTAATTTATGGACCACTTGGTATCTGTAAGAAGAGTGGAACCATTATGGTTCTTGACCCGTGCAAATAACACACACGATGCGGGTTATAGCATATTATTGTAATGATGTTTCGCCCACCAGGGACTCAGCATTTCATCTGGTGAAGAATTAGACACACAAATAACCCGCACATAGAAGAGAGGAGCTTACGACGACGTTTCGGTCCGACTTGGACCGTAAGCTCCTCTCTTCTATGTACGGGTTATTTGTGTATCGTTCCGGTCACGGTATTGTGCCTTTTTTTGTTATTTATTTGTTAAGAATTAGACACATGCAACCCCTGGGTATCTTTATTTGTAGATGTTTCGGCAACCAGTGACTTTATCAATACAAGGACATAATGTGAAGAATCTAGAATTGTATACCAAAGATGAGGTAAACAGTCCCCCAGCCTACGAGTTGGTGAAGATCACCGTAGTCTTGAATCTTGTCGGTACTGTATATACTATTCATGATCGTCTGGTGAACTGATAAAAGCCCTTGATGGAGAAAACGTCTTCACAATACATTCCTATGTTCTCTTCAACAAATCAAGTCCAGAGACAAAAAGCAAGTCACTATATTCGAAGGCGGCAGACACTGGTTTTCCAGGCCGTGCATAGCGTTCCCAAGTACAGAACTTGATGAGAATCACTCGTCCCACCATCCCAGATAATGGCTTTTTGCAAGACGTTGAAGAGTTGCTGCGGACTGTCATGTCTAAACTTGGGTGTACCAGTTCACCTCAGCTATACAGTTTGTACCAAACATTACTATTTTTTTCATCATTTGTGTTTACATCGTGCGGGTGCCTCGGCAAATGCACGCAGGTGGTGTTTAATGTATGTATTTGTGTGTACTCACCTATATGTATGTACGTACATGTCGTGCCGAATAGGTAAAACTTGCGATTTTGACTTAAATAGCAAAGCTCTTCTTGCTGAATAAGGCAAGCGAAAATTTGTGTATGCAATAATTTCGCAAAAATCATTCTGAACCTAACGAAAAAAAATATATTTCAGTGTTTATTTATTATTAAATTACTGTAAACTTATCTAAAATATATTTAGTTGGATTAGGCTAAATTAAATTGCGCTTGTTATAATAACGTTAGGCAAGTTTTCTAAGGATCTTTTGGTACAAAATTATTAATTTTTACATTAAGATAAATGAAAGAAATATATCTTTAAAAGTATTAGAGAAAATTTTAGATAGGACTTAATTTTATATGAGTTCTTGCTAATTGACCAATTTTACCTATACGGCACGACATATAGATATATATATATATATATATATATATATATATATATATATATATATATATATATATATATATATATATATATATATATATATGCACAGTACTTTTGCCACTCAGCCACATCCCAGGTAAGTATGGGCACCTAGCCGAAGCTAGACGGGCATACCCCATACCCCTGGACACCAGGCTAGTGATAAGTTATTTCATCAAATCCTTCGACATACAGATGATAAAACTTAACACTAGCCCGGTGTCCCGGGGTATGGGAGTGACCGTCTAGCTTCCGCTAGGCGCCTATACTTATCTGGGATTTGGCTGAGTGGCGAAAGTATTGTGTACAAGTTCGAATCCTGCTGAACAACGGGAGGTTTAGGGGCGCCGACCCCCGCACAGTTGAAAATCCGCGTACAACTTTTGACTCAGCAAAAAAAAAAAAAAATAACTACTAATAGACTAGTGTTGACCGGAAGCCTTACCAATAACATTAATAGTTGATTAACAAATATTTTGAATATATATTATATGTTGCTGTACACTAACTGCCCCCTTCAAGGCAGGTGAAATTGCTGACCTGGAGAGTGTACAGAGAACTTTCACGGCACACATAAATACGATCAAGCACCTAAATTACTGGGAACGGTTGAAGTCCCTTGATTTGTATTCCCTGGAACGAAAGCGAGAAAGATACATGATATACACACAGAAAATCCTAGAGGGATTAGTACCAAACTTGCACACGAAAATCACTCCCTACGAAAGCAAAAGACTCGGCAGGAGATGCAACATTTCCCAAGTGAAAATCAGGGGTACCACAAGTACACTGAGAAACAACACAATAAGTATCACGGGCCCAAGACTGTTCAACTGCCTCCCAGCATACATAAGGGAGATTACCCATAGACCTCTGGCTGTCTTCAAGAAGGCGCTGGACAGGCACCTAAAGTCAGTACCTGACCAGCCGGGCTGTGGTTCGTACGTTGGTTTGCGTGCGGTCAGTAGAAACAGCCTGCTCGATCAGACCCTGATCCACCACGAGGCCTGGTCTCAGACCGGGCCGCGGGGGCGTTGACCCCCGAAACCCTCTCTAGGTATACCGCATTCTTACAATAAACTAGAGAGGAGAAAATGTTAAGAAAATCATAAGAGAAAATACATTTACAATACTGTACTGTAATTTACCGATATAGTAAATTTATGTCCTCTGTTTACAAGATGAATCATCTGTCTGTCAGTAGCTACATCAATATTGTCTAATATGATACAAAACACTATAGATGTTATTACTAACACTCGACATCAAAAATGAAAAGATTATGTGAAAAAGAAATTTATATTTACTTATGATTTAATTTTTATGTTTGTTTACATTTTTCTCGATTGCGAATGGAAGATCTACGCTCTGAAATATTATTATTTACCAGACTGCGGCCAGCCGGGATTTGATCCTGTAACACATTCTCCCACCTCAAGAGACAGAACAATGTTCGCATCGTCTTACTTAGCCACTCAACCAACGATCCTACAGAGATCACACACCCAGCAGAACTAGTTGTTGTTGGTGATCCGAGGACACTCGTGGTAGTGGTAAGCTCAAGGTTAATTTCAACCATCTCCCGTTTAAATACCAGCCTCCACAAGCAGTTTATATAGTAATGAAACCACGAAACTGCGGCTGGCCGAGATTTGATCCCGTGTCACATTGTCCCACTCCATGAGTTAGTTTAATATGTTTATTATGCACCCCATACCCATCCTGTGGGCGGTAGTCAAAAGATTACAGAGGTACATAATTGGTCCAGGGACTGGACTCCAAAGTTTTGATAGCTGAGCAAGTTACAGAGGTAATGAACTCACAATTTACAAAGGTAATGAACTCACAATTTACAAAGGTAATGAACTCACAATTTACAAAGGTAATGAACTCCAGGTAAGTCTGGTCACAATCATGACAAGTTACAAAGGTATTTACAGATTACATGAGACAAGACAATGTACACGTTGTCAAAACTACTCAACCATCGATTCTACAGATACCATGGTGGTTCAAATTATTATTATTATTATTATTATTATATTTTTCCATCTTGACGTTTGTTTACATTTCTCTCGACTGCGAAAGGAACATGTACGATCTGTAATTGTCTGTGTGCTTAAATTTTGATAAATTTTAATTTCTTATAATATATTTTGTGGTAAAAATAAAATAATTAGTATCTACATATATTTTATTCATTCATGACTCACCTAATTTTTTCTCGGTCGGAAATTTTCCCAAAAAATTAATTGAAAAAAATCTGCGTATAAGTGGACCCATGTTGTTCAAAGGTCACTGTATATAGAAGGAAAATATTTAAAGGTCATCACACGAGCTGGGGAGAATCGATTACGAAGGACGTTAGTAAAAACAGAGATCCCAGGACACAGCAGGTGTCCCAGCAACAGCCAGGGGAATGCAGCTTAGAGAATCCCCGCCCTCTCCCTATCTACCTGCACCCGTGACGTCACTTCTCCCTCCGGCCAACAGAAAACGCGGTAGTGAGACACAGGAAATTCCTGGAACCTCCGCCCAGTGAGTCATCCCAGGCACGATAGCAAACTGAAGATACCAAAACATTTCGTTTCGTTTCAGACACTTTCGCACCTCGTGGCATTTGCTATAATATTTACTAAAAAATTTTCATGTTGTTTCTTAATATACAAATATATTTTACAGCAACACAGATTTCGAACATTACAGTGATACCCTTTGGCATATTTAGTAAGATAATATTGCTCTCTGAGGGATGAACAAAGTTTCTCCTTCCTGGTAGTATTTTCACCCATCCGTGTGTAGGACCTAATGGGTTCGGTCCTTAGCAGAGGAGGTAGAGAGAGAGGCGACAGTCCCGAGGTGGACACCACAGCGAGTGGAGGTGTATATGTGGAGCTGCTGCTTACTATACCTGAGTAACCACCACCTCACGTGAACACACACTTGTTGATACTCACCCAAACACCGTTAACTACGCGCACCAAGGACAAAACAACAGTATTTGTTACAACTTATTGTAAGTGACGTCACTGTCGTAGCTGCATCTAATCGTGGACGCGATAAACAATAAATTACATCTATAAACACCGCGATATAAAATAAACTTTGTGTTGTATAAATAAATGGCACAGACTTACCGAGCGAAAATCACTCGAATTACCCGCTTAAGGCTACGAGCGATGGTGAGAAGAGCTATAGTGAGGAAATGAGGAACTGAGTGCGATCAGTGATCTAATTTAAAAGTGGACTAACTAGTGAGTGGCGATTGTGGTGACGGAGCACAGGACACAACAAGAGTACAAAGCATTTCTCCAGTACAAGCCCTGAGTTGTAAGTGTGACCCAAGATGACCCGCCCAGCCTCTCTCCTCTCCTTGGCACTGCCAGGTCAGTTACACACTGATTTACTAATTGATGTTTGAATACATAAGTTTTAATGTAACTAATTAAGCGATATCTTACTTTTTTTAATTTCTTCAAATGTATCTTAATGTTCTCACAGGTTCCCATGTTATAATTATGACAGCAGAAAACATGATATAAAGTACACATTAGCTTACCTCTTCGTGTGTGTGGGGGGGAGAGAGAGAGAGGGGGGGGGGTGAGAATGAGGATTTGTGCCTTGGATTCAGATTTTTCTTAACTTGAACTTCTAAGTGTTATTGTTCCCGGTCTTATTTTAGTCATGTGTTATACGGTAGCGGGTCTAGGGATTATCTTCCCCGTGGCCAGTTATCACTTGTTCTCACGAACGTGGCCTCAACATTGGTCCACACTGACCTGTCACTTCTCCCACTGTAACGTTATCCTAGCCGAACCCTCATGACAGCGGACGGAGGATCGAACCCCCACCATTCCTTGAAAAGAATGACCCACACGGGTTTAGTGTTTCATATGAAGTAAATGAAACGTCCCGAATCTCCTGATCTGTGTTAAGTTTTACAAGGAAAAAATAGTTATGGGAGAGTGGTAAACCAACTGGGGTTACACATCGCCTGAGAAATAGGAGATAATCGGATCTAGTTCAAGGGAGCTTCACCAGCATCAAGACTACTCCACTACTCCTCCAATATATCTTTATTTACTACAAGTACATGTACAAGGTATACAGGCCTACGTGACATCAATGGCATACTACTATATAGAAAGCCCTTTGTTATGCTGAGCATTCAGGGTAAATTAGGTCGGTTTTGTCCCAGGATGCGACTCACACCAGTCGACTAACACCCAGGTACCCATTTTACTGATGGGTTAACATAGACAACCGGTGTAAAGAAACACGCCCAATGTCTGTACCCGCGCTGGGAATCGAACGCAGACCCTCGCCGTGTGAAGCGAGAGCTTTAGCCACCAGGCCACAGGGCACCGTGGCCTGGTGTTTGAGCAAGATAGGGAAATCTCTGCGGTCTTCAAGATTATGTGTGTATTTTAGCGCAGTGTGTTACTGTAGCTTCCCTCAGTCTGACTGAGACATGGAGAGAGTCTCCATATTTCACAACATTCACACTGTATTTACACTACTTGATTTTACTACAAAAAATATATTATATTTATGTATACTGTTATTATTATTATTCATGTTATGAGCATTCTAATGAAAGTTTCCATTAATGAACGATTATATTTGAAATACAAAGGTGTTTTTTTTTTGTGTGTGTGTATACATAGCTCCTAACCCCACCTCTTCACTGGTCGCTACTTGTTCCACTCTCTCCCTGTTCCATGAGTTTTATCATACCTCGTCTTAAAGCTATGTATGGATCCTGCCTCCACTACATCACTCTCCAGATTGTTCCACTTCCTGACAACTCTATGGTTGAAGAAATACTTCCTAACATCCCTGTGACTCATCTGAGTTCTCAACTTCCAACTGTGACCCTTTGTTTCTGTGTCCAATCTCTGGAACATCCTGTCTCTGTCCACTTTGTCAATTCCTCGCAGTATTTTGTATGTCGTTATCATACCCCCCTCCCTATCCCTCCTGTCTTCCAGTGTTGTCAGGTTGAGTTCCCTTAACGTCTCCTCGTAGGACAAACCCCTCAGTTCCGGGACTAGTCTTGTTGCAAGACTAGTGTGTGTGTGTGTGTGTGTGTGTGTGTGTGTGTGTGTGTGTGTGTGTGTGTGTGTGTGTGTGTGTGTGTGTGTGTGTGTGTGTGTGTGTGTACATGGTGTTGGTGTGTGTGTACATGGTGTTGGTGTGTGTACATGGTGTTGGTGTGTGTGTACATGGTGTTGGCGTGTATACTTGGTGGTGGTGTGTGTGAGGTTGTGTGAGCGTGTGTACATGGGTGTACATGGTAGTGTGCGTGTGTGTATTGGTGCGTGGGTGCCTGGTGGAGCCCACATGGTTGTCTGGGTCAATGGCGGTTTTCGGCGGGGAAGGGGGGAGGCCACAGGTTCCGTGACCTAGTCAGGTCAAGGAAGGTTAGACGCAACTCGTGCCGTCACACCACACACATCTGCACGCTATCCATCAATATTAGCCATACCCACGCAAACATTTCTGCACACACGCACACCACACCCACTCCAGAACTCACCCCTCCCCACAAACACATCCCCACCAGAACCTACTCAAACACTCATCAGCCCCACACACGGATGGCGCGCGCGATTACTTTACCGTTTTTTTTTTTTTTTACAAAGTTAGACATTATAAAAAGGGCCTTCAGGAATACCGCAAAGTTTTATTTTTAGAACATACGCCACAGCACGGTACCCACTGTCCCTTAAACATGTAAAAAGTTGGATAAAACCTACCCTCATTTTCTACGCCATTTTTCTTACACAGTTCCAGAGCGCGTCAATTTCTGAGCGTTCCATATCAACTTTCAAATGCTATTTTCTTTGCAAAATAAAATATACAAAAAAAAAGTGGAAGTGACACGTCTGGCAACACGGTGCCTGAACAGTCTCAGGCAACGTTCAAATCTGCATGCTTATCACTCGTGGTAAGAGAACAGGTTGCGATGAGGACAGATTGAAGAATTAAAACTCACGAGGGGGACATGATCATAACATACAGGATACTCGAGATTTAAACATAGTGGACAATGTGGTGGGACTATAACGACGAGACACAAATGGAAACTAAACATTCAACAAAAATATACCGGGAACAGCGTCTTCAGTGTGTGGGAAGTGAACTTCAGAGGCAGGATCTGGGGCTTTACCCGCTTCACCCCCCCCAGTAAACACAGTTAGCTGAAGCAAAATCAACAAACAAACATGTCTCTGTTTGTTCTTGCCGCACAGCTGGTAACACACACACACATAAATAAGCAACCAGCGAAAAGGCGGGGCCAAGAACTGAGACTCGACCCTGCAACCACATATAGGCGAGTACACACGCACACACAACGACAAATGTTACGTATTATATATATATATATATATATATATATATATATATATATATATATATATATATATATATATATATATATATATATATATATATATATATATCGTGCCGAATAGGTAAAACGGGTGAATTAGCAAGTACTCATTTAAAATTAAGTCCTTTCTAAAATTATCTCTTATACGTTTAAAAATATTTTTTTTTTCATTTATGTTAATGTAAAAATTAGTAATTTTGTACCAAAAGAACCTTGGAAAACTTACCTGACCTTATTATACCAAGCGCAATTTAATTTAGCCTAATCCAACTAAATATATTTTAGATAAATTTACAATAATTTAATAATAAACAAACACTGAAAAATATTTTTTATCGTTAGGTTCAGAATGATTTTTGCGAAATTATTGAATACACAAATTTTCGCTTGTCTTATTCGGCAAGAAGAGCATTGATATTTAAGCCACAATCGCAAGTTTTATCAATTCGGCACGACACACACACACACACACACACACAAACATATATAATATATGTGTGTGTGTGTGTGTGTGTGTGTGTGTGTGTGTGTGTGTGTGTGTGTGTGTGTGTGTGTGTACTCACCTAATTGTGGTTGCAGGGGTCGAGACTCAGCTCCTGGCCCCGCCCCTTCACTGAACGCTACTAGGTCCTCTCTCCCTGCTCCATGAGCTTTATCATACCTAGTCTTAAAGCTATGTATGGTTCATGCCTCCACTACATCACTTGCTAGACTATTCCACTTCCTGACTACTCTATGACTGAAGAAATAGTTCCTAACATCCCTTTGACTCATCTGAGTCTTCAACTTCCAAGTGTGACCCCTTGTTTCTGTGTCCTCTCTCTGGAACGTCCTGTCTCTGTCCATCTTGTCTATTCCACGCAGTATTTTGTACGTCGTTATCATGTCTCCCCTAACCCTCCTGTCCCCCAGTGTCCTCAGGCCGATTTCTCTTAACCTTTCTTCGTAGGACATTACCCTTAGCTCTGGAACTAACCTTGTCGCAAACCTTTGCACTTTCTCTAATTTCTTGACCAGGTGTGGGTTCCAGTATGGGCCTGACGTACACTGTGTAGTGTCTTGAACGATTCCTTATTAAGGTATCGGAACGCTATTCTCAGGTTTGCCAGATACCCATATGCTGCAGCAGTTATCTGGTTGATGTGTGCTTTCGGAGACGTGCTCGGTGTTATACTCACCCCAAGATCTTTCTCCTCGAGCGAGGTTTGCAGTCTTTGGCCACCTATCCTATACTCTGTCTGCAGTCTTCTTTGCCCTTCCCCTATCTTCATGACTTTGTATTTGGCGGGGTTAAATTCGAGAAGCCAGTTGCTAGACCAGGTGTCCAGCCTGTCCAGGTCTCTTCGAAGTCCTGCCTGATCCTTATTTGATTTAATCCTCCTCATTTAACGTCACATCATCTGCAAACAAGGACACTTCTGAGTCTATCCTTTCCATCATGTCATTCACATATACTAAAAGTAGTACTGGTCCTAGGACTGACCCCTGTGGGACCCTGCTCGTCTTCTGTCTCCTTTTTTAAAAATGGGAATTACATTTGCCCAGTTTCAAGGGATGTGTTGAAGATTGTGGTTAGTGGCACATACAGAGTTTCTGCTCCCTCTCAAAGGACCCATGGGGAGATATCTGGTCCCATTGCCTTTGAGGTATCAAGGTACCTTAGCAGCTTCACCTCCGTCTCAGCTGTGTGTATGTCATCCAATACTTGTTGGTATATTCCTTGTTGGTGTCCCCCTCTGTTCTGTCTTCCTAGAGTCCTTCCTGTCTCCACTGTAAATACTTCCTTAAATCTCGTGTTGAGCTCCTCCCATACCTCTTGATCGTTTCTTGTGAGTTCACCACCTTTCCTCAGCCTGTTCACCTGGTCTTTGTTGTCCTCTCCTAATGTGGCTATACAGCAGTTTCGGGTCAGACTTGACTTTCGATGCTATGTCGTTTTCGTACTGTCGCTGGGCCTCCCTCCTTATCTGTGCATACTCGTTTCTGGCTCTTCGACTAATCTCCTTATTTTCCTGGGTCCTTTGCCTTCTCTATCTTTTTCATTCTCTAGTGCACTTAGTTTTTGCCTCCCTACACCTTCGGGTAAACCAAGGACTTGCTTTGGTCTTTCCATTATTTCTGTTGCCCTTGGGAACAAACCTTTCCTCTGCCTCCTTGCATTTTGTTGTTACATATTCCATCATTTCGTTTACTGAGTTTACCACCAGTTCTCTGTCCCACTGAACCTTCTGCAGGAAGTTCCTCATAGCAATGTAGTCCCCCCTTTTATAGTTTGGCTTTTCCCGTTCAACTCATGTTACCCTCTCAACTTGTAACTCTATGTAATCAAAACTCAGAACCACGTGATCACTAGCTCCAAGGGGCCTCTCATATGTGATGGCACACACACACACACACACACACACACACACACACACACACACACACACACACACACACACACACACACACACACACACACACACACACACGAGATAGAGGTTACAAGAGGAAAGTTACATTAAACAATAGTTCGTTAGTGAAGCAACATATGCCTAATTTCAACAATAAAAAATTCAACACATCTCCAGTGATATGCGTGCAATATGTGTACTATTGAGGAATTATTATAAATGTGATGTACAGAAAAACACGTCGATACAGGCAAGACTACAATGCCTTGCGACAACTTGCGTGTTTGTGGCATCTGACCGTAAAGGAGTTAGGAGTGGACGTTAAATGACCCAGCGAGCCAATCTTCCTGACATGCTGACGTACAAGACGCACCTAGAAGTGGACTCTTATGTGAGGCAGCAAGCCAGTCTTCTTGGCATGTTGAGATACAAGAAAGCCAAGAAACGTCAGAAGTGGACGCTAAGTGAAGCATTGAGCCAGTCAAACTCCCTGGTATGCTCAGTGAGGTACAAGAAGAAGAAGCAGTTTAAAGAGAAATATTATGTGGCGGTGGGTCTCGTGAAGATGCAGAGGTCAACACAAGGTGGCGTCTGTCTGGAGTCCCACTGCTCAACGCCCACGTCCGTGGCTTGCCCCTTACACCCACACCTGCCGCCCTCACCCGTCGCCCATCCTCACGCTCACGGCTCTAGCTCGCTCACAGCTCATACATAACATAAACTCAAATGTTCATTTTAACTAGATAAGGAGTAAAATATACACCAATAACGAAGTCACGTACACATGCCTCCTACCTACCTCCCCCCCTTTCCTCTTTCTCTTACGAGGATCGAATTTAACAAGCGACACTGATGCAAGCATTATATTCACCACCATCACTGTCACTTCCTCAGAGAAGTAACTTACACAACTTTATGTTGGATGTAGTGTTGGAGCGGGGTATTCCTAGTCGTTGTATGGTGATCTAGGGGTATACATGGAGTATACCTGGAGGGTGTTCCAGGGGTTAACGTCCCCGTGGCCCGGTCCATAACCAGACGTAGGGATCTGTAGATTAATAATGGTAGTGATGATAGGGTGGTAGTGATCAGGTGGTGGTGGCGGTGAGTGCAAAGTATCAACATTCAGGAACAGAGGAGAAACAGCTACACTGGTCCGGGCATAACCACCGTCCATCACCTGTCAAGCTACTTCTCACTATCGCCTCCCACACATTACCCTCCTGCCTGATTTCGCTAGTCTTGAACACTTTCAAAACACCACATCATGAACTGGTGATCTTCATGGGTGGATTTCGATGCCAGAGGCAAAGCTGAAACTATTGAGATAAGCTTTCACTTCCTCTTCCCTACCAGTGGCGCACAGCCACAGGTTTGATCCAAGACAGGGTAGGGTAGCTCCAATGCCTTGGATAAAGTCCTCACCAGCGTCAAGGGGTCTGCCCCCCCACGAAGAGATACGTATCGAGAGCCCAAGTAATTTTTTTTTAGTTATCATTTGATACATAGCATTCTACGAGCACCTTTAATTCAATATTTGAATCCTTCCAGCAAGACTGAAATTCTTCATATTTCGCACAGCAATGCCACATAATTGGACAGCATCAAGTGTTTCTGGAGGTGGGAAGTACAGTACCTGCACTTTGGGGAATCCACGCACTTGTGGCAAGGTAGTTATTGAATGAATGTGGTGATTGAGTTTTCTCCTTTAGGTCACCCTACCTTGATGAGAATGGGCCGCGGTAACATACACCATAATAACAGGTAGCGGGTTGAGGGATGGATTATTATGGTTGTGGTTGTGGTAGATGATGATGGGTGTTCGTGCGTGGAGAGAGAGAGAGAGAGAGGGGGGGGGGGAATGTTAGTAGCTTGTACTGCAGTTGTGGTCCTGGGTGGGGCGTGGCGCTCGCCCAAGCTAGCTCAAGACTCGCAAGTTATTTTACCCCATGACATAATACTACACGGAGATCCTTTACTACCCAAAACTGTCCTAACGTTTTTTCCTGCGTAAGTTAGTTTGACTGCTTTATTAGGCACATAAAAGAGTCCAGGGACTGGACCCTAACAAGTACCAGTTTTCAATTCTGATCAAGTTAATGCTCAAGTTATAAGTACATACCAATGAATTTTGTAAAAAGAAAAAAAAATGATTAATATAAATCAAGGTAAATGGGATAGACCGCAGAATTCACAGTAGAAACTTCACTCATGAGAACTTTGTCATAAACCATTACAGAGTATGAAAGATTACTCCCTTGCCGGGACAGGCCATAAAATGCATCATAATTGATGGTATATAATACTAACACACGCTGATGAATAAGACACATTTGCAGCACTAGTGTATGTTTACCACTAGGAATGTCAAAATATCGGGATCGGTACCAGCTAATTTTGATGGTGTCAGTATCGGCTTAAAACTGAGTATTGATATCGGCAAAAATTTTTGCTGTTATCCATCCCTATTTATTACTGAAAGGTTTCGCCTGCACAACAGGTTTCTTCAGTAGAATACTGATGAGAACAACGGTGGAAACAGTAGTAGTAATAGTGCTGATATGATCAGGTGGAAGGTGATCAGTCCCTCAAGCCTAAGCATGGCCCTGCTGTCATACCTTATATACTAGGAGTAAAAGATGGAGTTGACGTCACAGGTGAGCGTGGCCCCACGAGTGATGTAGGTCATGCTAAACAGCTATTTAGCAAGGGAGATAGAAAAGACCTCCCGAGTACCAAGGTACCATGGTATATTTTTTTACGGTATTCACCGGTATTCGACTGAAGAAGCCTGTTGTGCAGGCGAAACGTTTTGGCAGTCAAGAGACCCAAGTGTTGCAAATGTTTCTTATTCATCAAACCTTAACTTAAAATAGTTTACCACAAAACAAGAAAAAATGATGCAGCATAAACAATTGCTGGAATGTAATGCTTATCAAACGCTTGCATCATCCACATGACCAGTGCTCCTGCATTATGTTACTCAATCATTATTAACCTCTCCAGGTAAATCCTTGTGGATCATTAACATACTGCTCAAAAAGAATTGTACCTGAGTATAACCTCAATGAAGATAGCGGAGACAAACTCAGACGCAGACACGTGCTGGATAACACCGCCCTCCTGTGGAGGGCGGTGTTATCCTTGAGTGTGCCTCACCACAAGTAAACCACAATGGCCACCACTTCTGTAACCTAACTACCTCTCTTACCTACACACGTAAAGCCTTACCAAGGATGCGGTTTCTTTTAGAGAGCTCAACCACGATGATTGATAGTATATTAAAGAACTTGATGCTCGTCCAGTGGCCACAAGAGAATCAAACGATCCACTAGGCATTTACTAGCAGAAAGTAAATACGAGAACGACCTAAAACATCTACACAGGAATTTGAATATTAGCTATAAATATATTGCAATAAGATGATAGTCTGCCCTAAAGTTATTTGTTTTAAATTTAAGATAAAAAATATCACGCGTGGTTTTTGCTATGACGTGCTTAATGGCTCATTATGAGCATCTTAAAAGCTGCTAATGTTTAAATAGTTGTGTCCATAGTAAAGCAGGGTCATCCAAGACAGATTTAGTGCGCGGTAAAGTAATCCCTTCACTTGAGTGAGGCTGCTGAGCTTAGGGGGGGGTGTATATTCAGTAACATGTGCGGCAATGTCCCAAGGTCATTTACTCCTAGGTAATTAAGAAGCTACTACAATGACAGTATTATATAAACTGCTATCTCCTGAACAGGAGATAGCAGGCAGGGTCCCGAAGAGCGGGTGACGTAGGGCTGGTGGGGCGGTGATGACCAGTTCTCACCAGGCACTGCAAAGACAGCGTCAGCGTGCACATCAACTACTTGCCTGTTCCACATGTATTCCTCCAGTGTCCGGAGAAGAAATTCCGCTTAGAGATGCAGGGCATGGGGCACTGGTGGAGTTGTAATGTGCACTGCTAGGTGGTCAGTTTACCAAAAACCTTCACAATTTACAAAACGCACGTTGATATGGTGACATTAAAGGTAGAAGCAGGCAAATTTTATAAGCTATTTATATTCACTATATATTGCTTACTTTCCTGATTATGAATACGTCTCATGGAGAAAAGTCGAATGCTTCGCTTCAAATAATTAGTTTTATTACTAGAGAATAGTGAAACCTAATATATAAACGTCTTGAATCTGAGAAAACTCTGCGCTGAAAATTAAAATTTACGTAAAATAATGGAAAGGAGAATGTGATTTTGTTTTACCAGGCCTACCTTTAAAATTTGACTTGTACAATATAACTATATTACACGAACACCTATAATAAAAGTAGTACATATATATTTCACGCGGTGCTGAAGGATTATAGCCATATCAAACGCCTTTCCCTATTCATTCAACTACTCCAATCTTTACAAATTAATTACCCGTGAAAATCAAAAGTCCACGTTTGCACGAGCCAGATTTTCCCGTGTGTAATGCAACACCTTTGAATAAAAATTACTGTGGTAATGTAATCATCACCATTCTCCTAATGTGTCCTACGTTTGTCAAAGTTTCCACTACACTCACAACAACTTGACGCATCCCACACATCCTGTGGGAGTTAGGCAAGAGCTTAAGGCACATATGGGTTTAGAGAATCAACAGATTACCCAAAACAGGCTTTGCCGTCCCCTTTATAAGGAGGAACTGAGAAGCCTTGTGCAGTCTATCATCTTTTCTCAGAGCCGCCCACACCTCCACTCAAGGCACAACTAAGTAGCCTTGTTGTGTATAAACATGAACAATGACGGTATACTGGGAGACACGAGGCTTCTACGAATTGCATACCAAGACATTTTTTTTTTAAATTGTTTTGGTACGTCAGAGAATACTAATTGAACACCCAATATTTTCATACATAGGACAAATGCACAAAATATACATTCAATCAAACTAGAAACTACAAATATATTCACGAGCTAGCTAGCAAACTTGAAGATTTCAGTAATAAACTCTAATAAAAACGGAACAAAAGTTAAAAATTACAAAATAAAAAAGGAACTAAAGGCAATTTAATGTGAAATATAATAAAACTACTTATTTCAGAGCACGGCACAATACTAATTTTACAACTTCCCATTTTTTCCCTCATACTGCAAATAAAAAATGCAACACTAGATTATTATTAAGAAGCATTTCACCCGCGAGGGAGATTTGCAATAGTATACAGAAGCACAGAAGTCTAGTGCGGGAGACGTCAAGTTAGTTGTGTTGGTCAGGTCACCTGCTCGTGATGTTCTGCCTGGGTAATGACAAGTTGGCCAGTACGACTGATATGCTAAAACTAGCGGATTTTTGGACATGAGAGAGATGGCAGGAACCTGGCGTAGCACCTCAGATAGCGTATGTATACAGCAGGGGACGATATGAACAAGTGTGTAATTTACCTCATTTTATGAAATGGGGAGAAGTCAGACTCAATCAAGGAGACCGATCTGCACATAAGGTCAGAGATCGCCGTTTCCAACACTGTCCAGAAATCCAGTAATTTTTGCATGTCAGACGTACTGGCCAACTTGGTGCTTGCTACCCAAGCAGAACACGGTAATCAGGTGAGTTGACCGCCACGTCACTGACCTGACACCTCCCGCACTTGACCTCTGTATTCTTATACATGCTGTATATCTCTCATGAACTATACTAGAGTGGCAAAGTTCGCAGTAAGCGAAACGCTTCCTAATAAAATGTTTTAGCGTTTCATGAGTTCTATTTACATACATGCATATACCAGGTTCCACTAACCATGTCATTATACACCCTTCACGGAAGGTGCCTTGATACCGGTGAGGGCTCTTGATCCAAGGA
Organism: Cherax quadricarinatus; assembly: GCF_038502225.1. Taxonomy (NCBI): domain Eukaryota; kingdom Metazoa; phylum Arthropoda; class Malacostraca; order Decapoda; family Parastacidae; genus Cherax; species Cherax quadricarinatus. The sequence continues at coordinate 14,848,419 of NC_091309.1, forward strand.
ACTGGCCTTGTCCTACCTTTCCTTGGATCGAGCCTGATTACTTCCCATTTCCCCAGGTAGTGTATGATTCCTACCTAACTGCATTATACAGTGCGCCAAGTCCGCATACATGACACCTCATCAATAATTATTTATTAATTATTAACTCAAATTTTAATACGACACACGGGAGGAGGTATATAAAAGGTGACTGGAAGTTGGGAACTAATAACCTAACTTGCTACGTAAATTGTTTTTACTGCAAACTTTGTCTTTTTTTTTTTTTTTGCACTGGAATTGGAAGCGGTTTGCTTTCTACCTTTGTGTTGTAAACTGTAACTGTTTGCTTACTGTTTCATCCTATATTAAGTTCGACAATTTTCTCATACAGAGAATGTCAGGAAACAGATTCCACAAGCCCATGGACGAAAGAGGAAATGTGGCAATCTTGCACACCGGAAAAGAGAACCCTGATTCATAAGGAAATGAAACAACCCTGACTTACAAAGATGGTGTATGGAGTCCGTCGCGTCTTTATGATTAGGAAGTATCATCTTGCTTAAGGTGATGCTTTTTAATATTAGCGCCTCTGGCAATTGGCAAGTTTTACGAACAGGTCAATATTACGCCTACTAATTACATACGACGATACAGAGGCTAAGACCTGTTTCTGTGCTCTTAGCCTCATGCAAGAGCTCCTAGTACAGTGTCCTAGGTCCCTGTACCCAGCACAGCCTGATGGGTTTAAAGATAAAAGTGATGTGTAGTTGTGTAACCTATTTTTAAAATTTACGTAAGTACTCGCCTCAATGGCACTGTTCCAGTTATCCCTTCATCCATATCTCTACTGCTAAAACAGAGTTTTCCTATATTCTTGCTATAATTAAAAGTATACTGAAAGCGTACATACACTGGACCAACACCTAAGCTAGCATACATTGTTCAGAAGAGCTGGATGAAATAAAGCAAATACTGCGGAAAACTAGGGTGGCATATCAAGGACAGCAGTCAAGGTCTACCAAGAGATTCACGAACTATGTCCGGGTCTTAAGACTAATTTAATCTCCTGGGGTTTTATTATTATTATTATTATTATTATTATTATCAAAAAGAAGCGCTAAGCCACAAGGACTATACAGCTCCTGGGGTTTTAGCATTTTAGCTTTCTCACATTTCGCGAAAGCCTATTTGTGTCGAATTCATCTTTGTGGTCTAAATGAATCATTGTCTTAAGAGTAAAATGGGCAGAGCTATACTAAGCAGAACAAATTACCAGACTAGATCAACTCGGTTGTCGGAATGAGCTGCTTGCAGTGAATGCTGGTATTCGTGTCTTATCTTATAGTTCTTAAAGTATTCTTGATTTCAGTGCACAGGTGAAGTGCAACTTAACCCTGGTCCTCGAATAAGTATTTTCTTAAGTTCACGAAAAATTGACAGGGTACTTTCCTACATAGGCCAGTAGGCCTACCACAATGCTATTTCTTATAGCTAGATCGTGATCATATCTTAGAGGGTTACATGCTGACTGGAGCAAACAAGCATGAGGGAGGGCAGACCAAAATCATTTGCCTACTGCTGCTGCTGCTGCTGCTATAAAAAGAACCTTCAAGGTCAGTACTAGCGAGGATAAATGCTCAACTTATTACTGCCAAACTGAAAGAGGACAGCATTATCATTAATCTCGCATAATAATGTGCCAAAATGTTGCTAACTACTAGTGGTCAATAAATCAAACTAACAAAACAAGAGGAAAATGTGTAACCACCAATATAACCACTGATAATTCTCAGAGCAGAAAATAAACACAGATGGTCCATTAAACACAGTAATGTGAATCAGGCGTTGAACGAAAACACGGTTTATGTTTATCTCTGTGTCCACAGTATTTATGACCAAAACACACGAGTCCAGTCGTTTTACCACTGCATATAAATCACGGTGGTCTATACATGATATTATTGCTCTGCAAGCAAGATATAGGATAGAAAGGTGTACTGACGACATAAATATGGAAAAGACAAGTGAAGAGCAAGTTTTTTTTTTCCAAGTTGTGCAGTGTAGAGCTTGATTAAATAATTGACTTTAGCATTCTAGGCAGCAAAACGGTTACCGTGAGAGCCTGCTCTATACCTGTCTTTTCTTCAAGCTTTATATAATTCAAAGGTTTTCAACATCAATGATATATATCTGGGCGATCCAAACCTCTCAGAACAGAGGAAATATGTTGCGCTTTTTTTGTTAATATTATAATCAAGGGGAGCGCTAAACTCGTAGGATTATACAGCGCATGTGGGGGGGGGGGGTATGGAAGGTATTCAGGCTTAATTCAGGGAACCGGAGCACATTCAATTCCCTAGATCAAGAGCCCCTCACCAGCGTCAAGGAACTTCCATTGAGGGGTTTTTCTATTATTGGTTTTTGGTTAGTGAAACTAAATATGCAATCTGTCCTCATTTTAATACGTCCATTTTTCTGACGTGGTGCTCAACATCCATTTCTTATAGTTTCTATTTCTTAGGCTAAGCTAATTTAAGTCAGATTAGGTCAGGTTACATAAATTTATATATACATATAGGTTAATAACATTTGTCATTCGTGAAGAAAGAATGAACTAAATTAGTGCGTGTCATCCAGTGAGTAATGTTAACGTTGGTTTTACGATGTTAAATGATAACACTTTCTTCATTAGAAAGAGGGAAAGTATGTGTGTGTGTGTGTGTGTGTGTAGCCCAGGGAGGTACTACCGTCCTGCCAAGTGAGTGTAAAACGAAAGCCTGTAATTGTTTTACATGATGGTAGGATTGCTGGTGTCCTTTTTTCTGTCTCATGAACATGCAAGATTTCAGGTACGTCTTGCTACTTCTACTTACACTTAGGTCACACTACACATACATGTACAAGCACATATATACACACCCCTCTGGGTTTTCTTCTATTTTCTTTCTAGTTCTTATTCTTGTTTATTTCCTCTTATCTCCATGGGGAAGTGGAACAGAATTCTTCCTCCGTAAGCCATGCGTGTTGTAAGAGGCGACTAAAATGCCGGGAGCAAGGGGCTAGTAACCTCTTCTCCTGTATATATTACTAAATGTAAAAGGAGAAACTTTCGTTTTTCCTTTTGGGCCACCCCGCCTCGGTGGGATACGGCCGGTGTGTTGAAAGAAAGAATATATATATATATATATATATATATATATATATATATATATATATATATATATATATATATATATATATATATATATATATATATATATTTGCAAGTTTTTCAACTGTGGTCGCTTGTCTCAAAAATACATTAGAAACCACTACGCTCGTTTCGCATGGTGTGCTGCAAAAACTGACTTTTCCTGTCAATGAATATAACACAAGTTTTTACCATACTGGGCTTGCACGCCACCAATGCTTTGCTTCAACTGATCGCCCATTGACACCACAAACTGCAGTAATGACAATGGTGACCTTTAAGATATAACGGGCTGCAGCACACCCTTAACCATGGAACATTTCGCAGAAGACCACCTGGACGCAAATTAGAAGGTCAAGAGATAAGAGGCTCATTTAAAGGCAGGTAGTACACTCGGAAGTAATGGTATACCAATGAGAGAGGAGAGGAGAGGGAGAGAAGGAGAGAGGGAGGGAAGGAGAGAGGGAGGGAAGGAGAGAGGGAGGGAAGGAGAGAGGGAGGGAAGGAGAGAGGGAGGGAAGGAGAGAGGGAGGGAAGGAGAGGGAGGGAAGGAGAGAGGGAGGGAAGGAGAGGGGGGAGGGAAGGAGAGGGGGAGGGAAGGAGAGGGGGAGGGAAGGAGAGGGGGAGGGAAGGAGAGGGGGAGGGAAGGAGAGGGGGAGGGAAGGAGAGGGGGAGGGAAGGAGAGGGGGAGGGAAGGAGAGGGGGAGGGACGGAGAGGGAGGGAAGGAGAGGGAGGGAAGGAGAGGGGGGGAAGGAGAGGGGGGGAAGGAGAGAGAGAAAGGGAGAGAGAGAGAAAGGGAGAGAGAAAGGGAGAGAGAGAAAGGGAGAGAGAAAGGGAGAGAGAGAGAAAGGGAGAGAGAAAGGGAGAGAGAGAAAGGGGGAGAGAGAAAGGGAGAGAGAGAGAAAGGGAGAGAGAGTGATTCCCCCCACACACACAAATTGTTTTCCTCTACTACAGTACGGCAGTAACATTATATTGCATATTAGATGGTAAGTTCCTCCTGAGCATCCTAATAACACGATCTAGTGCTTAAACTTATGTGGCGCTATTTGCGTCCCACCAGTACAAGGAAACACATAGGCACAACCATCTTCTAAACATAAATCTTCATCTTATCAAGACCACAATGAAAAATAACTTTTACACACATCTCCACAACAATGTTATATGCATGATCTTAGCCACAACTGTTTTGAGTTATGGTGACAGAATCATCACAACTTAGCATGGCCCAACCGGAATAACCAGCATTGACTCTTCGGTTACTCACCTGGTGAGATCCATCAGCCCAGTTGTTGAGTCAACTCATTCACCCCCCCCCCCCACCACCACCTCCTCCCACCTCCTGTTTTGGTCTCACTGGAATGTCCACCAGATGCTCAAAACAATATGTAACTAACAATTAAACTAATGCAGTATACATTTTTAAAGTCATACAATAATTATGACTAACAAAGTGGTGCATCAAGCTCATTCCCAATTATCATCACCTTTAGATATTTTAATTATTGAACTGCCTAGATTTTAACTACTTAAAACAAGTAAATTGGGTTGAAAATATAAAATGCTCCATTATTAATAAATAATTTGAATTTGTTTTTGCCCTGGTTTGTATTGCACACTAGCTAGCTTATTTGACTGTGCTGCTTGGTGTGACTCACTAGTACTGTATACGGAAATGTACTTCTAAAACAAGGATGTTTGGTCAACTCGCATCTGAATGAATTGTATTTCTGAAGGGAGGGAGGGAGGGGGGAAGTTAACTTGATGTTGGTGAGGGGGGGCTCTTGATCCCAAGTATTGGAGCCACCCCTCCCCTTTGGATTAAGCCTGTTAACCTTTCATTCCAGTTGCTGTGGGACCCCTATGGATTTAGCAATCTCCAGGAATATAATAATAATATGTATTAATTGGATACAAAATTGGTTCCAAACTAATTCAAACTTACCTTCAGTATACATTTATCTTTACTTTCCTGTGTTTCTTAATACTAGCTGTTACTACTGTAATAGTGTACTGTGCTTCCTCTCCATTTTATGAGGCCAAGTTATTAGGGCAATGATACAAGGAACCATTAACATTAATACATGTCCTAGTTCCTTAGGGAATGAGTGGATTTTGTTAGTTACTATTTTTTTTTTTTAACAAGTCGGCCGTCTCCCACCGAGGCAGGGTGACCCAAAAAGAAAGAAAATCCCCAAAAAGAAAATACTTTCATCGTCATTCAACACTTTCACCTCACTCACACATAATCACTGTTTTTGCAGAGGTGCTCAGAACACAACAGCTTAGAAGCATATACATATACACAACATATCCCTCCAAACTGCTAATATCCCGAACCCCTCCTTTAGAGTGCAGGCATTGTATTTCCCATTTCCAGGCCTCAAGTCCGGCTATATAAAAATAACTGGTTTCCCTGAATCCCTTCACTAAATATTACCCTGCTCACACTCCAAATTAATTACAAACAAAATGACACCATAATTACATTTTCTGGATTTTCAATATTTTGCCAAAATTGACCATTAGGTGTAGTCCTCCATTTCTCAAACTGATATTCAAGTTTTGATGTTAAGCAAAGTAAAGATGGTTTTATCTCATGAGAAATTGTTACCTTCCACAGTGTGTGCTATCATCTGGTGGCTGCCTAAAGCATCAGCACAACTACCAAGCTCTCCATCTTCTGATTCAGAGTTCCTTACGCAGCCCTCAAACATAACTGTTCCAGAGGGTGAGCTGGCTGTCCTCAAGTGTTTAGTAAGTATTACTTCACCTCTTCCAACAAAGATGTAGTGGATCACCTAATGATTAGCCCCCTTTCCTCTCAAAACCATTAACTGATATGCATTTTTTTATGTTTGTTTTTAATTTTGAACCAAACTAATATAGCAAACAAACCTAATCATACCGAAGTGTTTACACAATATAAAATAGCTTACAGTAATATATCTATGTATCTTTCGTTAACTGTTTTCCTTAAGGGATTTTTTATTTAGCAAAATTGGATACATCAACAATATGCTGCTACCCTATTCAATATGGCAGTTACATAATGGGAACAAAAGTGAGCTAAATTTCCCCTGTCATATTCCATCATGTAAGGTATGAATTTCTTAGTGTTGAAATCTTTCTGGCTGAGCTCAGAGACTTCAGTAGGGCAATGAGTATATAATCAAGTACTCTCCTAAAGGTTCAGCACCTATGGGAACTTCAAAATTTCTGTTCCAGCAAAGCCAGAGTTACTATGTCCTTAGGAATTACCATACAATCCCATCCTCACTCTGATTTCTCCCCATTTATGCAAACTCTGTTGCTTATCTGTCAACCCTGCCTGTATCTAAGAAAAAATTTCCTCCCTATTCTGTGTCTATACTTTCCTCAAGAATCTCTGGTGTGGAACTATCAAAAACCTTACTGAAGTCCATATATACAATATCATATTCATTCTCATGACCTACCCCCTCAGATACCTTAGTGAAAAAATTGGCAAATTCATAAGGCAGGAATGCCCCTTTGTAAAACTGCTAAGATTCACTGATCCCTTTCAAGGTGGCTTCAAATAGTCTACCTCCAAAATGGAGGTTAGGCTAATTAGTTTATAATTCAAAGCTAATGACTTCCTTTGTAGATAGGTACATGTATCACACATGCCATTTTTCACTTATCTGTCACTATGCCAGTTTGTAGTAATATGTTGAGAAGACTACCTAATTGTTTGTTAAGTTCCTCCTTACATTCCTTTCCTTTGAGAACAGTTCATCAGGGTCTGGTCTTTTCTTTAGTTTTAATCTATCTACTAGTCTGAGAACCATGTCACTAGTGACTTTGATCATGCATAACTTATTTTCGCCCTGACCTGTGTAATTTTTTATTTCTGGAATTTCTCTAGTATCTTCCTGCTGTGGAAATTGTGATATTTTAAACTAGTAAAGTCAAACATGGGGTAGGGGTCAACCTATCAGGCAAATATAGGCCTTAACCTGAATTAACATCTCAAAATTTTAGGGACAGATTTGTACACAGGCATATATGATACATTATATGGTGTACTGAAAGATGTCCATTGTAACTTATCCTGTGTATAGGGACAAACTTGCTGAAATGAAATACTCTAAGACTGTACTGTATCATATTTAACACAATTTCCATGACATCTAATCAATGTTATTCCCATTCCCTCCATAGGTGGCAAACCCTGTTAATTTATGTCGCTGGTACTTCCTTGAATTGGGCCTAGACTTCTTTGATAAACGTATATCTCCTGTGTTAGTCAAAGACTTTCCGGCATCACATCACAGGGACTGCTCCATCAAAATTACGAAGGTATGCTAAGGAAATTTTCATGTGTTCTTGTAAACTGCAATAATACCATACTCAATATACAATTAAAAATTTAACTCTGCACAAAATACCATATACAATATTACTGACATACTTTTAGTAGTTTTCAATCAAGGACCAGTGCTGTATGACTTATAAGAGTTTATTGATTCGTTTTTAATAATAATAATAATAATATTAATGGAGGCAAAAAAGGGGAATGTATAAGAGTATAGTGGTACCAACACTCTTATATTCTAACCCCTCCAAAATCTAGTACAGTTTTCCCTTACACTATAACACTGGTCATTTCAGGCTTTTCACAAAGCTTTAACCCTTTGACTGTCGCGGCCGTATATATACGTCTTACGAGGTACCGTGTTTGACGTATATATACTCATAAATTCTAGCGGCTTCAAATCAAGCAGGAGAAAGCTGGTAGGCCCACATGTGAGAGAATGGGTCTGTGTGGTCAGTGTGCACCATATAAAAAAAATCCTGGAGCACGCAGTGCATAATGAGAAAAAAAAACTCCGACCGTTTTTTTTAATTAAAATGCCGACTTTGTGGTCTATTTTCGTATAGTATTTATGGTTGTATTCTCGTTTTCTTGGTCTCATTTGATAGAATGGAAAACATATTATAGAAATAGAGGTGATTTTGATTGATTTTACTATAAAAAGAATCTAGAAATGGAGCTCAAAGTAGGGGAAATGTTTGATTTTTGCCAATGTTCAAAAGTAAACAAATGATACCATTGTCCAATAAATGTCCAACTAGCCATTCTAATATGCAGTCATAAATGGGTTGATGTTATTTATACAATTATTACAGTATTGCAGTAGTCTGCATAATAGTAAGTCTTCTATTTTTTGTTTGAATAAAAATTCAAAATAGAAAGCAAGAGTAATATCAGAGGGGCCTGGAGACATGACTGATGAACAAAGAAAATGTTATTTTAGAGCCAGAAATGTCTGCATTGTTCATTCTGGACCTTATTTTGAAATTGTCATATTTTTTAGTTTTCGTGAAATTGGCCAAATTGCAAATTTCTGACCACATTATTAGGTAGTTGAAATCGGTAAATGGGCAGTTTCTTGTACTCAATCGATAGAAAAAATGGAGTTCTAAAGAAATAGCTATGAGTTTGGGCAACTGGAACAACGGAATTAGCCGAAAATAGGGCTCAAAGTGGGCGAAATCGCCGATTTGTAAACAGCGCTGAGGTCGCTAACTTCGCGAGAGCATAATTCCGTCAGTTTTCCATCAAATTTCGTTTTTTTGGTGTCATTACAATCGGGAAAAGATTCTCCATCATTTCATAAGAAAAAATAATTTTTTTTATTTTAAATTTTGCGACACCAGGAGACACCTCAGGATTGGGGGTTGCGACAGTCAAGGGGTTAAACCAGTGAAATGCACTGTATTCCCAGTCTTTGTCTGCTTGGGTGTGTGGATTTTATTATTTTCATCATATGGGTGTGAGCCATTCGTTGTGAATGTTACAAAGATGAGGAGGCTGGAGGCAGTGGAGATGTCATGTCTGAATGGCAGTGTGTGGTGTAAATATTATGTAAAGACTTCATAGTCTGGAGATTAGAAAGAGGTGCGGAGTTACTGAAAGAATTATCCAGAGGGCTAAGGAGTGGGTGAGGTGGTTTGGACATTTAGAAAGGATGACTTGGAAGGTGTATAAATCTGAGGTGGAGGGAAAGCAGAGTAGGGATTGCCCTAGGAAATGTTGGAGGGGGCAAAGGAGGTTTTGTATGCAAGGCGCTTGAACATCCAAGTAGTTTTTGACTTGACATCCTGTTGGAGTGTGAGTAAGGTAACATTTATGAAGAGATTCAGGGAAACTGGTTAGCCGGACTCGAGTCCTGGAGGTGGAAAGTACCATGTCTACATGCTGAAGGAGAGGCATCTGAACTTTAGCATCAGCATGTCTCTAGCAAGACAGTGATGGTGAAAGTTTTTCTTCTTTTTTTCGGGTCGCCCTACCTCAGTAGGAGACAACCAGTGTATTAAAAAAGTAATAATAATAATAATTCAGGGAAACCAGTATGCTGAACTTGAGTTCTGGAGGTGGGAAGGGCAGTGCCTGCTCTCTGAAAAAGGGCAGGGATGTTGCAGCTGGAGGATAATCTGATTGTGATGTCAGTACACTTCTGGAAAGACGGCGATTGAATGAATGAGGGCGAGCATGTTTTCTGCTTTGAGTCACCCTGCCTTGGTGGGAAAAAACTGCCGAGTTCAAAAATAATAATAATTTTAAGCAAGGATAATGTATATTTAAACCCTGGCTTAGGTGCAAAACTTGATACTATTATTTAAGAATCTGTTACATGGAATATATATTCCACATAAATTATATTATTAGATTTTTATATTAAAAGTATAATTGGCATCTTTCATACCTTCACTAGGCTCGAAAAATTCAAGAGGGCCAGTGGCTGTGCCAAGCAATCAGTTACCATTCCTCAAAGCTACACATGACTAGACCTGCTGTTCTCAGAGTAATTACTGGTGAGTACCATACATCTTAAAAAGGAAAATCAACAATAATCATGTACAAAGTAATTACAGTACATATAACAAACAAGCCATGAACTGTACACTACTATAATTTAAAATGATATGAAGAATAAGCTAGAGTTAGTTGTACCGAGTTAAAAGATAGTTTTTTAATTTATCAACAGAATCTGAGAGAGCAACGTGGGAGCCCCCAACAGACCAGTCTGAGTTAACTTATCGTAGGGGTCGCAAGGAGAACGACTCGCCAGAAGAACCTCGAGAATCTGAAGTAAGTTTGGGCAGAAATTATCTATGTGCTTCAAAGTTACTTTTTTTCAACAGCTTATGATTAAGAATATATTTAATTACGTATTCAGCTACAGAAGACATCTAAATTTTCACCATACCAAAAATGCTGTATATACCATAATACGTACAGGATTCACAAAATTACTCTCAATATGCCCATGTTTCTCCCTCCCCCATGCTAGTACAAAATACAGCATATTTTACAGAATTTTTATAAGTTATTATTATTGCATCATGCAAGTTTATTAAAAGATTAAATATTTTTTTAACTTTTTTTTCAGTCTGAATTTCATGGTGACAAAACCCTGAAGACTCGTGTCTTGTTTGATTTTACTCATGAAGACTATATCCAGGATGTTCCTACTGGAGAATCTGCTCTTCTCAAGTGCCAAATTAATAAGCCCATATCATCGTGTTCTTGGATCATGCCTCATGGAGACATGTTTAATGTGTCACAAGGTAAGAACTTAAGCAACAAATAGGCCTTCTGCTAAAGTTATAGAGTCTTATGTAAATTTAAGGAACCCTATTAATAGAACTTATTATATTTCACACTAATTCCAATGTAATACAGCAAATGACATATTGCTTCAGCCAGACTGAAAAACACATGAAAAACAGTCTAATATTGTAATGGGGTTTTCTTTTTCAGATGCAGAACACTCTAACAAACCCTACGAGTATACACAAGACTATAGGCTAGAAGGTGACCTGCGTGAAGGGAACTGCACTTTGCGTTTATGTGAAGTACGGCAGCAGGATGAAGGAAATTGGCGTTGTGTGGTGCGTGTGGGAGAGGAAGAGTCAGAGTTTCAAGGACCTTTACTGCACTTGCACATTATTGACCCTGAAAATGCTTCTAGTCATAATCATGGTAGGTGTTCTACCTATATGTACTGTTATTTAGGTGGTAAGTTACTAAATGCTGTAAAGAGCTTTTATGAGGATAGTGAGGCTCAGGTTAGGGTGTGTAGAAGAGAGGGAGAATACTTCCCGGTAAAAGTAGGTCTTAGACAGGGATGTGTAATGTCACCATGGTTGTTTAATATACAGTGGACCCCCGGTTAACGAACTTTTTTCACTCCAGTAGTATGTTCAGGTGCCAGTACTGACCGAATTTGTTCCCATAAGGAATATTGTGAAGTAGATTAGTCCATTTCAGACCCCCAAACATACACGTACAAACGCACTTACATAAATACACTTACATAATTGGTCGCATTTGGAGGTGATCGTTAAGCGGGGGTCCACTGTATTTATAGATGGGGTTGTAAAAGAAGTAAATGCTAGGGTGTTCGGGAGAGGGGTGGGATTAAATTATGGGGAATCAAATTCAAAATGGGAATTGACACAGTTACTTTTTGCTGATGATACTGTGCTTATGGGAGATTCTAAAGAAAAATTGCAAAGGTTAGTGGATGAGTTTGAGAATGTGTGTAAAGGTAGAAAGTTGAAAGTGAACATAGAAAAGAGTAAGGTGATGAGGGTATCAAATGATTTAGATAAAGAAAAATTGGATATCAAATTGGGGAGGAGGAGTATGGAAGAAGTGAATGTTTTCAGATACTTGGGAGTTGACGTGTCGGCGGATGGATTTATGAAGGATGAGGTTAATCATAGAATTGATGAGGGAAAAAAGGTGAGTGGTGCGTTGAGGTATATGTGGAGTCAAAAAACGTTATCTATGGAGGCAAAGAAGGGAATGTATGAAAGTATAGTAGTACCAACACTCTTATATGGATGTGAAGCTTGGGTGGTAAATGCAGCAGCGAGGAGACGGTTGGAGGCAGTGGAGATGTCCTGTCTAAGGGCAATGTGTGGTGTAAGTATTATGCAGAAAATTCGGAGTGTGGAAATTAGGAGAAGGTGTGGAGTTAATAAAAGCATTAGTCAGAGGGCAGAAGAGGGGTTGTTGAGGTGGTTTGGTCATTTAGAGAGAATGGATCAAAGTAGAATGACATGGAAAGCATATAAATCTATAGGGGAAGGAAAGAGGGGTAGGGGTCGTCCTCGAAAGGGTTGGAAAGAGGGGGTAAAGGAGGTTTTGTGGGTGAGGGGCTTGGACTTCCAGCAAGTGTGCATGAGCGTGTTAGATAGGAGTGAATGGGGACGAATGATACTTGGGACCTGACGATCTGTTGGAGTGTGAGCAGGGTAATATTTAGTGAAGGGATTCAGGGAAACCGGTTATTTTCATATAGTCGGACTTGAGTCCTGGAAATGGGAAGTACAATGCCTGCACTTTAAAGGAGGGGTTTGGGATATTGGCAGTTTGGAGGGATATGTTGTGTATCTCTATACGTATATGCTTCTAAACTGTTATATTCTGAGCACCTCTGCAAAAGCAGTGATAATGTGTGAGTGTGGTGAAAGTGTTGAATGATGATGAAAGTATTTTCTTTTTGGGGATTTTCTTTCTTTTTTTTTTTGGGTCACCCTGCCTCGGTGGGAGACGACCGACTTGTTGAAAAAAAAAAAAAAAAAAAAAAAAAAAAAAAAAAAAAATTATAACTTCAGTATTCTAGAAAGTTTCATGCCAAAAGCTCACATCAGTTGGGGCCAAAGGAAATCTGTAGTTATGATCCCTCCTGCCTAATTTTAAAAATGTAATTGGAAATTTATAGATACTTTTCAAGATTAAATATAACAGTGCAAATCAATGTCACCACTACCAAAAATTTTTTAATTTCTCCAAGTACGTATTAGATTCTAAACGTGACTGTACAGTACAGTAACCATTTGAGGTTAAAGTTATTTTATGATTTATTTATAATATAATCTGATGGAGTGAATGATGATGAAAGTTTTTCTTTTTCAGGCCACCCTGCCTTGGTGGGAAATGGCCTGTGTTAATAAAAATAAATATGTGATAAAACTTAAACCGAATTCCTTTACTTTTCAGAGGGAACACCATTAGTGGATCCTAAAGGTGATTCTACAAACTTTTTAGTGATTGGACTTGTCTTTATAACAACAATCCTCTCCATCATCGTGATTATGCTTTTTACCTGTCTATATCGCAGAATGAGAGGAAATTCTGATGAAACTCGAAAAATACTTCAGATATCTCCTTGCAACAGCATGGATCTTCCTCGCAAAACACTGCCTACGACAGACTTTACAGCAACTTCTGTCATGGCTGTAGAGCCTAAAAAGAAGCTTCCAATGAAGTATATGGATTTGGATCAGTATAACCAATATTTAGACATGAGTGTAACTGGGTCAGCGACAGATGGATACATTATGATGCCTGGCTCAAGCATCAGATCTTCCTCATCTTCCAGGACAACCTTGTCAACTGTGTCTACTCTTCCTATTGGCCGTTCTCGGTCTGCCAGTAACAGTACATCCATAAGTTCTGGCACACCCCACTGGAGCACAGCAGTAGATAATCCTTCATACAACCCTGATGTCTCTGATCCGAGAGAATTTCCTTTACCTCGTCCTTCCTCTATATACAGTGCAGATCATGTCTATGAGGAAATTAAGGAAAAGAAAGACAATTCTGAAAAAATGGAGAAAATAGTGGAGGCCACAACTCCTGAAACTCCAACTTACACAAATATTGTAGAGGACTGTGAAGGATATATGATCCCAAAAATGTCTCCATCCAATGAGATTTTACCAATGCCACAAAAACATGAGACTCATATACCTTTTTCTAAGCTTCCATTACCAGATCCACCCCAGGGCAATAACACTAGCACTACTCCCAGCGAATTCCAAATGTCTACTGCTGATCCAGCTCCTCCATATTCTCGACTGGGTCAAAGTGGTCTAGTGCCTGCAAGTCCTACATCTCAATCTTCAGTTAATCTTGGTCCAGGATACTCAAGAATTGGATCTTTGGCTGATCCTATGGAAAGATACGACACTCCACGCCCTATCCCAAGTGATCCTGTAGAGCGATATGATGTACCACGTCGTGTTCCAAGTGAGGCTCCTTTACAATCTAACATTCCAATATTAACAAAAGTTACTGTAAATGGACTTGAAGGTACAATTGTTTGAGCCAGCTATGAAGGTTTGATATCATTAGCAAACCTGCATATTCTAGTATATCTACACACACATAATGTATCAGCAGATATTACTATAAACAAGAAATAATGCTGCCAACTTAGCTATTATTATATCAGTAATAAATATGGCTGTAGAGCTAAGATGTGCTGTTATGCAAATAAGGTACATTTTATACAAGTGTATTTTATTAAATTTAATAGCAGTAATATGAAGCATTTATATGGGGCAAGAAGGACGTGAAGAAACTATAAAATGTAGTGGATGCTATATTCTAACTGACCCAACCCACAGCCCTAACGCATTCAAACCAGTTACATAATAATTTCGCAGTGTTAAGCATTTATGGGCTGCTCAGGAACCATTTCATTTTACCTAATTGTAATGTACACCCTACTGCCTTACAACCTGGGATATGATGAAATAACCATGTAACAGGCTTGGATGTGCTCAGCAGTGAGCTGAAGCAATTAAAATTTACTGTTCACTATTTCTCCAGTTCAGCTGGTCAGTAGTATGGCCTGCCTGGTGATATACTAAACATTATACACAGTATGTGTACGTATATTGTATATATGTATGTGTGTATGTATGTTGATAATAAATTGCAGGTTCCGTGACAACTGAATATTAAAAACACTACTACAGAAAGTAAGGAAGTGGTTGGCAACGAGCTTCTTGAAACTGCTTTTACATGCTATTTTCCTTTCTGGCACCGACAATAAATCCCTAGAGACTTTGTCAACCATTTTCCTACTTTCTGGAGTGCTTTGATGTACAGTATGTATGTTGTGCTGTACTGTAAACACACATTGTACATGAACTTATGTACCTGGAGTCTTCCTCTCTCATGCCATAAGCCTTAACTATTGCCTCAGTGCACTGGTTTCATTCTAAGTCTTTAATTCTTCCAATGTAAATATTTATAATAAATATATTATCTATTTCAAATTTCGTCTAATTATTTCCACCCTAAAATATAAAATGCTGATATAAATTTAGTTAAATTATTGTGAAAAGAAAATTTGGAAGTAAAGAAGAAAAATAGCATCATCATTAAAATATCAGAATGATAGTTTTCTTAAATAAAAATAAGTCATCGGTTTCAACTGCAACAATCAACTGAATACATGTATATAAAAGAATAAAAATGTTAAGGTTCCAAAGAGTATTTTTTTTGCAAGAATAAATAACATGATAATGAAAAGGAAGCAAGATGCTGGAACTAAAGAGAAAGTAAGTCATGAAAGGCATTACACGGCAGCTTTCATAAAGGAGCCCAGTAAAAGATACCAGTATAGTAGTTTTTCACATTTGGGTCTCCTCTACAACTTTTTTCCCCTTAAAAAGAGTGAGGGTGCCTTGATACATTTGAAGGGCTCTTGATCCAAGAAATTGGAATTACTTTTCCTCTCCTGGCTGGCTCCTATTTCACAAACACTGTATGATCCTTATGGGTTTTGCACTCCCCAGAGAAATAAAAAAAAAACAGTAAATCCTCGATTTCATGGACTATTATAGGGGGAGGAGCAGATAGTCAGTACAGTGGATCCTCCGTTTTCGTTAGGCTCTGTTTTCGTGATGTTCAGTTATCGCCAACTTTTTTCATAAAAATATAGGCTCCCAAGATGTTGCCATGTCTGACAGGAAGTTAGATGAATGGTTCAGAGAACCGACAAGTTGAAAAATTAGACACATGTGCAACACTTGGGTATCTTTAACCCTCTGACTGTTTCGGTCGTATATATACATCTTACAAGCCACTGTTTTTGACGTATATATACTCATAAATTCTAGTGGCTTCAAATCAAGCAGGAAAAAGCTGGTAGGCCCACATGTGAGAGAATGGGTCTGTGTGGTCAGTGTGCACCATATAAAAAAAATCCTGCAGCACGCAGTGCATAATGAGAAAAAAAAACTCCGACCATTTTTTTAATTAAAATGCCGACTTTGTGGTCTATTTTTGTATAGTATTTATGGTTGTATTCTCGTTTTCTTGGTCTCATTTGATAGAATGGAAAACATATTATAGAAATAGAGGTGATTTTGGTTGGTTTTACTATGAAAAGAACCTTGAAATGGAGCTCAAATTAGGGGAATGTTTGATTTTTGCCGATGTTCAAAAGTAAACAAACGGTGTCATTTTCCAATAAATGTCCAAGTAGTCATTCTAACAGGCAGTCATTAATGGGTTGACATTATTTATACAATTATTACAATACTGCAGTAGTCTGCATAACATAGCTATGGAATTAGCTGATAATAGGGCTCAAATTGGGCGATATCGCAGATTTGTAAATATCGCCAAGGTCACTAACTTCACAAGAGCATAATTCCATCAGTTTTATATCAAATTTCGTTCTTTTGGTGTCATTACAATCGGGAAAAGATTTTCTATCATTTCATAAAAAATTATTTTTTTTTTTTTTTTGAAAATTTTGCGACACTAGGAAACACCTCAGGATTTGGGGTTGCGACTGTCAAGGAGTTAATGAGGAAATGTTTCACCACACAGTGGCTTCAGTATATAAGCCACTTCTTCACACATATGCTGTATTCTTTTCAAGATTGATGGATTGATTACATCAACTCTAGGCTGAGGGACTGATTACCTCAAAACTCCTGCTCTTCACCATTCTCCTTTGTATGGACTAATGAAGCCACTGTGTGGCAAAACGTTTCCTCATTAAAGATATCTAAGTGTTACACATGTGTCTAATTTATCAACTTGATGGTTCTCTGAACCATTCATCTACATAATAAAATACTGTTAAACATAAGTAATTAATACAGGCTAACACTTTTGCCAGGCAGTAATACTCCTCACCACCCACTACATGTATAAGCTAAAGACAAAAATATTTTAAAGTAAGTAATGAGTGTACTGTACAGGTATCAACCGACTTACGACCAACCTTGATTCCAACCAACCGGTCGTAAGTCAAAATGGACGCAAGTCAAACCTTAGAAAATTGCCGACATACTGGGTAGGGCATGATGTCATAATGAATTTGGTATCGCTGACGAAATCTCCTAAACCCCCCATCAATTGCAATAAATTCTTGACTATATCCCTCATCAGGACGTTGTTTCAACATGTTAAACAAACTTTCTGCTTCTCTTTGCACTTCAGAAAGCATCACATTCACTTTTTTTGCCTATAATCTTCTAACCAAACACTAAGCATTTTTTCCATCTTGACAATTGGGCCTTCACGTTTCTTTGTGATAATTGTCGACTTCATAGGGGTTGAAGATTTCTCTGCTTCTTTGACAAGAACATAAGAATGGAGGAACACTGCAGAAGGCCTACTGGCCCATACAAGGCAGGGCCTTATCAAAACCACCCCTACCCAAAGCTACCCAAGAATTTACTCAGGTAGCTCTTCATTCATTAGGGATTTGCCGGTACTTCTGGCCCGGGTCTTCTCCAGATGGTGACCCGGCGAACAGGTAGCTCTTTATCTTTAAGTATAGTCGACACAGTGAAATGGGAGAGCTGAAGATGGCGAGACATGCTGTTGATGTTTTTTCCATCCACATACTATTTAATTACAGTGGAACCTCAGTATATGACCAGCTCCCTACACGAACAAAGCTCAGCACTCCACCAAACAAATACGTATGACCTGCCAGAACTTCACTGTAAACTATTTCATGTTTCTTCGCATTTTTCAGTGTATTTTTTTTGTATTATTTGTATAAATGTCACCATGGGGCCTACGACGATTAGTGATAACTGCCAACCAAACAGAAAATTGGTTGGGAAGAACTTGTTCGATACTCACACGGAGCGGCACTCGAACAGCCTTCTGGAATGAATTAAGGTCGTATACCGAGGTAGAAAATAAGAAAAAGTTTTGGAGTGAGATTAACAAATTAAGGAAGCCTAGAGAACAAATGGATTTGTCAGTTAAAAATAAGAGAGGAGAGTTATTAAATGGAGAGTTAGAGGTATTGGGAAGACGGGGGGAATATTTTGAGGAATTGTTAAATGTTGATGAAGATAGGGAAGCTGTGATTTCGTGTATAGGGCAAGGAGGAATAACATCTTGTAGGAGTGAGGAAGAGCCAGTTGTGAGTGTGGGGAAAGTTCGTGAGGCAGTAGGTAAAATGAAAGGGGGTAAGGCAGCCGGGATTGATGGGATAAAGATAGAAATGTTAAAAGCAGGTGGGGATATAGTTTTGGAGTGGTTGGTGCAATTATTTAATAAATGTATGGAAGAGGGTAAGGTACCTAGGGATTGGCAGAGAGCATGCATAGTTCCTTTGTATAAAGGCAAAGGGGACAAAAGAGAGTGCAAAAATTATAGGGGGATAAGTCTGTTGAGTATACCTGGTAAAGTGTATGGTAGAGTTATTATTGAAAGAATTAAAAGTAAGATGGAGAATAGGATAGCAGATGAACAAGGAGGCTTTAGGAAAGGTAGGGGGTGTGTGGACCAGGTGTTTACAGTGAAACATATAAGTGAACAGTATTTAGATAAGGCTAAAGAGGTCTTTGTGGCATTTATGGATTTGGAAAAGGCGTGTGATAGGGTGGATAGGGGGGCAATGTGGCAGATGTTGCAGGTGTATGGTGTAGGAGGTAGGTTACTGAAAGCAGTGAAGAGTTTTTACGAGGATAGTGAGGCTCAAGTTAGAGTATGTAGGAAAGAGAGAAATTATTTCCCAGTAAAAGTAGGCCTTAGACAAGGATGTGTGATGTCACCGTGGTTGTTTAATATATTTATAGATGGGGTTGTAAGAGAAGTAAATGCGAGGGTCTTGGCAAGAGGCGTGGAGTTAAAAGATAAAGAATCACACAAAGTGGAGTTGTCACAGTTGCTCTTTGCTGATGACACTGTGCTCTTGGGAGATTCTGAAGAGAAGTTGCAGAGATTGGTGGATGAATTTGGTAGGGTGTGCAAAAGAAGAAAATTAAAAGTGAATACAGGAAAGAGTAAGGTAATGAGGATAACAAAAAGATTAGGTGATGAAAGATTGGATATCAGATTGGAGGGAGAGAGTATGGAGGAGGTGAATGTATTCAGATATTTGGGAATGGACGTGTCAGCGGATGGATCTATGAAAGATGAGGTGAATCATAGAATTGATGAGGGGAAAAGGGTGAGTGGTGCACTTAGGAGAATGTGGAAACAAAGAACTTTGTCCTTGGAGGCAAAGAGGGGAATGTATGAGAGTATAGTTTTACCAATGCTCTTATATGGGTGTGAAGCATGGGTGATGAATGTTGCAGCAAGGAGAAGGCTGGAGGCAGTGGAGATTTCATGTCTGAGGGCAATGTGTGGTGTGAATATAATGCAAAGAATTCGTAGCTTGGAAGTAAGGAGGAGGTGCGGGATTACCAAAACTGTTGTCCAGAGGGCTGAGGAAGGGTTGTTGAGGTGGTTCGGACATGTAGAGAGAATGGAGCAAAAGAGTGACTTCAAGAGTGTATCAGTCTGTAGTGGAAGGAAGGCGGGGTAGGGGTTGGCCTAGGAAAGGTTGGAGGGAGGGGGTAAAGGAGGTTTTGTGTGCGAGGGGCTTGGACTTCCAGCAGGCATGCGTGAGCGTGTTTGATAGGAGTGAATGGAGACAAATGGTTTTTAATACTTGACGTGCTGTTGGAGTGTGAGCAAAGTTACATTTATGAAGGGGTTCAGGGAAACCGGCAGGCCGGACTTGAGTCCTGGAGATGGGAAGTACAGTGCCTGCACTCTGAAGGAGGGGTGTTAATGTTGCAGTTTAAAAACTGTAGTGTAAAGCACCCTTCTGGCAAGACAGTGATGGAGTGAATGATGGTGTGAATGTTTTTCTTTTTCGGGCCACCCTGCCTTGGTGGGAATCGGCCAGTGTGATAATAATAATAATAAAATACCGAGGTTCCACTGTACTTTCATCTTCTGGCCGAGAGTAAGAGCCTTTCTTGCCACAAGCTCCAGTGAAAGATTCAGACTTCCTCTTAGGGGCCATGGTGAAATTTACTGTCCTGATGTGAGAGCTCTCCTGAGATGGAGCATTGCTGTGAGTAGTGGTCAACTGTCATACAGTAGTATGCATCGGCCCGCCCAGCCCTGCTGCCAGACGTACAGTCGTAAGTACGAATGGTTGTATGTCGAGCAGGTGTTAAGTCGGATGGTACTTGTATGCGCATTTTACTTTTTTATTGTTTTTAGGCCTAGGTCTATTGTTCACTTCACATATGGTAGTGCAAACATGTCATCAGGCATTACTGTATATGTATGTATTTAAAAGTGTAAAAAAAGGCGATTCACTCTATGGTGATTTTTGCTTTATGGCAGTGCCCTGGAACCTAACTCACCATATAATCGGGGCCCTCCTGCATACACAACTACAAATAGGCGAGTACATATACATACACTGTATACACAATACAATATGTAATAAGACCACAGAAACAGGTGATATTACAATTTGCAAAATAGCCACTGAAAAAACAGTGAATTTCCAAGCATTTGTGATTTATCACATTATCAAGGAACTGTTCCTTGATAATGTAAGAAATCACAAAAGTACTTGGAAATTCACTACTTTTTCACAATGGTTATATATATAAAACCACTGGCCTGGTCTTAAACCAAGCCACAGGGGCATTGACCCCCAAAACTCTCTCCATGTATACTCCAGGTATACTGTGAAAAAATATATAACCAATGTTATATATAAGTGGTTATATATATGTGGAGCAGGCAAAAGCTACCCAAATACAGAAAGGACAACTGGTCACTTACCTTTGCCAGATGCAAGAGGATCAACACCAATAGAGGCACACATTTCCTGGAACTGCTTTCTAAACTGAGGATTTTTCTTGATTTCAGTCTTGTGCTTGGCGGCAAATTCTTCTAACTTTTCACGGAATTTTTCCATCTGAAGAGTCATCTGAAAACAAAGACAGCTCTATTAAATACTGCATTTTATAGAATAAATACAAATTTGAGATACAGTAGTTTCCTTTATACCAGTAACTAGTTAGATATTACACTTAACTGCACAGGTTTGCTGTATTAATCCATTAAATTAACCTTCAAATGGCACAGCTTACCCAAAATCTAATGCATAATAAATCATTCAAATACAATAATTAAAAAATGGCCTCTTCTTCTTTTTCTTATTCTTACAGTAATAATGACCAGGAGGAATGTCAAATAAATCAGTCTAGGTGATTTTCTTATTAAGCAAACCCTATTTTCCAGACATTCATTTAATCAGAGATTCATTCCTAGACAATACATCATATGAAATATACAATACTTTTCCCTATTAATCTTTTTAACAATGAAATTAACAGTACTGCAGTCACAACATTTATGTATGTATGTATGTGGATGCAGGGGTCATGTCTCAGATCCCTGCCTAGCCTCTAACTTGCCCTTGTAGCCTCATGGGCCTTATTGTACCTGTTCTTAAAATTACATATGGAGCCTGCCCCTACCACTTCCTTACCAAGATCATTCTGCTTCCCAACCACTCTGAAACTGAAGAAATACTTCCTAACATCCCCGTGGTTCATCCATCTTTAACTTCCAGCTGTGCCCTTGAGGACCCATTCCTCACCTCTCAAACAGCCTACCCCATCTACTTTATCAATTCCTCTGAGTATTATGTTATGTCTCCCCTGGTTCTTGTGTCCTCCAATGTCATTAGATTCAATTTCGTTAGCTTTTCCTTGTAGCTCATGCCCCTTAGTTCAGGAACAAGCCTTGCTGCATACTTCTGCACTCTCTCCAGTATCTCAGCACACTCTTTCAGGTGAGGGTTCTATACTGATGTTGCGTACTCCAAAGTGAGCCTGACATATGTTGTATACAAAGACAGGACTGACTCTTTGTTGACATTCCTGGGGGCTACTCCAAGATTTGCCAGACAAGCATTGGTTGCAGAGGTTATTCAGCTGATATGAGCCTCTGGCAATATGTGTGCTATGCTCACTGCTCTCTGACTGAAGTCTGCATCCTATGTTCCCCTAGTCTATACCCCATTTCTGGTCTTCTCGCTCCTTCCCCAATCTTCAGGACCCTACATTTACTGCTTGTCTATATGTACAGAGCTGAGTGTCTATATATACACAGAGCTGCTTGTCTATATACACAGTTTCTTGTCTATATACACAGTTTCTTGTCTATATACACAGAGCTGCCTGTCTATATACACAGAACTGCTTGTTTATATACACACACACAAAGTGTTTGTCTGTATATACAGTACACAAATAATTTCCTTTAATCCCTATTATAAATATTAAAATATTCTTAATTGTGCCAAGAGATGGGTTAAACAGAAATGAAAGAGTTACGCAAGAAAGAATTGAGAAAGAGAGAGAACCCCAGGCTGTATTTATGTTCATTTGCTGGGGATGGCCACTTGGAATGGGGGTTGTTGTAAGAGATGTAAAAATAACTTATTTTATAAAGGATTTCCTATTTTTGGGAGGTTACATATCTGAAATCACTTTTTACAAACATTATACAGGGATACACCATGAACATGCAAGGGCAATATGCTACACAATACACAAATAACCCGCACATAGAAGAGAGGAGCTTATGACGATGTTTCGGTCCGACTTGGACCATTTACAAAGTCACACTTGTGAAAAGGAGTGCAGGAAGGGTATATATAGGCAGGAGGTGGTAGTAGTAGTAGTAGTAGTAGTGGAGATGGAAGGAAGTAGTAGTGGGGAGGTAGTAAGAGGAGGAAGAGCCAGTCAAATACTAAGAAAGAGCAGCACTGCAAGGGAGCTAGGTGCCCACAAAGTGTAAGAGCAAGAACACCGAGGGGGTAGGGTAAAATATCATGGTGCTTTGAACAGGTCCATGATATGATCCCCAGTATGGGTGGAATCATAAGGCGTGTTTTCTTAAGACACCTGCTGTCCCTGTTCACCTAGCAGCAAGCAGGTTTTAGCTGATTGGTATGGGTCGCATACTGGAAACAAAATTAACCTAAGTTACCGGAAATGCTTTGCATAACCATGGGCTTTCTATATACAGTGGAACCTCAAATTTCAAACGTATCATTTATCGAACTTTTTGAAAATTGAACACTTTTTTCGAACCAATTTTGTCCCTATTATCAAACTCGGCCCTATTTTCGAACCGCCAGGTACCAGACCTGTACGACAGCCCGCTCTGTCCGCGCCCCCGTGCAGGCGCCGTGAGCCAGTCTGGTTTTGTTGATGCTTGATTGAACACTAACCTGCGCTCTCATTCAAACATTTTACAATTATTTCATTCTGTTTAGTGCTTGTGGGACTGTGAAATAAGCTACCATGGGCCCAAAGTAACTTGCTAATGGTACCCCTGTGGTAAAGAAAGTGAGAAACACCATAGATGTGAAGGAAATAATAGAGAGTGGTGTGAGACTTGTTTAGCTTGCCAGGATGTACAGAGGACTGTGGACAGTTATTTTGTGAGACAGAAACAGACTGTGGACAGTTATCTTGTGAGACAGAGAGGACTGTGGACAGTTATTTTGTGAGACAGAAACAGGACTGTAGACAGTCCAGTGACTCTCAAGCTGGTAGTAGTGGCATTAAAATACAGAGAAGGGAAGTAACCCCAGAGAGGGCTATGATACCTGAAGTCTTCATGGAGGGGGATTCTCCTTCCAAACACTAACCCCAACTCCCTCTCTCCTCCTCCCTATCTTCCAGATGCCATCACCAATCTTCAATAAAGGTAAGTAAAAATGTTATTTTATATGTTTATTTAAATTTATTAATACATAATTGAACACTATATTTGTAGTGTGTATGTAAAACTATAATTAAATGTATTTTTTTTTTTTGTGAATATTTTTGGGTTTCTGGAACGGATTAATTGTATTTCCATTATTTCTTATGGGGAAATATTGCTTCGCTTTTCAGATTTTTTAATTTAGAACTAGCTCCTGGAACAGATTAAGTTTGATATTTGAGGTTCCACTGTAGTATGTCAATGATGTCAGCAAGGTCTGCATAAACTGTATCATGTACTTGTAGAAATAAAGGATTATTATTATTATTGTACAAGAATGGTATAAAATACTGACAAGATGAAATTAAGACACATGTGCAACATCTGGGTATCTTTATTGTAGACGTTTCGCCATCCAGTGGCTTTATCAATACAAATTCCAGGACATAACTTGAAGATAGTACATAACCTTCACGACTACGACAACTACTACTACAACTAACCCATCTCTTTGGGTAGGACCTACTTCCACTGGGGATTCCCGCCTACCAGTGACTATGCCCTCATCTGCTACCCGTCCCATTTCCACCTGACATTAGTATATAAGCGTCAGGCGCCTTGCTTCTACTTCAGAATCTCCATGACTACGGTGCTCTTCGCACCTACTCCTAGGTTGAGGGACTGATTACCTCATCTTCTGTACATAATTCTACTATCTTCAAGTTATGTCCTGGAATTTGTATTGATAAAGCCACTGGATGGCGAAACGTCTACAATGAAGATACCCAGATGTTGCACATGTGTCTTAATTTCATTATTATTATTATTATTATTATTATGGATAATTTAAACCAACAGAACTGCAATTATAAAAATTTGGACATACAGTATTAGTAAAACACACAGCTGCTGGAGACAACCTCTAAATTCTAAAATTATCTATCTTGTATTTTACCAGAGCAGTTAAAACAACTATTGACATAAACTTATGGAATGAGAGGTCAACATATTTTTACTCTGATTTTAAAAGACTATCTTACTGTACTATGCTGTAAATCTCTTTGCAAATGGAAAAAATCTATGCAATGTTATGTAAATTACTGGAAATCCTTCCAAGAAACATTGGATAATTCAAGAAGATTCAGCGATAGATGGTTGATGCTATTAATGCAGATAAACACAAAAAGTGCATATAATGGAACTGAAAGTGAAACATGCCAGGCCCATGGTCAGGCTCTGAGAGTAGAAAGACTCTCAAAACTCATCAAAGGTACATACATAAGAGAGCAAGACCTAAGAGCAACCAAGATCACATAAATAAAATCCGGAGAAACTTATTTGCTACACTAGCTACAGTAACTTTAAAACAGTCTTTAAATACTGCAAGTAGAGGGAGAAATGTAAGAAAATATCAAAATACAGTGGACCCCTGCCTTACGAACGCATCGCGTTATGTTAAATCCGCCATACGAAGCATTTGAACGCAAAAATTTTGCCTCGCCTCACGATAAAAAACTCGCCTTACGTGATTCGTCCAGGACGCGTCCCAAGTGTGGCCTCAGCGCCAGTGTTTACAAGCCAGCCAGTGCGGCCGCATCTACACATACATTTGGTACATTTCACATTATCCCAGTGTTTTTAGTGCTTGTAACTGCAAAATAAGTCACCATGAACCCCAAGAAAGCTTCTAGTGCCATCCCTGTGGTAAAAAGGGTGAGAATTAGTATGGAATTGAAAAAAGAGATTAAGAAAATGTGTGCAAAGTGGGTTGAACTGCAAACCTTTACGGATGAAAATCTCCTTGACACAGCTACTGCAAGCCGTGTTGGCAACCTGTAGAATGACAATGTTATGGCCCATTTTAGGAAAGTCTTAAAGAAACGGACAGATTTTTTGTGCGACAGAGGTCTAGTGGCTCTCAAGCTGGTCCTAGTGCCACCTCTGGTGGCCTGGTGGTTAACGCTCTCGCTTCACTCGGCGAGGGCCTGGGTTCGATTCCCAGCCAGAGTAGAAACATTGGGCGTGTTTCTTTCCACCTGTTGTCTATGTTCCCCATCAGTAAAATGGGTAACTGGGTGTTAGTCGACTGGTGTGGGTCGCATCCTGGGACAATGACCTAAGGAGGCCTGGTCACAGACCGGGCCGCGGGGGCGTTGACCCCCGGAATTCTCTCCAGGTAAACTCCAGGTAAATCTCAAGTCCTAATGGAAATAACTTCCACACTCTCCCCTCCTCCCATCCCATCAATCATCACCAGATCTTCAATAAAGGTAAGTGTCATGTATTCTATTCTTAGTAGAGTAGTAATTGTGCATGTCTTCTTCAGTTTGTGTGTATTAAAATTAATATTTCATGTGGTTAAAAAAAATTTTTTTTTCAAACTTTGGGGTGTCAGGAACGGATGAATTTGATTTCCATTATTTCTTATGGGAAAATTAATTCGCCTTACGATAATTTCGGCTTACGATGAGCTCTCAAGAACAGATTAATATCGTAAGGCGGGGTCCACTGTACACATTAGTGAGTAGGCCAAAATTCTAATATGCAATGGAAGGCTGGTGTCCACACCTTATAAAAATACTGCAAGTGGACAATAAAAAAAGAGGCTACAACTTCAGAATTTCCACACATTTCAGAAATAATGAAGACATAACAGTAAACTGCTCCTCCATTTCTTACCTGTTCCAATTGATTTTCTTGTATTTCACTCCCTTTCTCTTTAAACTTATCTTGCTGGATCTTTTGTCTCTGAATAGCACCAACACCCGCACGTCTTCTCATTTTGTAACTAGTAATGGCAAGTATAGGCTCTGAAATAGATATATTAAAGTATATTAAAGGTTTATAAATAATATTTGAAAGAAAGAACCTATGTACAGTATACAGCTTTAATTGCAATGACCCTTCTGGGAACTTTTCTTCCTGATTTATATATACTGTATTGCAAATGCTAAAAATTTTGTTGAAAGGCAATACTGTAAGTTGTACATTCATAAAGGAATGCTCCCCTCCCTGATTCTATATTTTCACAACAGGATTATCATCATTACACTCATAGAATGGATAAATCAGTATGGGTCATTTAGTGATATATACAATAGTGAGGGAGATGATAGAAGAGAGGTGGAGGTATCTTATTATTCATGGTATCTTTACTGACAAAATATTCCGCTTGTATAACAAGCTTCTTCAGTCACATGCAACACTAGAGACAGTAGTTGTAGTGATCAGTCCTTCACCCTTAACAAGAGGTAGTCAGTCCCTAAAGCCCTAAGGTTTGAGGTTAAATCTACGTAATGTACTTTTTATGTACCCATGTGTGTGTGTGTCCTCAAAAATGTCAAAAAAAAAATGTGTGAAGTATGGTGTCCTGTAGCTCGGTTGGTTGCACACTCAATTCATACAATGAGGTTCGTGGTTCAATCCCCAGTATGGGTGGAAACAATGGGATCATGTTTCCGTAAGACACCTGCTATCTATGTTCACCCATCAGTAAAATGGGTACCTGGGTGTTAGTCGACTGGTGTGGGTCGCATCCTGGGACAAAACTGACCTAATTTGCCCAAAATGCTCAGCATAACAAGCGGCTTTCTATATAGTAGTATGTCACTGATGTCAGATAGGCCTGTATACCTTGTACATGTACTTGTAGAAATAAAGATATATTATTATTATATCAGTAAAATAGGTACCCGAGTATTAATCGACTGGTGTGGGTCGCATCCTGGGGACAAAATTAACCTAATTTGCCCGAAATGCTCTATATAGTATGTTGCTGCTGTCACCTAGGTCTATATAAGTTGTATCATGTAACTGTAGAAATAAAGATGATTATTATTACAAAACCTACAGTAAATTTTATGAAGAGGTTCTTAATATTACCTAACGAATCTATTTCTTCTTGGAGATAAATTACCACTAGCAGATGAGGCATTTACTTACCATTTAATATATTAAAAACCATTGTAAGTTTCAAAATACCAGAACTAAATTAAAAACACACTTACAAATATTATTGTCTTGTTTTTCTTGTGCTTGTAAAGGCTCCTGAAAACTGAGCTGTGTAGTGTAGATACTAAAAAAAAAAAAACACGGTACGTTTGTGGTTAAGTTTATTGAGATTAACACAAATTCAGTTACACAGATTATCATACATCGTAGTATATGTGTGAGGAACCTAATTATTATTATTATAATCATGGGGAGCGCTAAACCCGTAGGATTATACAGCGCATGTGGGGGGGATGGGAGGCATTTAGGCTCAATTCAGGGAACTGGAGCACAGATCCAATTTCCTAGATCAAGAGCCCCTCACCAGCATCAAGGAATCTCCTTTGAGGGGTGAGGAACCTAAGATAGCCCAAAAAAGTCAGACAGTGACTTATTTCCATTGGGGTCCTTTTACCTTATTGTTATAATATTAAGGAAATAATATCTTACTAGCATTCTATAAAGGAGATAATATCTTATTATTACACTAAAAAAAGAAGATATACTAGGAATGAGGGGAGATTACATGTGTTAGCTAAAAAAAAATAAAAAAAAAAATTCCTCCCTTACTGACGCTAAATTCATCAGGCACCTTTATTTATTTATATTTATTTATTTAGAAATTTAGCATACAAACAGAGGTACAAAAAATACAGGTAAGAGCAGCATGCCAAAGCCACTTATATGCATAGCATTACGGGCTGGCTTAAAATTAACTAAGCAATGATGAAGTCAGTGATAAGACATTATTGTAAACAGATAACTATAAAATACAAATGAGTATTACAAAGACAGGTCCTATGCTTGCATGCATTCTTGAACTGTACACAAATAACCCGCACATAAAAGAGAGAAGCTTACGACGACGTTTCGGTCCGACTTGGACCATTGACAAAGTCACACTAACAGAGGTTAGGTTAGGTAAGGTTCGTCAGGAAACAGGACAAATGTTTCCTGACGCGGGTCTTAGTCAGATGATGACCCGCCTTTGGAGCTTTTGGTCATCTGACCGAGGCCTTCCGCTGGCTTACCGGTCCACCCCTTTAAAAATTATGGTCATTTATAACCTACTAACAGTGGTACGAACGAACGAACGAAAGTTCAGGTAAGATCCCAAATGGGATGAGCGGGGAAGGCGGGACAGACGAAGAATAGTGCTGGAGAGGAGTGTTCTTAGTAGTAGAAATAGAGCCAGGGCTTAACCCAACCCAGCTGCGTGGCACTGCGAGGCAGTGTAGAGAGGGCATGTTGAGGACATAGAGGAGAGAGCAGACTGCAGACAGTGCTTGCTGACTGATATGCTTCAGGCTGAGGTGAAGAGCTGGTTTGGACGTCAGGTGTTGGGAAGGGTGTTGTGTGTTTGGCTACACTTCGCTGGTGATGGAGCCACTCTTGAGTCTTTTGAAGTCTCTCTTGGACATGTGGAATAGTTGCATTCTGAGGTTGGAGCAGTTCAGATTCGTCACGAGGTAAGATAGTGCGTTTTCAAAAGGAATTTGGTGAGGTTTGGTGCAGGTGTACTTAACAGCTCCTTCTTTCATTAAGTGGAGCATATCAGCTGCGCTCATTTCGGTTGGGAGGTTGGGGGTGGTGTAGAAGGTTAGAGACCCATTAAAGGCTTGGCTTAGGTAACGGTTGCGTGTGGTTTCTTCTTCGACTACTACTTCGTCGTTGTCCGAGGGTTGTTCATAATGTTCTGGTACTATTTCGTCTTCTGTGACTGTGTTGAGAGGAGGCAGGGAGTGTTGGTCGGTTGTGATTTGTTGGGCTGGTGGTGGGTGGTGAGAGGTGGCAGTAGACGGTGGTGTTGGTTCTGGAGTAGAGTCTTGGTCAGAGATACGAGTAGGACCAGGGGTTGAGGTGAAGTTAACAATATCTGGAATTAGCTTGAGGAGGTCTTGTGATGGAGGCGAGTCTGGAAAGTTGAAGTTTGGCATGTTGTTTAGGCGAAACAGTTCATTGATTGTCGTGTTGAATGAGCCAGGGTTTGCAGCATTATTAAGGTGTGCATACATCATACAGTATAGCACCTTGGATGGAACAGCGTCAGGAAGAGCAAGGAGGGACTGGCTGGGTGGAGATGATTGTTGTGTAGCTTGAAGGAGTTCGGTGGTATCTGATTGAATTTTTGCAATGGCGGCGTATGTTGGCGATTTAGGGTTGTTCTTCTTGGTTTCTTCAATGATTTTCTTAGACAGGACTTCTTTACGTAGGGTGTGGTGAGTACCCTTGCAGTTGAGGCAGGTAGGAGAGGTAGTGGTAGTAGAACATTCCTTGAAGTCGTGGCCGTCTTTACCGCAGTTTGTGCAGTACTTTTTCCCTTTCAGAGGACAGTCAGGCGTTGAGTGGTGATAGGAGTAGCAGGTCCAGCATGGCGAGATGTGGGCGAAACGTTCGGGTTCTATGTGACTTGGATGGATATGATAGTAGGAGATGCTGGCCTCAGACGTGCTCTAGTAGCCACCCGATGTTGGAAAGGTTGCAATCTTGAGGGCGTTGGGGTTTTTGGTGATTTTTAAATCGACGCCCATATTTTTTCCTCGATGAAACTTGAATCTCTCGATAAAAAATGACGGTTTGTCAGCCGTTTGGAAAACGGAACTTTTCCCCCAAAAAGGTGAAGGAGATGGTGAACTGTCGGTCTCTGGGGTTTTCATGAAGTGTCGGCGATCAGCTTTTTAGGCTTTAATCGTCATACAGACGACGATGAATGAGTCTTTTCGATGGATGGCTGTAAATTTTAAACCCGTAGGCAAGTCTTTCGGGAGCAGGGGCAAGGTTTAGTAAGTCATTTATTACTCCCTTTGGGTTTGATCCCCACGGTTTTCAAGCATCATGAAGGGGGTGTCGGCGCTGGTAATGACTATAGGTTCCCCTCGACGGGGGTCGAAGGCACGGGTGAGGGCGATGTTTTTGATGATTTTGGGTGAACATGGTCGGCGAAAAGAACGAAAGTTCAGGTAAGATCCCAAATGGGAAGCGGGGAAAACGGACAGACGAAGAAAGTGCTGGAGAGAGTGTTCTTAGTCGTAGAAAAAACCAGGGCTTAACCCCGCGCAAAAGGGGATCGTGGGGCAGATTTGAAAAGAAATTGGTTTTTTCTGTTGGGACTCCGGTGGGGTGAGCTGGGAGTAAGGGACTTGGGCCTTTAGATAGAGGGTGCGAACTGAGTCATGTCTTAACCCAAAAAAATAAGGCGGCGGGGGCAGGAATGGTACCTTCTTAGAAGGGCCTGCCCAGATCTAAGGTTATTTGTAAGTAGGGGTTGGAGCGGATCTGCAAGGGTAGAAAAAGGTTTGTTGGTTTTTGGGTCTGCGAATGTCTTCGTCAGGGGGGAGGTCCCGTAGTCTGTCGTGTCTCAGGGTTTTCTTTTTGTCTGTCCGGCCTCTTGTCAGATTCAGCGCAGGGACTCTAACTGGGCATGGGAAATCGCTTGTGGCGAATCCTCATCTGACATCAACACCCAGCGCAGCGCCTTTTGGGCACGCTGCAGTTTAAGTAAGTTTTTTTGCTGCAGAGGGGTGGGGAGTAAATTATCAGAGGACATTAGGGATTTGTAGGGTGTAGTTTGGTGCGTTGAGGGCATGTTTCACGGGGCCGCAAAGGGGAAATTAAAATATTGCAGAGCAGTGGGTTGGACGGACGGCTATATATAGGGGAAAAGGTGGGGTAGTGTACAAATTAACATTAAAATGGTATAAAATCCACAAATTTTTTAAACACCAAAGCAACAGTTAGGGATCTTTTTTTTGAAAATTTCCCCCCAGGAGGGTTCTTCGAAAGGATGAAATTAAAACATGCCCGCGGGGTCCCCATCGGCTTTCGCCAGCCAGCCAGCCCTGGATGGCGAAACTCCAACAAAGACAAAGACGCCCCATGTGTCTTTAAATTTTAACAGTGTTGTAGTGAAGAAGAAAAGGTAGTAGTAGTGGGGCGGAAGGTGGGAAATAAGGAAGACGGCCAGTCAAATCAAAGGAAGGGGGGCCCGAGAGGCAAATACCCACAAAAGGGGGACAAGCGCACAGGGTGGGGAAGGGAAATGGTGAAATAAAATAAATGAAGGAACAGAAACACGAGACAGGAGGAGAAAGACAACCCAAGGGAAAAAGGAGGAAAGGGGAAGGGAAGAGAAAAAAAAAGAAAAAAATAGGATTCAGGTTAAGTCACGGGGGTTCTGAGTTTGGGCATTTTTGTATGGAGAGGAAGGCATCACGGGCAGAAACCAGGGCTGGTTCATCAAAGGGAAAATTTGTATTAGAGAGGGTTCAACTGGGGCTGTTCGAGTTGGAATGGGGAAAACAGTTTTGAAGACCAGTCAATGGATGGCTATGATCTCTGACGTGACAGAAAGACATTGTTAGTGTCGAAACCCCAACACTATTTTTGTCTCCCAAGCCTGTCAGAAGAGATCGACCAGTTTCCCCGAAATATTGAAAAGGACAGGAGGGCAGAAATGAGTGACCCGGAACATCTGTGGGAGGAGGTTGGGAAAGAGATTGGGAAGATGTTATCTGGCGGGAAGGGAACAATGTCTAAGGGACGGGGGGATTTAGATTAGAAGACCGGAAATTTGGGAAAGGGAGGATGAAAGTTCCATGGTAGGATTTGGGAGAAGAAATTGCGTTTAGCACGTGAGAGGGAGTCATGAAATGGGAAGGGGGCCAAGACGGAGAACAATTAGAAATAAAATTTTTGCTGGAAGAACGGGATCACAGATGCGGGGGCACGGAGAAAGAGGAATAAACACTTTCTTGCGGGAAGCATGATGGAAAAGTAGTGAATACATCCCTGTGCATGGTTCGATGGGAAAAAAAACCTTTTCGGCGGGGGTGGACATCAAAGGAAAGGGAATAAAATTAGATTCCCCTTCACAAAAATTAATGGAAGGGCAACATTTGGACTTAAAAAAGGTTGGAAGGCTGGGGTCTGAGGCCACAGAGCAAGATTCATCCACATGGCGGAGAGGGGAGTTGCACATCGGGGGGGGAAGAAGAACAGTCTCCCAAGTATTCATGAAAAATTAAAAGGGCGGGAAGAGGCCCGCGACCCGAAGGTTCGAGAATAATATTTCCTTGGGGAAAAAAGTTGGACCCCAGGGCGGATCAGATAAAAAAAGACATCAGTGGGGATGGAGATGAAGAAACCCTTCATGGGCCTTTCTCTAAAAATCAGGACATCATCAAAAAGGACATTGGGGAAAGGGGGACTCAACGTCAAGACTAAGCATCTTCAGGTTGGGAAAGGCGAATTCAATGAAGTCTTAGGTGGGAAAGGGGGGCAGGAGAAAAGTACCAAGAAGGGTGAGGGTTTTTTGGGAAACAGAGAATAAAAGGCAGAACCTCTAGAGGATAAAGGGGCGAAGAGGAATATCAGGTTTATGAGTTTTTGGGAAGGGCCCTAGAAATAGGGAAAGAGGGGCAGATAAAACAGTTTAACAAGGTCAAAGTCAGGGGGACAGAGGTCGGAAAGTCCTTATTTTTTTTGAAAGTTCTCTTATCGATCAAGAGGTGAGACAAAATACAGACCTACAATCAACTGACAACCTCTACTAGTAGAAAGGGTGGTTTTGGGGAGGACCACCTCCCAACATCTGAGTTCTTTCTTCTGTACCTCGTCTCACCTCTTGGTGCTTATAAGGCTCCATCCCGTCACTTCATCTCTATTGTTTCAAATTGGAACAATGCTCTTCTCAGACTGAGGGTGACCCCCTCAAAAATTTAAATGATGGACTATTACATCGTCTTCAAATATCTTCTGCTTCATCAACTTTTCTGTACTCGACTGAAGAAAGGGTCTGTGTAGGGGAAAAATTTCGAAAAAAAGATACCCCTTTTGGCCCCTATTTTTACCTAACAACCTTGTATCTTATACCATTTTTAAAGTTCAATCTGTCAGACACTGCAACACAAGGGTATCTTGGTACAGACCCCTTCACCCGACAACCTCTACTAGTGAGAACGCTGGATTTGAGGGGCCTCCCCCCAACATCGAGTTCACCTCTTCTAGTGACCCCCGTCACCTCTTGGTGCATATAAGGCTCCATCCCGTCACTTCATCTCCATATTGTTTCATATGGAAAATCTCTTCTCAGACTGAGGATAACCCCTCAAAACTTTAAAGGGGGATGGATATTACATCTCTTCAAGTATCTTCTGCTTCTTTAACTTTTTTTTGTACTCGACGAAGAAGCCTCTGTGTGGCAAAAGTTTCGAAATAAAGATCCTAAATGGTATTGTCTTCCCAACAATTCTCTCCGTCCCCAGACATTAAACACCTTCCCAGATAACACTCTTCGCACTAATCTCTTTCCTCTCCTCCCTCTACAGATGTTCCTGGTTCTACTCTATTTCTTGCTCCCCCTTTCTTCAATACTTCGGGGAAACGGTCGATCTCTTTCGCAGACTTGGGGGGACAAAAAAAGTGTTAGGCTTCCGACACTTAAAAAGCTCTTTTCTGTCGTCGAGATCATAGCCCTCCATTGTGTCTTCCTAAAACTGTCTTCCTTTCCCTCGACAGTCCCGTCTGTTTGAAACCTCTCTAAAACAACTTTTTTATGAACCTTATTTTCTCTCTGTAGTCCTTCCCTCCCACTACATTTAAAAAGCTCAAAATTAGAACACCCTGCTTATGAAACCCCCTTTTTTTTTCTTCTTCCCCTTCCCCTTTCTCTCCCTTTTTTCCTCTGGGTTGTCTTTTCTCTCCTGCCTCGTGTTTCTTTCCTTCTTCATTATTTTTTTTCCCCCTTCCTTTCCACCCTCCTTGCTCTCCCCCCCTGTGGGG
Organism: Cherax quadricarinatus; assembly: GCF_038502225.1. NCBI lineage: Eukaryota > Metazoa > Arthropoda > Malacostraca > Decapoda > Parastacidae > Cherax > Cherax quadricarinatus. The sequence continues at coordinate 14,883,198 of NC_091309.1, forward strand.
TCAGCTCTCTTTAGTGCTCCCCCTTTCCCTTTTTATTTATGGCCCTCTTCCTTATTTTCCCCTTCTTCCCTCCACTACCCCTTTTTTTTCTCTAAAAACCCGTTGAAAAAAAGAAAATGTGGCGTCTGGCTGTCTTTTTTGTGGACGTTTCTAAGTGGCTGGCTGGATGGAAACGTTCCTGGATGGGGGGTTGTGCATGTGTTTATTCACCTTTTTTTTCAATTCTTGTCTCTACTCTACTACTGCTACTCTACTACCCACCCTCTTCTGCTATTTGCCTCCTGCTCCCCTCTGTTGTGATCGACTTAGCTCAGTGGTGCGTGGCCCAAACATGCGACCCGCCCTCTAATTCCCCCGTGTTGGTGTGTTTTGGGTAGTGCTTGCTGGACCTTTTTTCCCCCTCCACCATCGGATTGGTGCGTTGGTTCCGACCGAAGGGCAGGAAGCCTCTTCCCTAATTCTCTTCCCTTTGACTGGCCCTACAGCCAGTCTCCCCCACTCAGGATTCAGTGCTCCCCTCAAGGGTACAGTTCCCCCCTCGTGCCTGCGAGGGAAGTACGTGCTCTTTAAGGCATAGAACGAAGGAAAACTGCAAGGCCCCGGCCCATGCGGGCAGGTCCCAAATTCCCCCCGGCAAGCCAAATGCCCCCCCTGTCAGGTCAGGGCCTTGACGGGGGGGAACACGGCAACCGACCTGGTGCACAATATCAGGTTAACTCCCCCCCACATCTCTCATGAACATGAACTAGAACATAGAAGAAGGAACACTGCAGAAAGGGCCCCTCCCCTGAGGGGAGGGCAATCTCCCACCCAAAAGACCCAACCTAGACGGTCAGGTCACTTTACAAAAGGGGGGGCAACCCAAACCGACCTGTTAAAAACTATCGGTCTCTCCACCCACCCACTCTCTCATGTATTTATCAACCATTTTAAAGCCCAAAGTTCTGGCCTCTATAGCAGTAGGGGTTTTTTCCCTCTCCACCTCTTTTAAAAAAAATTTTTTTTATTTCCTGAAAAATTTTCAACAAAAACCCTTGCTGGGGTCCTGTCTGGCTAGATATTTTCACCACTTTTCATCCCCTTTTTTTATTCCTGTCTTCCCTTTTACACCTCAATCATTCCTAATTTCGTCTTTCTAGAGTGCAGTTTCAGGGCCCCAGTCTATCCTCAAGGAAGGTTTCTGATACATGGATCATCTTTGTCATCCTCCTTTGTACATTTTTAAAAAATTTATATCCATTCTTTCGTGAAAAACTGTCGCATAATCTAAATGAGCCTAACCAAAGGATGTATAGGTTGAAGAACCCTGAGACTCTTTTTTATGCTTCTTGAATAAAGGATTCTATTAATTGGCGCCATGCACTGTTGTTTTGGCAGATTCCCCTTCCCCAAATCCTAAATCTTTTCCAACCCTAATATTAAATCTTTATTTGTTTATTTTGAAGTTTTTGCCACTTTTGTTTGCTTTTGTCTATATTAAACTGCATCTCCCTTCTCCCCCCTGCATAGTCTATTCAAATCTTCTGGGTGCTCGAATGTCCTCGTCGAATGAAATTTGACCCTTTTTGGTGTCATCGCAAAAATTTCCCATTCGCTCTTATGCCCTCATCTATGCGTTTGGTTTTGAACGCGGGGAAACCACCCCCGTGGAACCCATCGTATTCCCACTCTGATTTCTCCCCCTTTTTTTCAAAATCTCTGCTGCCTTTTTCACCATGCCTCTATCCCGGAAAAAAATTTTTCCTCCCATTCCATGTGCTTTTAAATTTTCCTCAATAGTCTCTGTTGGGATTCAAAAAACCCCTGAAGTCCATATAAAAATATCATATTCATTACCATGATCTCCTCCTCAAATACCTTTTTGAAAAAGTTAATAAATTCGTAAAGGGAGAACCCCTTTGTAAAAAATGCTGAGATTTTGATTAATTTTTGCTTTTCAAAAGGGTGAACTGCCTCGCAATTTTGATTCCCTAAATTTCCCCTATGGAGTTAGGCTTATTGGTCTATAGTTCATGGACCTGTCACCTGTTTTGGGAAAAAAGGGTTCAATTTTCCATTTTCCCTTTCGCCCCGGCCGTTTTTTAGTTATGTTGAAAAAATTGCCAAAAGGGGTCTAAAACTCCCCCTTTCATTCCTTTAGAACCCTTGCCCCGTTCATCGGGGCCAAATTTTTGGGGGTTTTAAATTTTTCTATTTCCTAAAGGACCATTACTTGTGACCTAATATACGTTTATTATCGTCTTTTCTACAAATTTATCATTATGGAATACCTGGTATCCTCCTGTTAAAACAGGGGGAAGTAGTGTTAAAAATTCTACACTTTTCCCTTATCACTTCAGTGGGGTGACCAGGAAAAGTGGGCCTATCTTGTCCGTTTTCCTGATACCAAAAGAATCCTTTTGGGTTGTCTTCGATTCTCTTGCAACTTTAACCTCATAATCTTTTTTTCTTTTCTAATTCCCTTTTTATTTCTCTCTTTAACTGAATATATCGATTTCTTAATTCCCCCTCCCCTTTTTTTATTTCTATTTTCCTTTTTTGAAATCAGATTTTTTCTATTGTTCACCCTTTTGGATCATTTTTTTGATCAACCTATTTTTAAAGCACAAAACTTCTGGCCTCTAAAACAGGGGGGGTTTGTTCCTCACCCCAATCTATTACCAAATTTTTTCCCTATATCCTTCCTAAATCTGAATTTTCCAATTTAAAACCATTCCGAGCCCTGTCAGGCTGATTTTTTTAACACTATTTCACCCCCCTTTTTTTATTCCTGTTTTCCCTTTTTATACCCCTAATCATATCCCCTAATTCTACGTCTTACTAGGGGGTAAAGATTCGGGGCCCCCTAGTCTATCCTCAGGGGGAAGGTTTCAAAAGGGGATCAACTTTTCCTCCTTTGCTTTTTCCCAAAAATTTATTCCCACTTAATATAAAACTGTATTTAATCTAAATGAGGCCCTCCCAAAGGTGTATATTGAAGAAAAACGGACTCTATTTTTTGTTTTGATATAAAGGATTTTTTCTTTAGGGAACATTTGCACTGTTTTTGGTTTCATTTTCCTAACCAGAACTCCTAAATTTTTTTAATCCAATTTTAAAGATCACATTTTTAGTTTATTTGGCATGGTTATTTCCTGTAACATTTAGAACTTTGCATTTGTCTATATTAAACTGCATCTGCCCCTTTCCCACCCTGCGTCTATTAAAATCCCGGGGGCTCAAGTTCGTCGAATGAAATTTGACGGGCCCATTTTGTGTCATCCAAACTTGCCTGTTCTTTTTGCCCTCATCTATGTCGTTTTGTAGTTGTGAACAGCAGGGGGCCCCCCAAACCCCCGTGGAACCCGCTCGTGACCTTCCCCCCCTGATTTCTCCCCATTTTCAAACTCTCTGTTGCCCTTTTTCAACCATGCCTCTATCCGGAAAAAAATTTCTCCTCCCATTCCCTGTGCTTTAATTTTCCTCAATAGTCTCTGATGTGGACCTGTCAAAAACCTTACTGAAATCCATATACAAACCTATTCATTACCCGTCTACCTCCTCAAATACCTTTGTGAAAAAAATTTAAAAAATTCGAAGGCAGGAACGCCCCCTTTTTAAAAACCCTGCTGAGATTCTTGTTAATTTATGCTTTTCAAGGTGGCCAACTGCCTCGGCAATTATTGATTCCATAAATTTTCCCCCATGGAGGGTTTGGCTTTTTGGGCTATGGGTTTGACCTAAGGGCCAGTCACCCCGTTTTTAAAAAAATTTTCCCCTTTTTCCATTTCCCTTTTCCAAACCCTGCCCGTTTTATGATATGTTGAAAAAAATTAAAAAGGGGGGGGCTAAGCTCCTCTTTACATTCCTTTAACCCTTGCTACAGTTCATGGGCCTGGGGTTTTTTAGGTTTTTAAATTTTCTATTTCCCTAAGGACCATGTCACTTTGACCCCAATGTGCACAGTTTATTATCTCTTTCTACATAATTTATCTTACTGGAATATCGCGGGATCCCCCTTGAAAAAACGGGAGGGTATTGTTAAAATTCTACCATTTCCTTTATCACTGTAGATTTTGGGGGAATTTTTAGGGGGCCCTATCTTGTCCTTTTTTTACTTTTTAACCTGAAAGAACCCTTTTTGGGTTGTCTTCGTTCTCTTGCTTTAACCTTTCTTTTTTGCTTTTTTAATTCCCCTTTTTATTTCTCTCTTTCTGAATATATCGATTTCTTAATTGCCCCCCTCCTTTTTTTTTTGCCTATATACCTCTCTTTGACCAATCAGATTTTTAATCTATTATTCATCCATTTTGGATCATTTTTTTGATCCCAACCTATTTTTAAAACTACACAACTTCTGGGTCTATAAGGATTGGAGTTTGTTCCTCATCCACAACTCTATTAAAGTCTTTTTATATTTCCCGAATCTGAATTTTTTCCCAAATTAAAACCAAAGTCCTGCTGGTAGATACCCACTTTTACATCCCCTTTTTTATTCCTGTCTTCCATTTAAAACCCTCAATCATTCCCCTAATTCAAAATTACTGAGAGTAAATTCAGGGCCCTTAGTCTATCCTCAGGAAGGTTTCTGATACATGGGACCCTTTTGTCATCCTCCTTTGTACTTTTTCAGAGAATTTTTCCATTCTTTGGTAAAAACTGTGCAGCATAATCAAAATGGGGCCAAACCCAGGATGGAGTTGAAGAACAACGGGACTCCTATTATTTATCTTCTTGATAGAAGCCAAATTTATTACTTTAAAATTATGCACTTTGTCTTGGTTTAGTTACTGTTTCAGAACTCCTAAATCTTTTTGCAATCCTTTTTAAAGAGCACATTTTTAGTTTATATTGGAAATTTTTTTTCCCTGTCAACATTTAGAACTTTGCATTTGTCTATTTTAAAACTCATCCCCTTCTCCGACCACTCATCAGTCTATTCAAATTTTTTGGAGTGCTCAATGTCCTCGTGGGGAATGTTCGCCCCTTTTTTTTGTCTCGGCAAACTTGCCGATTGCTCTTATCCCTCATCTATGTCGTTTATGAGTTTGGGAAACGCGGGGGCCCAACCCGCCCCCGTGGAACACCGCTCGTGACACTTCCCCCTCTGATTTCTCCCCATTTTTGAAACTCTCTGCTCCCTTTTTTCAACCATGCCTCTATCCGGAAAAAAATTTTTCCTCCCATTCCATGTGCTTTAACCCCCAATAGTCTCTGATGGGGATTAAAAGCCTTACCAATCCAAAAACCCCAAAATCATATTCATTCCCTGATCTACCTCCTCAAAACCCTTTGTGAAAAAAATTAAAAATTCGTAACAGGGAAAGCCCCTTTGTAAAACCATCTAGTTCGTTGATTAATTTTTCTTTCAAAGGGGGCTAACTGCCTCAGCAATTTGATTCCCTAAATTTTCCCCCCAGAGTTAGGCATTGGTCTATAGTTCAAGCTAAGGGCCTGTCACCTGTTTTTAAAATAGGTATCCATTTGCCCTTTTCCCTTATCTGGCCCATCCAGTTTGTAGATATGTTTAAAAATGCCAAAGGTGTGCTAAGCTCCCCTTTACATTCCTTTAGAACCCTTGCATACAGTTCATGGGGCCTGGGATTTTTGGGGTTTTAATTTTCTATTTGCCTGGCCATGTCACTTGGACCCTAATAGTGCACAGTTTATTATCGTCCTGTTCTACATAATTTATCATTACTGGAATATCGCTGGTATCCTCCTGTTAAAAACGGAGGAAGTATGTGTTAAATTCTACATTTCCTTATCCTGTAGTGAGCTGACCCGAGAACTTAGTGGGCCTATCTTGCCCCTGAACTACTTCTGTATCCCTGAAAGAATCCTTTTGGGTTAGTCTTCGATTCTCTTGCAACTTTAACCTCATAATCTCTTTTGCTTTTCTAATTCCTTTTTATTTCTCTCTTTAACTGAATATATCAGTTCTCAATTGCCTCTCCTCTTTTGATTTGCCTATATGCCTCTTTTTTGACCAATCAGATATTTTAATCTTTTGTTATCATTTGGATCATTTTTGTTTGATCTGTTTCCTATTTGGGAAAATAATTTGACTGAGCAGCTAGAACTATGCCTGAAAACATCATATCGACAGCCATCCCCCCTACCTGACCCAGGGCAGGTCATTCCAATTCAGCCCACCTAAGTAATTTTTTAGTCCTATGAAATCCCAAAAACGAAAGTCAGGGACGGACTTGATTGCCATTATTAGAATTCCCTGATATATTAATAAAACTGAGTGATTTGTGATCACTTTCCCCAAACTCTCATTAACCTCAAGATTATTAATTAGTTTTTCCCCTCTGGCAAAAAGTAAAAGGAGGTTTTTTCCCCTATTGGCTCTTACCCTTTTTTAAAAAAGCAATCCTGGATCGTATAAAAGAAGTCCCCACTCAAAATTTTCCCTGTCAAATTCCCCTTAATCTTCTATGTTAAATCTCCATTAGCACAACATTTTCTTTTAGATGCCTTCAATTTGCCCATAATTTCCCCCCCTATAAGTTTTGGGGGGTTTAAACCCCAAAAAATTTGTTTTCCTCGGCCTCGGAAGCTGTAAAAACAGTTAGTGGCACCTTCTAATTTAATATCTTGTCTAACACAAAAATTTTAAAATTGTTTTGCTCATCCTTCTCCACCACCTTTCCTGTTGACTGTAGTGGGTAATTTATAGCCATGTATTTGACATTCAGGGGGCATCTCCATCTTTAGATTGAGCCGGGTCCTGTTATAGCAAAATATCTATTTTTCCCTACTTCATTTTTTTCTTCCCTCCCTTTATATAAAAAACCCTTTAAAAGGGCTAGCCCCTTGCTGCCCTCTCTGCCCCCCCTTTGTTTGCTGACCTGATCTTGTCTTTTTTTAACTTCATGCTGTTTTACATACATTCTTTTCCAACCCAAGTTTTGCAACCTGCTTTTTCCCACACCCCCATACCTCTATCTTCCATCATTTAAAAAATCATAGGCTTTTCCCCGGGTTTAATCAGTCTAAAGTGCTCCCCCAAACCCCAGAGATGTACCATCCCCATCATATCATTTTAAAAAAGTTTTCAATTGTCAATAAATGGGATTGCAAGTTCCTTGCAGTATCTTCTACCACTTTTTACCTTTTCCCCTGAAAACCATTTTTCCTCCCCCTTCAAAAGATGCTCTTTGTTTGGGGATCCCCCCTGATTTAATGAAATCATGCACCTTCTTATCTGGACTCTTCTCCTACCTTAATATCATTTCCCCCCCGGGGACAAAAAATGGGCTTTTTCCCCTTACCTGACATGATATTACCCAGCCTGTTGACAATGTCCCAACCAGCTCGGGGAAGAAATCTATCTTCTTCTTTTCCCTATTAAAAAACCCGTAATATATCTTCCGAGAGCCCCAAACCAAAGTCCACCTCCTTGGGGGCAGTGGCCCCCCACTGGCCATAAGTACTTTTCCCCTGAAAACAGAAAGCGATTTCCTCCTTCAGATCTTCCTCTTAACCCTTACCCCAATCTTCCATTCGGAACCACTCCTTGGCGGTGCTGGACTGCCCTCATTGGTGGTTTGCTCCTCCCCACGCCTCCTCCGATCGAATAAAAGTAGGCGGGAACGTAGAGATTGAAGACATGTAATCAGCCCTACTGTGTGGCAAACTTTCGGAAAAAAAGTTGTCTAACTGTTGCATTGTCTTCCCTAAAAACCTGTCGGTTTGTTACCATTTTGATGTTCATCTTGTCAGACACTGCAACGGGCATCTTGTAAAAAACACCTTGGACAAGCTTTTCAAGTGAAGTGTTTGATCTGGGGGGGACATGACCTCTCAGTGGCCTCTCACTACTACTACTACTACTCTCCTTTTTTGCCCCCCTTTTGGCGTATTTAAGTCTCCCTGTCCATTTTCAGATATTTCCCTGACTAGGGAATGAATTTCTCAGGCCGAGGACAAAACCTCAAATTCTACGACTTTGGGTGATGGACATTACATCGTCTTAAATCTCTACTGCCTCCTCCTGTATTCATGAAAAACCCTCTGTGTGGGAAATTGGAAAAAAGTTGTCAACTGTTGCTTTTTGTTTCCCAACAACCTGTCATATTTATACCTTTTTGATTTCATCTTGTAGACACTGAAACACTGGCATCTTGGTAAAACCCCTTGGAAATTTTTTTCAGAGTGGGGTGGATCGGGGACATGACCCCCAGGGGCCCTCTCACTACTCTCTACTACTCTCTACTACTACTACTCACTACTCACTGCCTACTCTTCTCTCCTGCCCTCTCCTTTGACAGTATTTAATCTCCCCCCTGCCCTTATCTTAGTGTTCCTGACTATGGAACTGAACTTCTCAGCCGAGGACAAGCCTCAAATTCCGACGGGGTGATGGACTGATTCATCTCTTCCATCCACTTTCCTCCTTTTTTGTATTCGACTGAAACCCTTTGGAAACTTTCGGAATAAAGTTGTCAACTGTTATATGTTTTCCTAACAACAGACTGCACCTCAAGCCTCACCCCCCCAAAACCCCACCCCTCCCCTCCCCCAGCCCCTTTGGGGTGGCCTTCCCCAATCCCTCCTGGAAAACAAAACCTCCTCCCTTTCCCCCCAACCTCAATTTTTCCTGCGAAAGCAAGCCGCTTTGAACCTCCCCCCTAATCCCCCAAAACACTCAGGGTCTTTACCTCAGGCGACTGACCCTGACGCTGACGCCTGACCCGACGACTGCCAAAAAAAGGGCCTGGGTGGTATCTCCTTTTGGGTTTCCCTCAATTACATCTTTTCTAATTGGGCGTGCCTTAGTGGTCGGGGGTCATCGTCATGCGAAATCCAGGAAGGTTGGAGTAGCGATGTATGTCGAACAATTTTAATTTTGTTGAAGATTTAAATTAAGGGGTCACCACGAAACTGTTTGGTTCACTCTCGGGGAGGAAAAAAAAATTTTTGTGATTTTTAAAAAACTTGAAATGCAGTAAAATTCTTGGACGAAATTCTAAAGGGATCTACATCAAAATGTTGTTAATGGGGTTTCAACATAACAGATTACTGGGTTTGGGAAATTTAAGTCAAATATTTCTTGATACGATCAGGGTTGTTTTAAAAAAGTTTTTGGAAGAGCCAACAGGGGAAAAAACCTCCTTGACTTGGCGCCGTAAACACTAATTTAATCTTGGGTTTGGGAACGGGGGAAAATGATCAAAACCCAGTTTTATTAATATATCTGGAATTCCCTAATAATGGAATCAAGTCTCCGTCCCCGACTTTCCTTGGCGATTTCATGGCGAAAAATTCCCAGGTGGGCTGAACTGGAAGGCCGACTGGGTCAGGTAGGTGGTGATAGTTGCCGAAAAGATGCTTTCAGGGCAAAATTTTGCTTATCAAATTATGTTAAATGGGGAAAACAGATCAAACAAAAAAAGATCCCAAATGGATGAACAATAGATTAAAAAATCTGATTGGTCAAAGAGGCATATAAAAATCAAAAAAGGGAGGGCAATTGGGAAAACGTATATTCAGTTAAAGAGAAATAAAAAAAAATTTGAAAGCAAAAGAGTTAATTAAAATTCAAAAAATCGAAAACTAAAAAAGGTTCTTTCAGGTATACAGAAGTAAGTTCAGGGACAAATGGCCCCCTCAAAGTTCCTCAGGTCAGCTCACTGACGTGATAAAAATGTGTAATTTTTTCCTTTTCTTCCTCTCAGTTTTTACGGAGGATCCAGCGATATTCCAGTAATGATAAATTATGTGAACAGGACGATAATAAACTGTACTTTTGGGGCAATGACATGTCCTTGGCAAATGAAAAAAAACCTAACTCCCCCGGCCCCGATGAACTGTATGCAAGGGGTTTTAAAGGGAAAGTAAAAAGGAGCTTTCACACCCTTTTGGGCCTTTTTAACATATCCCAAACTGGCATTGCCCGTTGGAAAAGCAAATGTGATCCTTTTCAAAACAGGTGAAGGTCTGCTGAACTATGAACCCAAAAAACTAAACCCCCATATGGGGAAAAATTTTTGGAATCAATAATTCAGGGAGTTTTTTAAAAGATAAATTTCAACGAATTTAGCATGGTTTTACAAAGGGGCTTCCCCGCAGTTTTTAAATTTTTCCGGGGATTTGAGGTAGATCATGGTAATGGGTTTATATTGTGTTATGGACTTCGTAAGCTTTTGAGGTCCCCTCGGAAAATTTTAGAAAATTTAAAAACCCTGGTGGAGGAAAATTTTTTTTTGGATACATGGTTGACAAATAGGGGGCAGAATTTTCATAAATGGGGGAAAAACAAGTGGGAAAGGGGGGTGTTCCTCAGGGGTCAGTGTAGGGCCCCCTGCTGTTCACAAACTACATAAACGACATAGATGAGGGCATAAAGAGCGACATCGGCAAGTTTGCCGATGACACCAAAATAGGCCGTCGAATTCATTCTGACGAGGACATTCGAGCACTCCAGGAAGATTTGAAAGATATTTTCAGCACGCTATTTACATCCCCTTTATTTATTCCAGTTTTCCATTTATACACCTCGATCATATCCCCCCTAATTCTACGCCTTTCCAGTGAGTGCAGATTCAGGGCCTCAGTCTATCATGGGAAGATTTCTGATACATGGGATCAACTTTGTCATCCTCCTCTGTACGTTTTCCAGTGCATTTATATCCATTCTGTGATACGGTGACCAGAACTGTGCAGCATAATCTAAATAAGGCCTAACTAAGGATATATAGAGTTGAAGAACAACCTGAGGACTTCTATTATTTATACTTCTTAATATGAAGCCATGGACACATTAGTTGCACGGGTTGCAGTGTACTTAACTTATTGTTGGTAATTCTACCAACATTATTACAAGTATAAGTAAGTAAGTAAATAAATAGGTAAAGCTCCATATAATATTGCAGTCATTATCTTGTTTACACCAGATATAATGACAAAACTGAAGTAAATCAGTCAGACTTGAATGGGTTGTCCAAGGCGGTTCATTTACACACAAGTTACTACTTACGTTTATTGTAAAAGATTAAACTTGTGTAATGAGTGTAAATAATCTTACTTTTTATTTTATTATATTTATATATTATATTTTATTTTATTTTACTTATATTTCAAATTAATAAGGTGTCCCTCCCAGCGCAGGAGATTTCAAACAGTAACAAAACAACAAGTGTCTCGTGTCTTCCTATTTATTGTGATACCGCTCTTAATATTCCATGTTTTTTCATTTCACGCTCAGAGTAAATTGTCCACATTCACAAAAAGTCAGCTGGGTATGTAGTAGCTAAGTTTTTATGGACTGTAAGTAATTTTACGCGTTTCTTTTGAAATTAATATTGTTATTATTATAATCAAAGGGGAAGCGCTAAACCCGGATGATTATACAGCACCTGGGGGGGGGGATGTGGAAGGCATCCAGGCTTAATTTGGGGAACTGGAGCACAGATCCAATTCCCTAAATCAAGAGCCCCTCACCAACCGTTTCTTTTGAAAGAATTTTGGCTGGGTCAGTTGACTCAAAATTGATAAGGAACCTAAATGAAACCTTATTACTTACCCAATTGTTTTTTTGTTTTGTTTTTATTAATACTATGTATTTCACTTGCCACTCGATCCAGGGGAGATATAACACCTCAGTGCATGCGGAAAAGGTATATATGGACAATAATGGAAATAAGGAACCTAATTCAAATTGAAATTCAAAATGGAAATAAATCACTTCATTTGACTTTTTTTGGGGGGGTTATCCTAGGTAATTTATACCATGCATGATAATTGTAATAAAGTTGGTAGAATTACCGACAATATGTAAAGTAAAAGGACACAAGTGCAACTAATGTGACATTTATTGTGGCAACGTTTCGCTCTCCAGGAGCTTTATCAAGCCATTACAAACAATACATGGACACAGAGGGTATATAAAGGCTCAGAGTGAGGTGAATACTAGTGAGGTACCATTTCGATGTTCACTAGTGGTAGTAGTAGTAGTAGTGGTAGTGACAAAAGTAATACAATATGGTAGAGCAATTAACAAGCTGCCTCATTCCAGTTTACATTTGTCCAACCTATTTTTATATTACCCAAGTAATAGCTTTTATATCCTTTTACTCATGTACGAATTAATTGCTCTACCATATTGTATTACTTTTGTCACTACCACTACTACTACTACTACCACTAGTGAACATCGAAATGGTACCTCACTAGTATTCACCTCACTCTGAGCCTTTATATACCCTCTGTGTCCATGTATTGTTTGTAATGGCTTGATAAAGCTCCTGGAGAGCGAAACGTTGCCACAATAAATGTCACATTAGTTGCACTTGTGTCCTTTTACTTTACATGATAATTGTACTTATGTGTACCTGTGCCTAAATAAACTTAATTTTAATTTTATTTTGAATTATGTTTATTCAGGTACAGATACACATAAATGCAATTAATATATATTATCATACATATTAGCACGTAGAATGCCTGGGATAACCCAAAAAAAAGTGACTTATTTCAGTTGGAGTCCTTGTGCGTAATTTAATATGCAATATGAGGGCTGATTATCTGTGTACCCTTTTGACTATTAGAAAAGATTATTATTATTATTATTATAAGGGGGAAGCGCTAAACCCGTAGGATTATACAGCGGCTGGAGGGGATGTGGAAGGCATTCAGGCTTAATTCGGGGAACTGGAGCACAGATCCAATTCCCTAAATCAAGAGCCCCTCACCAACATCTATTAGAAAAGAAATGCATGTGTGTTGTGAACTGACAGCCTAATTCTAAAATCTTATCTCAAAACTCAAGAAGCAGAAGAGCTTTTGGTTCACGTCTGAAGGACCTGGGTTTGATCTTGGCACATGTGGAAACGTTGAATTTGTTTCCTTAAACCTGTTGCCCCTATTCACTTAGCAGTAATTAGGTACCAGAGTGTTTGCTGACTCTTGGGTTGCATCCTGGGGAAAAGGATAAAAAGACCCTATTGGATAGAAGCCCAACTTTCTTAAGTTATGCATTTTAAACATTATATTTAAAACCTTGAGCAAGCTTACGTTCCCTAAATGGCTGAGGGGAATTGTGTAAAAAATAATATAAAGTTAGATGGTAAATAAGTTTATTTAGGTACAGGTACACATAAGTACATTTATTATTAATTAGTGCTGTAGTGTATAGCTATCATTATTCAAATAACCAACAGGTAGACTGTAGCTTTGCTAAGTAATGATTTTTTTCTGGAATTTTTATATTTATATTTTTTATATTTTTGGTGTTAAATTTTTAAAATGATGTTCTAGAATTTACACTAATAAACAATATTTTTTTCTATCCAGATAGGTACAAAAAAAAAAAAAAAAAAAGCTTTCTCTTATGGGACTTCATTAAATTTAGCACTAAGTAAATGGTTAAAATTGTAAGGTGATCGGTGATTTAAATTATTCAAATACTGTACTGTAGTAAAAAGTGCAGATAGACATTTGTCACTTTTATGATCCAGTACTCAAGTTAAAGTTATGGAAACTAGCATTGCTTGGCATGACTCACGAAACCGTAATGACATGATTGCAAACAAACCATACCACGGGCGGGATTTGAACCTGCAGTTAGAGTCTCAAAACTCCAGACCATCGCGTTAGCCACTGGACCAGCTAGCCACAATAAGATTCGTCCAACTAGGACGAATCTTATTATGGCTAGCTGGTCCAGTGGCTAACGCGACGGTCTGGAGTTTTGAGACTCTCTGACCGTAGGTTCAAATCTCGCCCGTGGTATGGATTTCTTGGCATGCAGAAATTTAACTAATTTAAATAAATGCATTGTAACATTCATTTTTATTATACAGAACTAATGGTACCTATTTGTAAATGTAGAACTAATTGACTGGCCAAAAATACCAAGAGGATACCTGTGCACAATGGACGACAATCAGAGCTTAAAACTGGCCAACCTTCAGCAGCGTCTGGAGGAATCTGAAAGGAACACTATATTGGCAGCAACATATGGCAAGCAGCTCTTGGAACAAAATCAGATACTTCATGTTAAACTTGAAGAAACAGTCAAAGAATATGCAACTAAAGTGGAGGTTGGTGCTTTTTTTTTCCTGTAAATGTGTTATTTGTCAGTATAGTAGTTGTTGATCTGGATGTGATGTCTTTGCAGATACATACCCATACTTGTCAGCATAATGCTGACAAGTGTAGATAAGACACAATGTGAGGAACAAGCATTTTTTGGGATGATGAATTGCTCAGGGCAGAGCTCTACCAAGTTGTGACTTAATAAAACTCTACTATAAGTGAAACATTGCATATTTGTAGCTGCAGGAACAGAGATATGCTCGTGGTGTCCCGTTAAAGTAATTTCTTCATCATATATTTTATTAAGATTTCCGGTGTTTGCAGCAGTTGTTACTTTTAATTCATTTTATTCTATGAAGAAAAATGCTCGAGTATCCCTTTGGCTCTACTTTTCCTCAGTTTACAACCTTGGCAACATCTACATTATATTTATCTTTCTATGCTATATTTACCTATGTAATAGATTTCAAAGGCTCTTGGTAAGCAAAACATTTCACATGTATTGTACCTATCTTCTTTTCCTTTTAGAAGAGTTGAAGGTGGATTTGCTTATACAGTGGACCCCCGATTAACGATCTTTTTTCATTACAGAAGTATGTTCAGGTACCAGTACTGACCGAATTTGTTCCCATAAGGAATATTGTGAAGTAGATTAGTCCATTTCAGACCCCCAAACATACACGTACAAACGCACTTACATAAATACACTTACATAATTGGTCGCATTTGGAGGTGATCGTTAAGCGGGGGTCCACTGTACATGTATATTTTTTTCCTTTGTATAAAAAATTGTTATGTTGTTAACATTTATGCCATCTGTTAATGTATTGTGGTCACTGTAACTGCTGAAGCTGAACCATTGCATGTTATTAATGTAATTTGTAAATACAGCCTCTCCTCACTTAGCGACGTATTCGTTTACCAATGCCTTGAACTTACAACGGGCTCTCTGACCAGTATTAATACCTAAATAATGTATATTAGAGCTCATTTCCTCTACTCTTTTTATTTCAATATATAGTACACTACTGTATAAACATTAAAAATATACCAGAAATTCATATTTGGGAAATAAAATGGGTTAAAAAAAATCTATAGTTTGGGTCAACTAACAAGGGAATTTGGGCTGAAAATAGCTCAAACCCCCCCAAAACCCTTTCCCATATTCCGCCCAATGCTAACCAGGGACAAATTCCAACCCCCCACCAAATTTAATTTGTGTCATTAAATGGGAAAAGATTTTTTTCCCCATAAGAAAAAAAATTTTTTATTTTTTTAAAATTAGTGAAGGGGTAAATTTCGAAAGGGGGTGAAAAGTAAAAAGGGTTAAGGGGTTTTGGGCGTGGTTTTAGGAGCAAAATGTGTTAAGGGGAGGCGTAATCAGAAAAAATTGTTGTGTAAAAAGGTTTTGGATGGGGAATTTTTAAAAGGGGCCCCCCCCCAGGCGAAATTAACAAAAAAAAAAAAAAAAAAAAAAAAATTCCACATAATTCAGTTGGGTGAACTGGGTTTCCCCCAAAGAAGCGACAGTGAATTCCCACCTTTGAACTGAAATAGTAATTTGTTTTCTAAATCTTCAAAATGTAAATTGTTCATACCCAAACACTGAAAAACCCTGGATGTAGATTTAGACTCTTTTTTCACCAAGCCCTTTGAGAAATCCCTATATTTACTCTCTTGGTCATCCCATTTCCATTCCTCGGGAATTCAAAAAAGCCTCAAAACCCCTCCTAAAACCCTTAAATTATTTTTTTATTCTGTTCATTTTTAACTAAAGATTTCATTGTTACCATTTTTTTCTGTTTTGAAATTTAATAACTGGGGCCAGTTTGATTCCAACAATCAGCTCATACATTACGCCTGGTTCAATCCCCAGTGGGTGGAAACATTGGGATGTATTTTCTGAGACACCTGCGTCCTGTTCACCAGCAGAAAATAGGAGGTGTTAGCTGACTGGGGACAAATTGACTTAATTTGCCTGAAATGCTCTGCAAAAAAAGGGGCTTTCTGTATTGAATGCCCTGATGTCACTAGGCCTTTAAGGTTGACATGTAAAAAAAAGATTTTATTATGGTTTGGCATTTAGAGAAATGGATCAAAGAGAATGACAGGAAACAATAAATCTATGGGGGAAAGGCAGGTGGGGGTCTCAAAGGGTTGGAGGGGGGGTGGAGTTTTTTGGGCAGGGCTTACCCAGCAAGTTAAAGGAGGGGTTGATAGGAGTGAAGGGAGCAATGGTCGGGACCTGCATCTGTTGGAGGTAAGGGTAATATTTGTAAAGGGGGTTTCCGGGGAAACCGGTTTTTTTAAAAGTGGGACTTGAGTCCTGGAAAGGGGAAGCCTGCCTGCACTTTAAAGGGGGGTTTGGGATATTGGATTTGGGGAGGATATTTTGTGTATTTTTAAAAGTATGCTTCTAAACTGTTGTATTCAGCCCCTTGCAAAACAGTGAAAATTTTGGGAGGTGGTAAAAGTGTTGAATGATGATGAAAGTATTTTTTTTTTTGGGATTTTTTTTTCTGGGTATGTCTGGGAGCGACCACTTGTTGAAAAAAAAAAAATTATTATGGTAATGCAAATTATTTGTAATGAAACTTCAAAAGAAATAAAAATTAACAATGATCCAAACAGACACTTGAACAGAGAAGACTGTATTTCTCTGAAGCGGAGGCCAAGATCAACTAAAACGCCTTGTCACTTGAGCTGGGAACCGTGAGAAACAGAACACAAAAAATCTGTACCCAAAACACTCAAAGTCATAAAAAGGAGGTTCATAAGTATATGAAAAAGGTATTGTCCCCGCACTAGTTCCCCTGCATGTATGTACATTTTTAACATTTTGAAGTCCCACAAAACAAGAATTTTTTTCCTTTGCAAAAATAATAAAAGTTTAAGAGGGTTCCCACTAGTTTGGGAAAAAAGGGAAAAGGGTTATAGAGAATTGTTGTAGGGAATTAAACATGCAGTGTTACTGTGCATCGAGGTTTGTATAATGGGGGAGAGGGTTGCAGGAGGCCTGATTCACGGGGTGAAATGATGAGGAAAAAATTAAAATAAAAAGACATACATGGAAAAAAAAAAAAGGAGAAAAAAAGTTGAAAAATGAATGAAAGAAGACTTGTATCACTTGAAAGGTTAATGAGATGCCCCGGGGCTCCACTTTTAACTTATAGTAAATGAGGGGTGATTTTCAGTGGTAGTTTTCGGGTTGTCAAAAAAAGGATATTTGATGTGTGTGGGCTAAAAAGATTTTGATATTTTCCCAGAGCTTTTGAATTTTATTTATATTAAAATTAATTTTTTTCCCCGTGGGATGAAATGGGGGAGATCATAGATCAGCAACAGATGGAGAAACAAATAATAAACGGATAGCTCTCAGTCAATTAAAGGGAAACTCAAAAGCGACAGTTGTAATTTTCCTTTCATGAGCAATCATTTGAGGAGACAAAAACCCCAAGCAGGTTATTATATTGTTAACAGAGATTTAGAAGTTGCAAAATGAGAGAAATGTAGAGAATTATTTTGAGGAAGCCAATTTAAAATTATTTTCAGGCTCATTTTCCCTTGGGCCTTTTAATATCTTGTCTGGGGAACCCCCATCTTTAAAGGATGTCCTTTGTAAAATTTCCCCCAAACAATTTTTTTTGTCTTGAAAGAATGTAGCATTCTAGTTGTTGAACCATAGGGGGAAAGAACCAGCAGATATGGGGTCACCTATTTGTTTGTCAAAGAAGAGTTAAATTTTTTTAAATAAATAATGTTTGAGATATTTCAACAAATGATAAGTTAACCATACCAAGTAAATTAATATACTGTACTTTATTATTAATTAAAACTAATTACAGTGTAAACCCATGAAAAAATTTTTTGAATAAAATTTAGGGGTTTCATGCTTGACTAAAAGACTTTTTGAACCAGAAAAAGAAGCGCCCTTTGGGTTATTTACACTTTCCAGTAAAATTTTGCCCACAGCGGGGCCTTTAGATTTCTTGGGATTACATGATCAGCCCCGGTTTCCCAGGCCCAAATATTTTAAAAACTGTTTTTACCCCCCTACAGAAATTTTATTATTCACTTTAAGACTCACTTTTCTAAATATTTTCATTATCCCATAGTCAAAGTTTCTGTAGATTTGTTTACCCATTTTAATGGAAATTTTTTTTTTATTACTACAGAATCAAATTATGACCGACAGGGAGGAAAAACCCTGAGATGCAATTCTTTAATAAATCAAGACTAAAAACATGCAAAGCAAGGCTGACAAGGATGAAAGAAGGGAACAGCAGAATTAAAAGAAAAAGAATGCGTGTACATCATACTAAAAGCACAGGTTTTACAGTTTAACATTATTAGTTTTTTATTAATTGAAATTTTTCCCTTAAAAATGTAAGTTGTTAGTGATTTTTTTGACTTTTATTAGGCATTTTAAAGCATTAAGGGGGAGTATTGCCATTTTTGATCGCAAAAACCCAATATCAGGTGATATTTTTAAATATTAATGTTATATGAGGTGCTGTATGACCCCCTGCAGGTTTAGATTTTTCATGAAATAAAAATGATAAAACTGGAAATAGTAATATTGATAGGTATTTTTTTTTTTTTTTTTTTTTTTTTTTTTTAAAAAAAGCAAAAGGACATGCGGGAACTCAAGAGGGAAAATTAAAGCCTAAGTTGAAATGACCCAGCAAAAAGGAAACTCTTTTTTAAGTTGAGGATAATAGAAAGCTTTAGGCAACTATTGCCCTCAAAAGGGCCCTTACAAGAAAAAGAGGTCTAAAGGCTCAACAGATCAGTAAAATGAAGGTTTGTAATTTCCAAGGAATTTTTTTGGCTTTTTAAGAATAATTATAATTTTTTTTTTTTAGGTTAAATCATTCCAAGGCGGGGAGACCAAGGAAAAAACATTCCTATATTAAAAATTGCTGCTTGATTCAGGTTCCCTTTAATAGTACCCCATTTAAGTAAATGTTTCCCCCAAAGGACTTTTTAATTATTAACCTATTTCTTTTTTTTTTTAAAAATCTTTCCCCCCAAAGGGGTGACAAAAAAAAAAAAAAAAAAAAATCTTTCTTTCTTAACCTTAAATCCCTTTAGGGAAGGGGTGTAAAATTTGGAACATAAAGATAGATAAAAACATTCCTAAAACTGAATTCCCCCCCCTTGGACCAAGCCCACTATATAAAAAGGTTTTCTGAACCCCTTTACAAAATTACCCCTCTCCCCAACAGCCCCAGGAATTCTTCGCCCCCATTCACCCTTCTAAAGCCATGCCGCTAAGTCCAAGCCTCCCCAAAAAAACCCCCTTTCCCCTTTTTCCCAAACCCCTTTGAGGACCACCCCCCTTTTTCCTTTTATGTTTATTGCTTTCCATGTTTCTACTTTGATCCATTTTTTAAATGACCAAACCCCCTCAACAACCCCTTTGCCCTCGCTAATTTTTTTATTAACCCCCCCTTCTAATTCCACCCAATTTTAAATATTTACACCACATTCCCCTTAGACAGGACATCTCCACCCCCAACCCTCTTTTTGCCATTTACCCCCAAGTTCACCCAAAGGTTTTGGGAATATTTTTAACATTCCCTTCTTTGCCCCCATAGAAAACTTTTTGACTCCAATATACCCCCGAGTTAAAAAAATCATTTCTCATTACTTTTATTAACATATCAAAACCCGGGATGCTCATTGTTTTTAAATTTAGGGCCAGGCCCCCCCCGATTGTTTGGGGTTTAAAACAAAAAAAAAAAATTTTTTTTCTTTATAAAAAGATGAAATCTTTTCCCCAATCATAATAAAAAAAGTTAAATTTTGATAAAAAACTTAAGAAAAATGCTCCCCCCGGTTAGCGGTCTTGATGATGTTTAACCCTTTTTTCCCCACTTGATTTTTTTTCGACCCAGTGTAAAGTGAAAATAAACTTTTTCCTAAACCCATTTTTCTCAATAGACAAAAACCCCCCTTTGATTTCCTATCCAAAAAGTGGTGAATTTAGCTTTTTCCCATTCACACAAATTTAAAAAGATCCCAATTTCAAAAGGGGTCCAAAAAAACAAGAAAGACATTCCTCACTAAAATAACATTTCTGTTCATTAGTCCCCCCCCCACGCCCTCTTACATTTTTTTGATTTTCTTTTAAATTTTTTTCAAAAAATAGAAGATTTACTGTTATGCAGATACTGCATTATGTAGAAATTAAAATAATATCAAATTGTAAAAGAATATTAGACTCCCAGTTGAATGAGGAGCGAGATGATTTGTTTATTTTTAATTTAAAAAATCAAGATTTCTTTTTTGATAATTTCAATTTTTTTTGTAAAAAATCAAAACTTTTATTTTTTTTAATATGTTTTCCATTCTTAAATGAGACCAGAAACTAGAATACCATCATAAATCCCGAGGGAAAAACGGGCAAAGTCCTGTTTTAAACCCAAAACACTGAAAAGTTTTTTTTCCCGGATTCGCAGGTTTTTTTTTATACCGCCCATTGCCTAGCCCCATTCTTTCATATGGGCCCCCAGCTTTCCCTTAGATTTGAAGGCGCTAAATTTAGAATGTAGTTCATCAAAACCCTTTTTGCCGATAGTGGGAAACCCTGAAAGGATTAAAAAGATCTAGGGTATGCATTTTATTTTATCTGTAGTTGTAAAATTTTTTGGATTCTTCCAAAGTTTTTTTTTCTTCTTTTCCCTTTTTTATTTTTTTGTTACAGCCTCTCCTTAAAAAAGGATTTCGCCCCGACCACGAAATAAATTTTGTCGCAAGAAAGGCGACTATAATGGTAGGATTTTGTGTCAGCCATTTTTTGATATTTTTTTAAGTCCCCTTTTGCACCTTTTATAACATTTTGGTATTTTTTTAAATGTTTATACATTATTTACTATATTGAAATAAACAGAATAGGGGAAATCCCCTCTGTTAATTACTGTTTTTGGTATAATTTTAATCGAGAGCCCCCATAAGTCGGGGCGGGGTAAAAGAGTACGCATGAGGAGAGGCCGTTTTATTATTGTATTTGAGGTTTTTCCAGGGAAAAAGGGAAAGAATTCTTCCTCTGTGACCCTTGTTTTCATAAGGGTTAAATGGGAAAAAAGGGCTGTAATTGTTGTCCTGTATAAATTAAAAATTTTAATGAAAAACACTTGTTTTTTTTTTTTGTCACCCTGCCTTAGTGGGATACATGGCCTGTTAAAAAATATATCCTGATATTTAAATTACACAGGGATAAAATCGGATGGTGTCAGTAGATATAAATTAATGAAATTTGGGTTAAATTTCCCTGAGGAGGCAAGATCTTGTTCAAAAAAATATGTTGAAGAAGAAAACCTATTAAAAAATGACAAAAAGATCAAAACCTCCCCTGCTGAATGTGCCGACCGGGGTTCTGAGGTCATACGAATACCAACTAATGCAATGCAGACTTTAACGAGTTGACCCCAAAGCAGCTAGAGAATAAGGTGGTGATTATTTTTCCCTTTTTGGTCTCCGAAATCTTGATGGGAAATAATTGATTATGTTACATTTAAATTTATTATAAAACAGTGTTTAAAATGTTTTCAAAACAGCCACATAGGGGGGATTAACCCAAAAGTGAGTTGAAACTCAAACCCGGGGTTTTACAATCCTGCGGATTGATCCACCAACCATGGTTTTTTTGCAATCATGTCATTACGTTTTTAAAAACCCTTTATTTTTTTCGGTTTCAGCTACAGTTGGCTTCATTGTGAGTTTGAGTTGTAAAGAACATCTCGAACCTCAGTCATTTGGGGGCCCGTAGTGCAAGAGCCAGGGGAGAATTTTATGGGGTGTAAGAGCTAAAACTAACAGACTACTGCTGTTCAAGGTAGATAAGCCTTAAATTTACTTGATTGTAATATTTTTTTTTTGAAAGATTTTTTATAGCTTGATGGTATTTAATTTTTTTTTAACACCCTTTTCTAAGAGGCGGGGTGACTAAAAAAAAAATACTTTCATCATTCAACACTTTCACCATCACTGATAATCTTTTTTCCTAGATAAAAATTTGAACCCCCCCATGCCAAATCTCAAAACCCTCCTTTAAATGCAGGCATTGTATTCCCCATTTCCAGGACTTAAGTCCGCAACCTTTTTCCCCTGTTCCCTACGAATTTTCCCTGCCACACCCCAACAGCTCATCAGGCCCCAAAAAACCTTTCCCCATTCACTCCATCTAACACGCCACATGCTTGGAAACAAGCTCATCGCCCACTGTGGGGCCTCCCCAAACTAGTGGTTAGATTGTTAACCTGCCGCCTGTAGTACCACTGGGTCGTATAAAACCCCAAATTTGGGGGACATTGAGGCCAGAAACAGTTTTAAACCCAGACCATCTTTTTAAAATCTACTGGAAAAAGTTTCACTGACCCCTTCGGTGAATTCCTGGCAGTAGACGATTCCCCCTGACCACCACGTGTTTCTACTGGTCTTAGCAATCCCCCACCACCAGGGTTTATATCTACGGGCCTTAGAAACAGTTTTCCAGACCCCCCCGGGGATACATCTGGCAGTGATAGTATTAAAAACCACCTTAGGAAATCTATCCCAGAGAGTATTCCGACTCCCCTGGGACATTTAAGGTGATTTTCAGATCACGAAAATTTCAGTAAACTGCGGTCCCTGCCTTTCAGTTCCCCGGACTTAGTTACCTGGGGGCCGGTCGGGGCTTGTTTGTGGGCCCGGGACTGTTCCGGGCCCTGGTTGTAGTTTCGGCCGTTTTTGGGACTTCCCCTGGGGGCCCTTTTGGAACCCTGCCTAAAGGGGGTTTTTGGCTGCCCTGAAAAAGACATGGGGGAACAGCCCAGAAAGAGTGTTTTAACAGAAAAGGGGGTTGTGGGACACAAAGGTGGTGTGTGTGAACAGACAAGGTGTCAAATGGACACAGTAGAGATGGTGTGTGAGGAGACAAGGGGGGCCCTGGAACCGGTAGAAAGGAGTGTCGGGGTGACAAGAATGGGTGTCGGTGACACGGAGAGAAGGAGCGCACAACAGGGAAAAAGGGTGGGGCGGAAAAAGGGGCCCATAACACAGAAAAGAGGTGGGGACACTGGGGAAAGTGTTATAATCGGAGTAAGGAGGTGTATAACCGTAACTGGTTATGACTATGTGACACTGATGTCAGAAGGGGTTACCATGTGGTGGGGTAATGAGGTTTTAAAATTATTATTTTAGGATTTATATAAATATTTTTGTAAAAAGTTTTTAATTATAATTTATTATTTACATGTATATAGTATTGTATATGTAGGTTGGTAAAAGCAACCCCCCAGGATACTACGCCCCGCGGGTGAAAAAGGCCTGTGATTTTTTAATGATGGAGGTTTCATGTTTTTGTCTGTCCATAAAATGCAAGATTACAGGCATGTTTTTGCTACTTCATTATTATACACTACAAAAATGTAAATTTATTTATACACACTCATCTGGTTTTCTTTGATTTTATTTTAATAGTTCTTGGTCTTATTAATTTTCCTTTATACCCGGGGGAAGTGGAAAAAAATCTTCCTCCGAAAATTTCCGTGTTTAAAGTCAACAAAAATGGGGGGAAAAAGGGCTGAACCTTTTTCCGAAAGATTACTAAAAAGAATAAAAAGAAGAAAATTAAAAGGGAAGTCTAAATTTGGTGGAGGGGCAGATGATAAGAAAGAGATGATTGGTGTTAAATGAAAGAAGCGGGATGTCCTTTTAATAAAAAAAGCTAAAGGGGGTGGGAGAGTTTCAGGGAGGAAAAAAGGGGATTAGTCGGGGGTTTCAAAAGAGTTAGAGCAAAAGAAGGAGAAATAATGTTAAGGATTTTATGGAAAAAGGGGGACTATAAATGTTTTAAATTTCAAGGATTATGGGAGAAAATAAAGATTGATGTAAAAAGTGGGTTATAAAAATGAACACCTGGAAAAGAAAGGAGAGGAGAGAGAGAGAGGGAAAATTAAAGGAATCGTGGGGAGTTTTGAATCAAGTGGGAAATGGTTTGGGGATTTAATGCTAAAGGGGTAAAAATGTTATAAGGAGTAGAAAATTTTTTGGGGTAAAAAATGGGGACCCTTTTAATTGAGCTAGGGAAAAAAAGAAATTTGGTAATAATAATATTTTTTAAAAAGAGGATAAATAAATATACAAGGTAGATGGTAAGGGAAAGAAAGTAGTTTATTAGATTTATTGGGATAAAATGGGTAGGCTCCAGGTTTACATGTTTATGAGGAACTGATAATGGATCATTATTTAGTTGTAGCACAGAGAGTAAGAGGTAGAGGGGAAAAGGGGAAGGGAACAACAAGAAAGAGGAGGGAAATTTATAAACTAAGGGGGAGGAATTTGGGGGTGAGATATGGACTATTGGCAAAAAGGGGGCTAGTAAAGATGATGGGGGGTTAAGGGGGTTGGAAAGTTTTAAAATGCAGTATTGAATGTGGGGAAGTTTTGGTTAAGGAGGTGGGGGGAGGAAAGGGGAGGTTTGGTAATGAAAGTGGGGGGAAAAAAAGAAAAAAGGATGAGAGGGGTTTTAAAAGCAGGTGAAAAAAAGAGAGGTATATGGAGAGAAAGAAAGGTAAAGAGGGCAAAGGAGAGAATAGGGGTGGGAGAGGGACTGCAAGAAATTTTAATAAAAAAAGAAAAATTTTTGGATGATTTAAACGTTGGCCTAGGATATGGATTTGTATTAAAACAGAGTAGGGGAGAGATGGGGAGATGGAGGTATTGGGTAGATGGGGAAAATTTTAGGGAAATTTAAAAGTTAAGGAAGAAAAAGAGGGAGTAATTTAGCACTGGTCAGGAGGTATACCATCTTTTTGATGAAGAAGACAGAATTTAAAGGGGGGGAGGAATTGGGGGATTACGAAATGAAAGGGGGGAAAGAGCTGGAATTTATGGGATCATGAAAATGTTAAAAAAGGGGGGAAAAGTGTTTGGTGGCTGTTTTTTTTTAATAAATGAGGAAAGGGAAGGGAATGGGATTGGGGGGATTATAGTCCTTTATATAAAGGAAGGGGACAAAAAAGACTGTAAAATTATAGAGGAATAAGCATGAGATACCAGGGAAAATTTGTAGGGGTTTTAATTGAATTAAGGGAAGACAGAATGTGGGTTATGATAGGGAGGTTTTAGAGGGGGAGGGATTGTAGATGGGGGACATTGGAAGCAAAATGGAACAGTTTTGATAAAATAGGGGAAATTTTATTGCATTTTGATTTAGAAAAGGAAAGATGGGGGGGAGGGAAAAAATTAGATGAAAGTATATGAAAGGGGGTTTAAAATTTAAAGTGTAAAGAGTTTTTTTGAGGATAGTGAGGCTAGGTTAGGGGGGTAGAAGAGAGGAGACTACCCGGGAAAAGAGGTTTAGACAGGGATTTTAATGTCACCATTTGTTTAAATATTTATAAAGGGGTTTTAAAGAAGTAAATCTAGGGGTTTGGGGGAGGGGGGATTAAATTATGGGAATCAAATTAAATGGGGGTTGACAAGTTACTTTTAATATGTGCTTATGGGAGATTCAAAGAAAAATTTAAAAGGGTTTGTGGAGAGTTTGGGAATGTGTAAAAGGGAGAAAGTTGAAAGGAAAATGGAAAAAAGGGTGATGAGGGTCAAATGATTTAGATAAAGAAAAAAATTTGGGTATCAAATTGGGGGGGAGGAGTATGGAAGAAGTGAATGTTTTGATACTTGGGAGTTGATGTGTGGGGGGTGGATTTTGAAAGGGTGAGGTTAATCTAGAATTTTATGAGGGAAAAAGGTGAGGGTGCTTGAGGATAGGGGGGTCAAAAACTTACTATGGAGGCAAAGAAGGAAAAGGGGAAAATATAGTAACCAACACTCTTTTATGTAAATTGGTGGTAAAAAGCAGCAAAGGCGGTTGGGGGAAGGGGGATGTCCTGTTTAAGGGTTGGGAAAATAGAAAAATTGGGTGAAATTGGGGAAGAAAAAAGGAAGTCAGAGGGGGAGAAAGGGGGTTAGGGGTTTTCATTTTGAGAGAATGGATCAAAGTAGAATGACATGGGCATATAAATCTATGGGAAGGAAGGGGGGGGGTAGCCCCGAAGGGGGGTTTGGGGGAGGGGGGAAAAGGGGGTTTGTGGGGGGGGGCGGGGCTTCAAAAGCGTGCAGAGCGGTTAGATAGGAGAATGAGGGTGGCTTTTGGGCCCCGGGATCTGTTGGGGGTAATAATATTTTGGAAGGGGTTAGGAAACGGTTATTTTTATAGGGACTTAGTCCGGAAAAAGGACAAGTCACAAAGGAGGGTTTGGGGTATTGGATTTTAGGGGTATGTTGTGTATTTTTATATGTGTATGTTTGACTGTTGTATTCTGAGCACCTCTGCAAAAAAAGTATAAAGAGTGTGGTAAAATGTTGAATGATGATGAAATATTTTCTTTTGGGGGTTTTCTTTTTTAAAACCCCGCCTGGGGGGAGGCCGCTTTTGAAAAAAAAAAAATATATATATATTACCAAAAAATAAAGATTTTTTTCAGATTTTAATATATTAAAGATTTTTTTTATTGTAGAAACTTAGATCAAAGATTGTTTTTTTATGATAGTAAAAAAGATAAATTGTTTATGTTTTTCAGTATCCCAATCCCCAACTGCACTAGTATGGCAAAAAAATGTTTTTAACACCCAAACCTCCTTTTACCCCCTTCCCCAACCTTTTGAACACCCCACCCACCTTCCTTTCCCTTTTATTTTTCGCCCCCAAGTCATTCACTTTTTTCCCTTCTTTTGTTCAAAACCAAACCACCTCAAAAAACCCCTTCTTCAGGCCCTGATTAATACTTTTTGTACCCAAGCCTCCAATTTCATTTAATTTTCTGCACAATATTTACAAATTGCCCTTAGACAAACATTCTGCCCCACTGCCTCTCGCCCCTTTTCAACCATGCATCACACCCACATAAAGTGTTTAAACCCTCCTTTGACATTCCTTCATTGCCCCATGGAAATGTTTTTTTTCTCCCAAATACCTCAATAACCACCACCTTTTTTCCCTTTTCCCCTTCTTTGGTTTAACCTATCTTTCATAAACCCATCCATGACAATTCCCCAAATATCTGATACCATCACTTCGTTTATTATATAATTTTGAAAAAAATATCTTAGATGGATTAATGGAAATGTCTATACAGTGGACCCCCGCATAACGATTACCTCCGAATGTGACCAATTATGTAAGTGTATTTATGTAAGTGCGTTTGTACGTGTATGTTTGGGGGTCTGAAATGGACTAATCTACTTCACAATATTTCTTATTTACCTGGAGTTTACCTGGAGAGAGTTCCGGGGGTCAACGCCCCCGCGGCCTGGTCTGTGACCAGGGAACAAATTCGGTCAGTACTGGCACCTGAACATACTTCTGGAGTGAAGAAATATCGTTAACCGGGGGTCCACTGTATTAACGTAATATACGACATTTAATGCGCCCAAGAGATTATTATATGGCACCGAGACTAGAGAGAGACTTAGTGATTTTAATGTGTACCTGCATGCCAGCACAGTGTGTAAGTATATATAGGTACAGGTACACATTTAAAAGTATTTTAAATGTGTACCTGTTATTGCATATTTTAAATGTACAGAGTACATTTAAAATATGCAATAACTTTAAAATACTTGAAATTTGGAAAATTTCCAGACATAATAGAGAGATGTGCTCATGGAGAATGTAAACAAAGTGGGTGGGGCGCACCGTATTAGAAAGACCAGAGCCGTATAGCAAGTTTTGGTCATAATTTGAAATCGCCATGTTAGCTGAATGTAAGGCGGTGCCCTGCTGTACTTTCATTACGTGCTATATCATACCTTGTATATACAGTGGACCCCCGGTTAACGATATTTTTTCACTCCAGAAGTATGTTCAGGTGCCAGTACTGACCGAATTTGTTCCCATAAGAAATATTGTGAAGTAGATTAGTCCATTTCAGACCCCCAAACATACACGTACAAACGCACTTACATAAATACACTTACATAATTGGTCGCATTCGGAGGTAATCGTTATGCGGGGGTCCACTGTATACTCATTTGTCCTCTTTTTCATAAAATATGTATTACTTATTACTAAACCCCTTTCTACATAGTTCAATTAAAGGCTCCCCATTTTCATTTACCTCTGACACCCCAAATTTACCAACTACTCCCTCCACAACATTTTTACCCACTTTTGCATTGAGATCCCCAACCAAAATTACTTTCTCACTTGGTTCAAAACTCTCCATGCACTCAACATTTCCCAAAATCTCTCTCTCTCAATACACTTCTCTCTTCTCCAGGTGCATAAACACTTACTATAACCCACTATTCACATCCAACCCTTATTTTACTCCACATAATCCTTGAATTTATACATTTACATTCCCTCTTTTCCTGCCATAACTTATCCTTCAGCATTATTGCTACTCCTTCCTTAGCTCTAACTGTTAGAAACCCCAGACCTAATCCCATTTATTTCTCCCCACTGAAACTCTCTTACCCTCTTCAGCTTTGATTCACTTAAAGCCAGGACATCCAGCTTCTTTTCCTTTATAAAATCCACAATCATCTCTTTCTTATCATTCGCACAACATCCATACACATTCAAAATCCTGCTTTGACTGTTTTCTTCTATTAGCATGTATTGTAAAAGACAATAAATTTTAATGTAATGAATTATTCACACATTTATGTTAACATTCACACTATGCCCACCTGTGCTGTATTAAAATGTACATATGTATTTTTCAGATAGCAGTGAATGATGGACAGGATATGAACTCACTCTTCACAGGTCTATATTCAAAAAGTCAGTAAGTAAGCAGATTGACTAATGTATAATTACACTCGCAAAGTAGGGTTAAAAAAAAAATCAGTAAAATTCCATTCCTGTCTTTCCTATTGTTACATACTTCTAATATTGAAGAAAGAAATCTCAGTGCAGTGGTTCATCTTTTTATTTTTTCTACAGCTGCTTCTGAGATGAAAAATTTTATTGAAAAGTAGCATCCCTTTCTGTTTTCTCAGACTACTTTCACAACTTGCTCTCAGGAACTTGAGAATTGTAATTTATTTTTATTATCACACTGGCCGATTCCCACCAAGGCAGGGTGGCCCGAAAAAGAAAAACTTTCACCATCATTCACTCCATCACTGTCTTGCCAGAAGGGTGCTTTACACTACAGTTTTTAAACTGCAACATTAACACCCCTCCTTCAGAGTGCAGACACTGTACTTCCCATCTCCAGGACTCAAGTCCGGCCTGCCGGTTTCCCTGAACCCCTTCATAAGTTACTTTGCTCACACTCCAACAGCACGTCAAGTATTAAAAACCATTTGTCTCCATTCACTCCTATCAAACACGCTCACGCATGCCTGCTGGAAGTCCAAGCCCCTCGCACACAAAACCTCCTTTACCCCCTCCCTCCAACCTTTCCTAGGCTGACCCCTACCCCTCCTTCCTTCCACTACAGACTGATACACTCTTGAAGTTATTCTGTTTCGCTCCATTCTCTCCACATGTCCGAACCACCTCAACAACCCTTCCTCAGCCCTCTGGACAACAGTTTTGGTAATCCCGCACCTCCTCCTAACTTCCAAACTACGAATTCTCTGCATTATATTCACACCACACATTGCTCTCAGACATGACATCTCCACTGCCTCCAGCCTTCTCCTCGCTGCAACATTCATCACCCATGCTTCACACCCATACAAGAGCGTTGGTAAAACTATACTCTCATACATTCCCCTCTTTGCCTCCAAGGACAAAGTTCTTTGTCTCCACAGACTCCTAAGTGCACCACTCACCCTTTTCCCCTCATCAATTCTATGATTCACCTCATCTTTCATAGACCCATCCGCTGACACGTCCACTCCCAAATATCTGAATACATTCACCTCCTCCATACTCTCTCCCTCCAATCTGATATCCAATCTTTCATCACCTAATCTTTTTGTTATCCTCATAACCTTACTCTTTCCTGTATTCACTTTCAATTTTCTTCTTTTGCACACCCTACCAAATTCATCCACCAATCTCTGCAACTTCTCTTCAGAATCTCCCAAGAGCACAGTGTCATCAGCAAAGAGCAACTGTGACAACTCCCACTTTATGTGTGATTCTTTATCTTTTAACTCCACGCCTCTTGCCAAGACCCTCGCATTTACTTCTCTTACAACCCCATCTATAAATATATTAAACAACCATGGTGACATCACACATCCTTGTCTAAGGCCTACTTTTACTGGGAAATAATTTCCCTCTTTCCTACATACTCTAACTTGAGCCTCACTATCCTCGTAAAAACTCTTCACTGCTTTCAGTAACCTACCTCCTACACCATACACCTGCAACATCTGCCACATTGCCCCCCTATCCACCCTGTCATATGCCTTTTCCAAATCCATAAATGCCACAAAGACCTCTTTAGCCTTATCTAAATACTGTTCACTTATATGTTTCACTGTAAACACCTGGTCCACACACCCCCTACCTTTCCCAAAGCCTCCTTGTTCATCTGCTATCCTATTCTCCGTCTTACTCTTAATTCTTTAACAGGAATATTTTTGCTGGAAATCTGAGTGTGGAAAATGAAGTACTTAAAAATGTACTATAGTGTGAATTTTTCTCAGGAAACAAATTACTGATCTTCAACAACAGTTGCAAACAGCTGAATTTGAGAAGGTGGTATTAAATGACCGTATTCTCCAGCTACAGCGACAGCTTCGGCGGACTGAAGTTAACCTAGATGCAGCAAATGCTGAATCACTCAAGCTTAGTGTGAAACTGGACGAAATGGCAACGAAGGCTGGCAAAAAGACGAGTGAGTTAATCGTTGTAATGCTGTAGTTCCAGAGTTTTTTTTTTTTTTTTTCTGCTGTTATCAATAATCTTAGGCCCCATGGTCACTTATACAAATAATATAAAAGAACACCAAAAAGTGTGAAGAAACACAAAATAGTTTACAGCGAAGTTCTGGCAGATCGTGTCTGTTTGGTTCAGTGCTGAGCAAATGGTCAACTACAAAGCGGATTTTTTTTTTTTTTTTACAGAACAAAGCGTTCAAGTACCGAGGTTCCACTGTATAATAATGATATACACAATAATGATATAATAATGTATACACAATACAGAGGATTCTCAGTGTGTTTGTAAGTTGAGGACATATTGTACTAGCACATCAGACAGTCATCACTTCTGTACTAGTATTGTTAGGTAAGACACATATGCAACAGTTAGGTATCTTTATTTCGAAACGTTTCGCCTACACAGTAGGCTTCTTCAGTCGAGTACAGAAAGGTTGATAGAAGCAGAAGATACTTGAAGACGATGTAATCAGTCCTACGTCTCACCTCCTGGCACTATATAAAGGCCCCATTCTGTCACTTCTACTTCATATTGTTTCAGACAACGGAACAATGCTCTTCTCCAGACTGAGGGACTGACCACCTCAAAACTTTAAGGGTGATGGACTGATTACATCGTCTTCAAGTATCTTCTGCTTCTATCAACCTTTCTGTACTCGACTGAAAAAGCCTACTGTGTAGGCGAAACGTTTCGAAATAAAGATACCTAACTGTTGCATATGTGTCTTACCTAACAATCTGTCGGTATTTCATACCATTTTAATGTTCATTCTGTACTAGTATGTTCAATATAGTTTTTTAACCTTTCTTAGCTACTTTACTACAGTCTCAGTTAAATTCAATTAGTTACCAACTTTCATTAATATAACTTAAATTTTTAGGTCCTGATTTTAAAGAAGACAAACGGGTTGTTCAGAAAATTCCTGATTTTGAGAAATTTTCACCTATAACAAAAAAATCTCAAGTTCGAGCCCCAGAGATGATTGTTCCACTGAAAGAGAAGCTGGTGGACCCAACTGCCATACAAACAGACAAACAAGTTAAAATTATAAGTAAGTATCTGAAGGATACCACAGTGCCAAATGTTACTAAGAACAGTCTTCACAAAAAAATATTTGCCAAGATTTTGTTTGGAAAAAGATGAATAAAACACACAGAGTTTAATGAGCTTTAATAGGGAACTTAGAGAACACAAAACAACAGTATCTGGTCATCTGACTGTTTTCTTTTGATATGTTTTTAATCCTTTCTGTTTGATACACAATCGGCTGTATTTTTTTTTTTCATACATTTCATGGCAAAGATTTTTTTACAGACTGTATAAACATTTTTGATGGGTTTTGTTATTCACTGATTAATTCTCCTCTTAAATGTAGAAATTAAACTGTCCTCTGCTTTCATATATAAATTTGCATATGCTTGGGCTGTGGTGTTTGTGCTTTAAGAAAACTCAGCCAGTCATTATATTATATTCATGGGCGAGCAATAAACTCATAGGGGTTATACAGTGCTTGTGAAATCAGAGTTAATCAGGTTTGGTCCAAGGAAGAGTAGAGCAGCTCCAATTACTTGGATCAAGAATCCTTCACCAGCATCAAGGCACTTTTGATATTATGATATTCTGGCATGCAGCAGTAATTCATTTATAAAAGCATAGTAATAAGAAAATATGCATATACAGGTCTCCCTCAACATTCGCGTTTTCAATTTTCGCGGGCTTCACACATTCGCGAATTCCCAACTGCCAAATTCCCAGCTGCCAAATCATATTTAAGTTTACCGCCACGAGTCCTTACTACCCTCCCTCTGACCCCTGCAACTGGCAGCCAGCCCTCCCACCACTGTGTGGTGAGTGTTTTGTTTGTTCATTATTTGCTATTAAACTACAGTATAAATAATGTCAACCCATCCATGACTATATTAGAATGGCTATTCGGACAGGTATTGGAAGGTGACATCATGTGTTTACTCTTGAACACAGCAAATAATCAAACATTTCTGCTACTGCTAATAATAATAATAATAACAATAATAATATTAATATAATAATAAATACGATATAATTGAAGAAGGAAATTGTACAAAAATACGAGGGTTGAAGCAGTGGTGGAGGAAGTGGTTGACGCATCGTCAGTGTGGCTTTGTTTATGCTGGAGTGAGTATTAGTCTCCGTGCTCTTCCAAACATTTCACAATAATTCATTGTATTTGGTGCTTGTAGATTGAGTGTGACTGGAGTGGTTGAGGCAGTGATAGAGGCAGTGATAGAGGCAGTGGTAGAGGCAGTGGGTGAGGCAGTGATAGAGGCAGTGGGTGAGGCAGCAGTTGAGGCAGTGGTAGAGGCAGTGGTAAAGGCAGTGATAGAGGCAGTGGGTGAGGCAGCAGTTGAGGCAGTGGTAAAGGCAGTGGGTGAGGCAGTGGTAGAGGCAGTGATAGAGGCAGTGGGTGAGGCAGCAGTGGTAGAGGCAGTGGTAAAGGCAGTGGGTGAAGCAGCAGTTGAGGCAGTGGTAGAAGCAGTGGTAAAGGCAGTGGTAGAGGCAGTGGGTGAGGCAGTGATAGAGGCAGTGATATTTACTAACATATATGTTATAAATAATAATAGTACATTATGAATAACATTTATTATTATTATTATTATTATTATTATTATTATTATTATTAAATGTTATTAATATTAACATGTACTATTATTATTTATAACATATATGTTAGTAAATACCACTGCCTCACCCACTGCCTCTGTCACTGCCTCTACCACTGCCTCTACCACTGCCTCTACCACTGCCTCTACCACTGCCTCAACCACTCCAGTCACACTCAATCTACAAGCACCAAATACAATGAATTATTGTGAAATGTTTGGAAGAGCATGGAGACTAATACTCACTCCAGCATAAACAAAGCCACACTGACGATGCGTCAACCACTTCCTCCACCACTGCTTCAACCCTCGTATTTTTGTACAATTTCCTTCTTCAATTCTATCGTATTATTATTATTATTATTATATTAATATTGTTATTATTATTATTAGCAGTAGCAGAAATGTTTGATTCTTTGCTGTGTTCAAGAGTAAACAAATGATGTCACCTTCCAATACCTGTCCGAATAGCCATTCTAATATACAGTCATGGATGGGTTTACATTATTTATACTGTAGTTTAATAGCAAATAATGAACAAACAAAACACTCACCACACAGTGGTGGGAGGGCTGGCTGCCAGTTGTGGGGGGTCGGAGGGAGGGTAGTAGGGACTTGCAGTGGTGGAGGCAGTGGTATTTAATAACATACATGTTGTTGTTAAGGCATAACATATGTATTTAGTACAGTTTACGATGTTTTCATGTATTTTATGATTGTTCATGGTTCAACAAGTTAAGGAAGCAGTATTGTATTATATTTCCCTACAATATATTGGGGCACCAAACATTCACAGTTTTTCAACATTCGCGAGGCTCTTGTTCCCCTAACCCTCGTGAATGTTGAGGGAGACCTGTATTTAGAAGAATGTGTCAAATTACTGGAGCATTAACACCTCTTCATTTACCTCAGGTACAAACCCTGGAGATCGGGTTGACACCAGCAGCAGCAGAAAGGCAGAAAATCAAGAGAATGAACCCCCACATTCTCAGGAGATTCAGAAGAAACGTATAAAATTAGTTCGCATGACTGAAACTGTTGCTGTTCAAAATAGTGATGGTGAAGTAAGTCTTATCTAATTATTTTTATCCTGCTATCTTTGTAGGCTTAATTGTGTATAATCTTCACATTCTACCCCTCCACGCCTCTATATACATAGGAAATCTAGTCCGCAAACTCAAATAAGTAAAATAGATATTTTATACATGGGGAAGTGGAACAGAATTCTTCCTCCGTAAGCCATGCGTGTTGTAAGAGGCGACTGAAATGCCGGGAGCAAGGGGCTAGTAACCTCTTCTCCTGTATATATTACTAAATGTAAAAAGAAACACAGGCTTGTCAGGTGGAGACAAATTTTTTTGTCTTTTTTTTTGCCTCTGTATATAAGTCACCCTGCCTTGGTGGGAAACAGCCGACGTATTAAAAAAAATATATAAATGAGCACCATTTGTTTGGATACAGTAAGACCAGGAGCTTTTTAATGCAAAAGTACCATAATTAATGAAGTCTAAAGTTAAATATACAGTAAAACAATACATAATTTAAAAAGTTTGTCCAGCGCTTATCCAAGTCTAAGTGTGTATGTTCAAAGTATAGGTTAGGTTAGGTAAGGTTTGTCAGGAAACAGGACAAGTGTTTCCTGGCGCGAATCTTAGTCAGATGATGACCTGCCATTGGAACTTTTGGTCATCTGACCGAGGCCTTCTGCTGGCTTACCGGTCCACCCCTTTAAAAATTATGGTCATTTGTAACCAGTTCATAATCTTCAAAGTATAGTACACTGTACTATATTTATAATTGTTGTAGATTACTTTTAAGTATTTGTAGTAAAATTATAATTAAGCACAGAGAATGCAGACACTACAGCCACAGGAATACATTTATCAGGCTAATCATTTGATATATTGACAGTCAAATATTTCAAACTTGGGTCCTCACCATTTAGTAAAGGTACTGATGATGGCACAGGTTTTCTTCCAACAAACTGGCTATATATGAACTCTCTCCAGGTAAACTCCAGGTAAATATCTCACTGAAGCAGGGTGGTCCAAAAAGAAAAACGAAAGTTTCTTCTCTTAAATTTAGTAATTTATACAGCAGAAGGGGCGACTAGCCCCTTGCTCCCGGCATGATAGTCGCCTCTTACAACACACATGGCTCACGGAGGAAGAATTCTGTTCAACTTTCCCATGGAGAGGTTTTATAGGTGGTTATTGAAAATTAATGCTTTCACTTTTTCTTAAGTGATGTTGATATCATCTGCTTATAATTTGGCTTATTTTGATAGGTTTTATCTTTTAGGGTATAATTTTTTTCTTAATTTTGTGCTATAATGAGTGATTTCTGCTCTGTATCCATATTAGATACAAAGACTTTTAAAATGCAGTTAGTTATATTTAACCCATAAACTGGCCAGACTTCTGAAATTAATATTGCTTTCAGAGTCCACTTTAAAAAAAAATCTAGAAAATTTAGGAAATTGCACAGACATGAAGTTAGCAGTCTGGTTTCAGTTTATGCATTGGCAATTTCACCCACTTCGAGTCCTATTTTGAGCCTTGCATTATTTGATTGAGCACAAGAAGCTGCCCATTCAACTATTACAACTACCCTATAAAGTGAACAGAAATTGGTAATTTGGCCAATTTTACACAAAATTAAAAAATACCAATTTAAAAATAGTTCATGATAAACGATCTGTTGGAGTGTGAGCAGGGTAATATTTAGTGAAGGGGTTCAGGGAAACCGGTTATTTTTATATAGCAGGACTTGAGTCCTGGAAATGGGAAGTACAATGCCTGCACTCTAAAGGAGGGGTTTCGGGATATTAGCAGTTTGGAGGGATATGTTGTGTCTCCTTATACGTATATGTTTCTAAACTGTTGTGTTCTGAGCACCTCTGCAAAAACAGTGATTATGTGTGAGTGAGGTGAAAGTGTTGAATGATGATGAAAGTATTTTCTTTTTGGGGATTTTCTTTCTTTTCGGGTCACCCTGCCTCGGTGGGAGAAGGCCGACTTGTTAAAAAAAAAAAAAAAAATTGTAGATATTTCTGGCACTAAGACATTTCCTCTGTTCATTAATTACGTCCTCAGGCTTCTCCTGAATTCATAATCTAGCAAAAATAGATTTACTTTATTTTCTTCTTTCTTTCAACAAACCGGCCTTATCCCACCAAGGCAGGGTGGCCCAAAAAGAAAAACAAGAGTTTCTCTTTTCAAATTTAGTAATTTATACAGGAGAAGGGGTTACTAGCCCCTTGCTCCCGGCATTTTAGTCACCTCTTACAACACGCATGGCTTACGGAGGAAGAATTCTGTTCCACTTCCCCATAGAGATAAGAGGAAACAAACAAGAATAAGAACTAGAAAGAAAATAGCAGAAAACCCAGAGGGGTGTGTACATATATGCTTGTACATGTATGTGTAGTGTGACCTAAGTGTAAGTAGAAGTAGCAAGACATACCTGAAATCTTGCATGTTTATGAGACAGAAAAAAGGACACCAGCAATCCTGCCATCATGTAAAACAATTACAGGCTTTCATTTTACACTCGCTTGGCAGGACGGTAGTACCTCCCAGGGCGATTGCTGTCTACAAACCTACTACCTAGAATTTACTCTATTTCTTGGATAATAAAATATTACCAGGAATGATTGGTCATGGTTTACAGTATTGCAGTAATTGAATCAGATCTATTAAAAACCCATAAAACAAACTTGGTGGTGTAGGAGAAACCTTATCTGTCCTCAGGAAGATTGAAAAAATTGAATATTTCCACTACTTTGAGCCCAATTTCAAGCTACTTCCTGTCCTGAAATCAAGCAAAATCATCTCTATTTTATTAATATGCCTTCAATTCTATCAAATGATTACCAAGAAATAGCCGATAAAACCATAAAAACCATCCGGAAAATACTTCAGCGTCACTATTGTAAACCAAACACAAGGTCAGGGTTTTTCTTTTTCTCATTATGCACCACATGGGGCAGAATTTTTTTCTTTACTGTGCACATTCACTGCACAGACCCATTCTCTCATATCTAGGTCAAAATTTATTGCTCACAGCTTATCTAAATGAGCTAACCTCATGACATAGAACTATGTGAGGAACCCTGGCCTCAGTGTTGTTGTTCTATGTGGCAGCCACTGAAAGGATTAAAAATAAATTTTAAAAGCATTTCCCCATGAAAAACTAATGTGAAAATTACCAAACAGGGAAGAAATAAAAGAATTAACAGATTTTCTATTCCAAAAGAAAATGCAAATGGTAATTCAATGAAAAATATCCTTATGGGGAAATGTCACCAACAGTAACATTTCCCCATTTTGCACCTTAAATTATACAAATACTAACTTAAAAGAGTAATACTATAAATACAAGTTTACTTATGCATGATACTGACTTGATTTTATTTCTTGAATATAAATTCCATTAATTGGCTTCTATTTGATACTTATTAGTAAATCATTTTCAGAGTTTATGTTTACTAGTGTATTTAAATACAGTGGACCCCCGGTTAACGATATTTTTTCACTCCAAAAGTATGTTCAGGTGCCAGTACTGACCGAATTTGTTCCCATAAGGAATATTGTGAAGTAGATTAGTCCATTTCAGACCCCCAAACATACACGTACAAACGCACTTACATAATTGGTCGCATTCGGAGGTGATCGTTATGCGGGGGTCCACTGTACTTATGTAAGTTATAATTGTATTTTTTTTTTTTTTAAGAAGTCGGCCATCTCCCACCGAGGCAGGGTGACCCAAAAAGAAAGAAAATCCCCAAAAAGAAAATACTTTCATCATCATTCAACACTTTCACCTCACTCACACATAATCGCTGTTTTTGCAGAGGTGCTCAGAATACAACAATTTAGAATCATATACGTATAAAGATACACAACATATCCCTCCAAACTGCCAATATCCCAAACTTCTCCTTTAAAGTGCAGGCACTCAAGTCCGGCTATATAAAAATAACCGGTTTCCCTGAATCCCTTCACTAAATATTACCCTGCTTACACTCCAACAGCTCGTCAGGTCCCAAGTACCATTCGTCTTCATTCACTATCTAACAT
This sequence comes from Cherax quadricarinatus, assembly GCF_038502225.1. Taxonomy (NCBI): domain Eukaryota; kingdom Metazoa; phylum Arthropoda; class Malacostraca; order Decapoda; family Parastacidae; genus Cherax; species Cherax quadricarinatus. Next base: position 14,921,783 of record NC_091309.1, read on the forward strand.
GCTCACGCATGCTTGCTGGAAGTCCAAGCCCCTCCCCACAAAACCTCCTTTACCCCCTCCCTCCAACCTTTTCGAGGACGACCCCTACCCCGCCATCCTTCCCCTACAGATTTATATGCTCTCCATGTCATTCTACTTTGATCCATTCTCTCTAAATGACCAAACCACCTCAACAACCCTTCTTCAGCCCTCTGACTAATACTTTTATTAACTCCACACCTTTCCACACTCCGAATTTTCTGCATAATATTTACACCACATATTGCCCTTAGACAGGACATCTCCACTGCCTCCAACCATCTCCTCGCTGCAGCATTTACAACCCAAGCTTCACACCCATACGTATAAGAATGTTGGTACCACTATACTTTCATGCATTCCCTTCTTTGCCTCCATAGATAACGTGTTTTGTCTCCACATATACCTCAACGCACCACTCACCTTTTTTCCTTTATCAATTCTGTGATTAACCTCATCCTTCATAAATCCATCTGCTGACACATCAACTCCCAAATATCTGAAAACATTCACATCTTCCATACTACTCCTCTCCAATTTGATATCCAATTTTTCTTTATCTAAATCATTTGATACCCTCATCACCTTACTCTTTTCTATATACATTTATTATTTATTATCACACCAAGGCAGGGTGGCCCGAAAAAGAAAAACTTTCGCCATCATTTACTCCATCACTGTCTTGCCGGAAGGGTGCTTTACACTACAGTTTTTAAACTGCAACATTAACACCCCTCCTTCAGAGTGCAGGCACTGTACTTCCCATCTCCAGGACTCCAGTCCAGCCTGCCGGTTTCCCTGAACCCCTTCATAAATGTTACTTTGCTCACACTCCAACAGCACGTCAAGTATTAAAAACCATTTGTCTCCATTCACTCCTATCAAACACGCTCACGCATGCCTGCTGGAAGTCCAAGCCCCTCGCACACAAAACCTCCTTTACCCCCTCCCTCCAACCTTTCCTAGGCCGACCCCTACCCCGCCTTCCTTCCACTACAGACTGATACACTATTGAAGTCACTCTGTTTCGCTCCATTCTCTCCACATGTCCGAACCACCTCAACAACCCTTCCTCAGCCCTCTGGACAACAGTTTTGGTAATCCCGCACCTCCTCCTAACTTCCAAACTACGAATTCTCTGCATTATATTCACACCACACATTGCCCTCAGACATGACATCTCCACTGCCTCTAGCCTTCTCCTCGCTGCAACATTCATCACCCATGCTTCACACCCATAAAAGAGCGTTGGTAAAACTATACTCTCATACATTCCCCTCTTTGCCTCCAAGGACAAAGTTCTTTGTCTCCACAGACTCCTAAGTGCACCACTCACCCTTTTCCCCTCATCAGTTCTATGATTCACCTCGTCTTTCATAGACTCGTCCGCTGACACGTCCACTCCCAAATATCTGAATACATTCACCTCCTCCATACTCTCTCCCTCCAATCTGATATCCAATCTTTCTTCACCTAATCTTTTTGTTATCCTCATAACCTTACTCTTTCCTGTATTCACTTTTAATTTTCTTCTTTTGCACACCCTACCAAATTCATCCACCAATCTCTGCAACTTCTCTTCAGAATCTCCCAAGAGCACAGTGTCATCAGCAAAGAGCAACTGTGACAACTCCCACTTTGTGTGTGATTCTTTATCTTTTAACTCCACGCCTCTTGCCAAGACCCTCGCATTTACTTCTCTTACAACCCCATCTATAAATATAAACAACCATGGTGACATCACACATCCTTGTCTAAGGTCTACTTTTACTGGGAAATAATTATATACATGTACATATTATTATATATAATATGTACATCTTCTTTCTTTCTTTCAACACACCGGCCGTATCCCACCGAGGCGGGGTGGCCCAAAAGGAAAAACGAAAGTTTCTCCTTTTACATTTAGTAATATATACAGGAGAAGAGGTTACTAGCCCCTTGCTCCCGGCATTTTAGTCGCCTCTTACAACACGCATGGCTTACGGAGGAAGAATTCTGTTCCACTTCCCCATGGAGATAAGAGGAAATAAACAAGAATAAGAACTAGAAAGAAAACAGAAGAAAACCCAGAGGGGTGTGTATATATGTGCTTGTACATGTATGTGTAGTGTGACCTAAGTGTAAGTAGAAGTAGCAAGACGTACCTGAAATCTTGCATGTTCATGAGACAGAAAAAAGGACACCAGCAATCCTACCATCATGTAAAACAATTACAGGCTTTCGTTTTACACTCACTTGGCAGGACGGTAGTACCTCCCTGGGCGGTTGCTGTCTACCAACCTACTACCTATAATATGTACATTTTTTTTTTTTTTTTTTTTTTTTTTTTTTTTCAACAAGTCGGTCGTCTCCCACCGAGGCAGGGTGACCCACAAAAAAGAAAGAAAATCCCCAAAAAGAAAATACTTTCATCATCATTCAACACTTTCACCACACTCACACATTATCACTGCTTTTGCAGAGGTGCTCAGAATATAACAGTTTAGAAGCATATACGTATAGAGATACACAACATATCCCTCCAAACTGCCAATATCCCAAACCCCTCCTTTAAAGTGCAGGCATTGTACTTCCCATTTCCAGGACTCAAGTCCGACTATATGAAAATAACCGGTTTCCCTGAATCCCTTCACTAAATATTACCCTGCTCACACTCCAACAGATCGTCAGGTCCCAAGTACCATTCGTCTCCATTCACTCCTATCTAACACGCTCACGCACGCTTGCTGGAAGTCCAAGCCCCTTACCCACAAAACCTCCTTTACCCCCTCTCTCCAACCCTTTCGAGGACGACCCCTACCCCGCCTTCCTTCCCCTATAGATTTATATGCTTTCCATGTCATTCTACTGTGATCCATTCTCTCTAAATGACCTTCTCCAGGTATACATCACAATTCAGATGACCCTCCAAAGAGCAACAACCCCACCCACATATGCTTCATAGTTCAGGCAGTCCTACCTCCAGAACTTATGTATGGCTAGCTAGTTTCCCTGAATATCTTCGTTGGTGTTACCTTGCTCACAATCTAGCAGTATATTTAACCTTGAAAATCAGTATTCACTCATTTTGATCTAACATACTCACACATTCCTGCTGGATGTTCAAGTTTCATTCTTCATCCCTTCCATTTCTGTCTGGGATGATCGCTACCCCTCCTCCCCTCCACCCTGTATTTAAGCACCTTCTTTGTCATCCTATTCAGCTCCATTATTTCTAAATGTTCAAATTACCTCTTGAATTATACCTTTGTAACTCCACACTATGATTTCTTTACTCCTAATTTTCTTCATGCATTGCTCTCAGACATCACATCTTCTCTGCATCCAACCTTCACCTTGCAACAAATTTTCAAGAATATACCTCACACAAATATAGAAGTGATGGTACCACTATATTCTAGTACATGGGTTGGCAACCTTCATACGGCCTGCAGGCCGGATCCAGCTCACGGGCCGTAGGCCAAGTGATGTTAAATATACGTCAGAGTTTAGTATGTACTATTATTGCCTCTATTTATTAGCTGTGGTGATAAGTGTGGCCCGCCATCCACTCACAGATGTGGGCTCTGGCCCCTAGGCAGAACAAGATTGCCTACCCCTGCTCTAGTGCATCCCTCTTTTTGCCTCATAGATAAACTCATTTTTCTTTTTACAGGTGGCTCAAAACACCACAGACACATTGTCATCTCATCTCTCATCTTGCTAAAATATTTGTATACTCTTTTCTAGGTTAAGGAAATTGCAATAAAATTGGAAGATGGCAACAAGAAAGTGGAAAGGAAAGAGAAAGTACTGAGGAAAATGGAGGCCCCTATAATCAAGATCACCAACAAGGGACAATCGGATGAATGTAAGCTACAGTAAACTAAAGACTGAAGCTTACTTCAGGGACCAGTTATTAGACTGTTTATTATATATTTATTTATAGCATTGGGCTCCAGTTCCTAGACCCAGTATAATACCTTTTAATACTGACAACAGGTTAGTTATGCTGAAGTTCAGTAGTATCTTTAAATATTACAGCCTCCCCAGCTTGTTCATAAATAACCACCTGTGGAATATTGCATGAAGAACTGTATATATGGCCATACATTTGGGGGTACTGTAATAGACCACTTGAGTTTGATTATAATAATAATAATAATAATGTAATAAACTAGCTAGTCTTTGTTCTCCAAGGAAGTATTACTGTGAAATAATACACAAATAACCTGTACTCAGGAGACTGAGACTTATCACGACACTTTGGTCCAGCTTGGACCATTAGCAAGTCACACTGAAGCAAGAAGGGAAGGGCTTGTTAATGGTTCAAGTTGGACTGAAATGTTGTCATAAGTTTCAGTCTTCTATATGTGGGTTATTTATGTATGGTGATAAAAGTACAGTAGATATAGACTACTAAGGAAAAGGGGTATCCATTAGTGACAATTGTCCATTAAATTTGAATGATGATTGTATTTCCATGATCTATGCAAAAACAATCTTGATTTCATGGACTTTATCATTTCCAGACATTGCTCAGCTACAGATTTTGTTAGTTAAATACGAAATCCATTAAATGGGGGTTTGTTAAATTGAAGTTTTACTGTTTTTCCTTTAACATTATTTACTTGTGCATCAATCCAATGTTATTCTTCCCTTCTGTCTTTTTTCTGTTTCCATATTCTACTTCTTGAATCAGGCATTGGCTACTGGTTGATTTATAATAGCTGACCTTTCATGATTAATTATACAAACATTTCAGATGACCATTCATGAATCTAAAAAAAGAAAGGCATTTGAGATGTCTCTAATCAGAATCTGTATGTGGTCACCCTCTGATTTATGGCCAGGAACAAAGCATAATTTATATACTTAGATATAGTTGTAAATGTATGCTAAAATACTGATGCAGTATATTTAGAATCATAATGTGATTATTTATTTTATTGAAAAAAAGTATATGTATCAAAATTACATAAAATAATAATTTAATGTTTATGCAGTATTAACACTGGAAGATTTTTTTTTTTTTTTGACTTGAAAAGAAATTGCTAAAAAACTAACCAAATTTGTCCTTGGTACTAGCTCCAACAATGTTTTAACTCTACATAACTGTCCTGCCAGATTGTATGAGAAACTTGCATATCCTTGAACAGGGTACAAACTTTTGTGCAAATTATAATTTGCACAAAAGTTTGTGCAAATTTTTAATTAGAAAAGACACTTAGACTTACAGTACATCTAGTGAGAAAATTAAACCAAAAATAATTAAATTTAATACAGTGTATAGTAAATGCTTGATAACTTTCATTGAGTCATGCAAATATTTACAAAAAAGATTAAATCCATTTCATCATATCTGACAATTTAGCCCTTTAGTGTTCTTCTACCCATGAGAGGGTAGGTAATTAGGCCAAATTTGAGTTTCCAAAGCCTAATCAATGCACAGGAAATTGATAGCATTGTTGTGAGTCAAGAGAGTTCCTCTCATGTAACCAGTCAGCTAACCCTCTCTCTCACAAGTGGAGTAAGACGGATAAGTGTGAAGCAGTGTAGTTCTAGACCTGGGAGTGTTTCTCAGTGATTCACAATTACTTGGAAGTAGGAATAATGACGATCAGAGATATGGCAAAAATCATAAGGGTTAAAGTCTTAGAATTGGGGCAGTTTGTAACATACTAGAAGCCCCTTGAAATCCCTTTTATGTTTCGGTGATTGGACACTGAAAGGTTGAAAAAATAAAGATTGTGATCTCATGTTTTTATCCATCCATAGCCATAAAATTGAATTGTACAAGTTTACAATATTTTTTAATGATTACACTTTAAGCCCTCTGGACAACAGTTTTGGTAATCCCGCACCTCCTCCTAACTTCCAAACTACGAATTCTCTGCATTATATTCACACCACACATTGCCCTCAGACATGACATCTCCACTGCCTCCAGCCTTCTCCTCGCTGCAACATTCATCACCCACGCTTCACACCCATATAAGAGCGTTGGTAAAACTATACTCTCATACATTCCCCTCTTTGCCTCCAAGGACAAAGTTCTTTGTCTCCACAGACTCCTAAGTGCACCACTCACTCTTTTTCCCTCATCAATTCTATGATTCACCTCATCTTTCATAGACCCATCCGCTGACACGTCCACTCCCAAATATCTGAATACGTTCACCTCCTCCATACTCTCTCCCTCCAATCTGATATTCAATCTTTCATCACCTAATCTTTTTGTTATCCTCATAACCTTACTCTTTCCTGTATTCACCTTTAATTTTCTTCTTTTGCACACCCTACCAAATTCATCCACCAATCTCTGCAACTTCTCTTCAGAATCTCCCAAGAGCACAGTGTCATCAGCAAAGAGCAGCTGTGTAAAGCACCCTTCTGGTAAGACAGTGATGGAGTGAATGATGGTGAAAGTTTTTCTTTTTCGGGCCACCCTGCCTTGGTGGGAATCGGCCGGTGTGATAATAAAAAAAAAAAAAAAAAAAAATAATAATTCTTTATCTTTTAACTCCACGCCTCTTGCCAAGACCCTCGCATTTACTTCTCTTACAACCCCATCTATAAATATATTAAACAACCACGGTGACATCACACATCCTTGTCTAAGGCCTACCTTTACTGGGAAAAAATTTCCCTCTTTCCTACATACTCTAACTTGAGCCTCACTATCCTCGTAAAAACTCTTCACTGCTTTCAGTAACCTACCTCCTACACCATACACTTGCAACATCTGCCACATTGCCCCCCTATCCACCCTGTCATACGCCTTTTCCAAATCCATAAATGCCACAAAGACCTCTTTAGCCTTATCTAAATTATATAGTAATATGGTCATAATGTGTGACACAGCCATCCTCTGTGCTCTTGTTTTCCATAGGAAAATACTGTAAGTTTCAAGTTATAAGCAACAAACTCATAAGTTGGAATAACAAGTATGTAATTCTTTCCTTAGCTGGGTACCTCCTGTATATGGTGGTCATTATAAAGTGCTGTATTTTTTGCAAAAATATTTAGTTGTAGTTTATAACTGTACCACTTGCATTGCAATTTGCCTGAGTAACATACCAGTCATAAAAGTCATCAATAACTTTGTGTCTGTACAGGTCATTGTCATACAGTCGAACACAAAGATCGCATAAAATACGGCTTCCACCAGTAGTTGAAGGCTGGTAGTAATGCCGCCATGACAAGTAAGCTTTGTACTCCTGTTGGGAAAAAAATATCAATACTGTATGAATAAAATTGTTTTAAGATTTTTATGAAGTGATTGATACTGTAATATAATAGTAATTTAGAAGCTAGGAAAAAGTAAATCTGAAAAGATTGCAGCCTTAAATTTTAAATAAAAAAAAAATAATGTTCATGAATATGCTAATCATTCATTTTTACAAAATTTGCTATAAAAGCAGTTTAAAAGATAATGAAATTAACAAATGAATTTTGGGAACTCGACTCAGGAATTATTGAAGGAAACCATATCCTCCCTTCTAGCCAGTGTGTTATGTATTTGATTACTTTAACACAGTTTCAACTTCAACTCTGTCTTTTCACCCCTCAAGGAAGGTTCCTTGATGTTGGTGAGGGGCTCTTGATTTAGGGAATTGGATCTGTGCTCCAGTTCCCCAAATTAAGCCTGAATGCCTTCCACATCCCCCCCCCAGGCGCTGTATAATCCTCCGGGTTTAGCGCTTCCCCCTTGATTGTAATAATAATAATAATAATCTGTCTTTTCAGTAATATTCTTTTCTCCTTGCTTTGCAAGGGTAAAAGGTACCTTGATGACAGTGAAGGGCACTAATCAAAGGAATGGGAGCTGACTTTCTCCTCTCTTGAACCAAACCCAACTGCTTCCCATTACCCAAGTGCTTAATGAGCCTTTTTGGTTTATTCCCCATGAATAGAATATTATTTTATACTTGCATTTTTGTACACTTTGGTCACTTTTGCTTATTTTCTTTGTGCATGTTAAGTGAACCCATGCTTTCTATGTATTCCTGTCATTATGCAGTGAAGAGTTTTAAAGTTGCAGCAAAGGCAACATATAGATTTATTCAAAGCAGAAATTTCACTGTATTTTTAATGGCTGAAATGTTTGGAAATATTATATCATTATCACTCCACAATAAAGTGCAGTGCTGTATGACCCTGGTGGTTCAGCACTTAGTTTTGATTATAATAATAATAATCCACAGTAAAATAGGTTAATATATAGAATGAGGCAGAAAATAAGTAGTGATAAGTAATATATTATACAGATGAATTAGCTAAATGAGACTAACAAATTTCAAACAAAAAAAAACTGAAGCTGGTATACTAATAGAGGTAATGGAGTTTTGGAATGTGTTAACTGATGAAAAATACTTGTTAATTAGTGTAGAAACATACACAATTAACTCCCAAATTTTAGAAGAAATAAAGACAACATATGAGCTAAGTTTTATCCTAAATTTATGGGATATGATTGAAATGTCCTAGGTAGTAGGTTGGTAGACAGCAACCGCCCAGGGAGGTACTACCGTCCTGCCAAGTGAGTGTAAAACGAAAGCCTGTAATTGTTTTACATGATGGTAGGATTGCTGGTGTCCTTTTTTCTGTCTCATGAACATGCAAGATTTCAGGTACGTCTTGCTACTTCTGCTTACACTTAGGTCACACTACACATACATGTACAAGCATATGTATACACACCCCTCTGGGTTTTCTTCTATTTTCTTACTAGCTCTTGTTCTTGTTTATTTCCTCTTATCTCCATGGGGAAGTGGAACAGAATTCTTCCTCCGTAAGCTATGCGTGTTGTAAGAGGCGACTAAAATGCCAGGAGCAAGGGGCTAGTAACCCCTTCTCCTGTATATATTACTAAATGTGAAAGGAGAAACTTTTGTTTTTCCTTTTGGGCCACCCTGCCTTGGTGGGATACGGCCGATGTGTTGAAAGAAAGAAAGATTGAAATGTTTCAACTAAGGGATTGATTTTTTTTTTTAACACACTGGCTGTCTCCCACCAAGGTAGGGTGACCTGAGCATGAAATACTTTTTCTTTCAACAAACCGGCCATATCTCACCAAGGCGGGGTAACCCAAAAGGAAAAACGAAAGTTTCTCCTTTAAAATTTAGTAATATATACAGGACGAGGGGTTACTGGCCCCTTGCTCCCTGCATTTTAGTCGCCTCTTACAACACACATGGCTTATGGAGGAAGAATTCTGTTCCTCTTCCCCATGGAGAGAGAGAGAGAGAGTGAAACTTATTTTTTACAATTATATGAATGAGATAAACCAGTAGGAGATGAGTGTGCATGTGGTACTGCAGGAGAATTACTGTATGACATTAATTATTCAACTATCTTATCATTTTGAGAATCTTACCTTTGGGTGATCAGCCAGATATTTTAACTTTTGAGCAAGCTGCTCTGGTGTATAGTCCTGTGCACTGATATAGGATCCGGGAGGAAGTAAAGTAGAATAGTCAGCTGCTCCCAGCACCACAGGAACAATTGGGTAGTAAAGTAGATTATATAACTTTTCTGTTACATAGTCTTTGCACAAAGCATTCTCAAATGCTAAATAAAAAAGATAATGGTGTCCAGCATATTGCATGCAAGGTTCCAGATCAATTCTATAACCATGATGAGTATATAAAGAATGTCCACACTTCAGGCTACCACACTTGCCATAAACATCAATAGGAGCATGTTTCTTCAAGGCTTCAATATATTTTAATCTTCCACTATTATCCTTACAGTTGGAAACAAATGCTACAGCAAGGTTTTGAGTGTTATTAATTTGCTGTAATTCAGGTTGACGACGCCATGTTGGAGGTAAAAGACTAGTTTCTCTGCCACGGCGGACAACAAACCCATGCAATAAGTGAACGTCAGAGTCCTGCCGGTAGTGCATAGTACGGTTGAAGACTCCATCTAGTGACTTATAATCATTATGAAACATAATATTACCCTTCAGATATGTTTCTACTTCAAACATAATCCATGGCTGGGATAGATCACGTGTACCCAGGTCTTTTAATAATTTTTCTTTATTTTCTACACTTACTAAGTGGATTAGCACCACATCTGCAGTTGTCACCTGTATGTGAATAAGAAAAAGTACATTTTTATATTATCATACAGCTAGTGTTTACCTGACAGTAATGAAAAAAAAAATGAGCATATTCTTAATTCTTTATGAGCTTTCTTTGCTAAATGCAGGTTTACGTTACTCATATTCACTATTATGTGATGTTCCATTTCTATCTGTAATTCTGAATGTGCAATACAATATATATTTATAATATTGGACAGTTCAGGAGGATGGAAAAAAATAGGATGACTTGGAGGTTGTATAAATCTGTAGTGGAGGGAAGGCAAGGTAGGGGTCACCTTCAGAAATGTTGGAGGGAGGAGGTAAAGGAGGTTTTGTATGTGAGGGGCTTGGACATCCAGCAGCCATGAGTGAGCATGTTAGGTTATATGATCCCTATGGCCTTAGTGCTTCTCTATGTACAGACACATTATCTTCATTGTCTATATAGTGTTTGGTTTATTCACAATTGAGAGATTTTCAGTTAAGAAGTTTTATACTTCATCAAATACCAGCTAGAACACTATGCTAGTGTAGTACGTATAATCAGTTAATGGGCGAAGAGCAAGTGTGATATCATTGAGTCATAAATGCTGTTTTACTCAATGTGATCTTTCCTCAGCTTTAAGAATCATTATTATTTTTATGCTGTGCTCAAAAGTGATTTTGCCATACCATACACATTTTTAGCATAATCAGTACTGGGAAATTTTGATTGAAAGGACATTGCTATAGAATATATAATACTGTTTTGATATATAGCTGCTCATTATTAGTAGTTGTTTAACCCTTTCATTGTCGAGACACCTGCTCACAAACTTGTTATCAGTGTTGAAAATTTTTCATAAAAAAAATGATTTTTTCTTATGAAATAACAGAGAATCTTTTCCCGATGGTAATGACACCAAAAGTATGAAATTTGATGGAAAACTTACGGAATTACGCTTTCGAGAAGTTAGTGATTTCGGCAATACAGTGGACCCCCGCATAACGATTACCTCCGAATGCGACCAATTATGTAAGTGTATTTATGTAAGTGCGTTTGTACGTGTATGTTTGGGGGTCTGAAAGGAATAATCTACTTCACAATATTCCTTATGGGAATAAATTCGGTCAGTACTGGCACCTGAACATACTTATGGAGTGAAAAAATATCGTTAACCGGGGGTCCACTGTATTTACGCATTGGCGATTTTCAACCAAACTCATAGCTTTATCACTAGAACTCCATTTCTTCTATCAAATGAGTACAAGAAACCACTCATTTACTGATTTCAACTACCCAATAAAGTGATCAGAAATTGGTAATTTGCCCAATTTCATATACAGTTCAAGGCCAATTTCTAAATAGGTGCCAGAATAAACAGTGCAGACATTCCTAGCACTAAAATAACATTTTCTCTATTCATTAGTCATGTCTCCAGGCCCCTCTTATATTACACTTACTTTCCATTTTGAATTTTTATTCACACAAAAAATAGAAGATTTACTGTTATGCAGACTACTGCATTATTGTAAAAATGGTACAAATAATATCAGCACATTTGTGAAAGAATATGTGAATGATATATTCGCTCTTGAATATCGGCAAAAATTGAACATTTCCGCTACTTTGAGCTCAATTTCAAGGTACTTTTAGTCCGAAAACCATTCAAAATCATCTCTATTTCTGTAATATATCTTCCATTCTATCAAATGAGACCAAGAAAACTAGAATACAACCATAAATACCATACGAAAATACACCGCAAGGTCGGTGTTTTAAACCAAAAACACGGTCATAATTTTTTTCTCAATATGCACTGCGTGCTGCAGGATTTTTTTTATACTATGCACACTGACCACTCAGACCCTTTCTCTTGTATGTAGGTCTACCAGCTTTCTCCTGTTAGATTTGAAGTCGCTAGAATTTTGGCATAGTACTACGGCACCAACACTAGCTTGTAAGCCATAGTATTACGGCACCAACAGTGAAAGGGTTAACACCTACCTCTCTGATGTCTGAAGTGATGTTGCAGGGCAGTGGGCATCGACCCTCAGTAATATCTAACATATTCATATAATACCAATCAAAATGTACAAACATTTTGTTGATATACATCACCACTTTCGGAATATAACCAGACCTAAACCTGAAAAATAAGAAAATGTTAAATCTTTGCTATAGCTGTTGCACAGCTACTGCAACACACTTTCTCATACAAGGCCAAAAATTATAGTCTGCATTCAACTATTATGCAGTAGAAAGTTAGATATAAAATACCAATAAACTGGATTAAAGACATTCAGCAGTAGGGAAACTTTATTGAGACATTTCACATGAAGGATAAGCATTTTCAAGTTCATAGAGCAATGAGGGGGAAAAAAAGGTATGTAGGCAGAGTGAGGATGTAAGGAGAGGTGTAAGTAAAATCTGTTATGTGAGGTCACATTGTGTCCTAAGTGCTGTGTGAGCCAAGGGTTATGCTAGCTGAAAACTACCCTAGTTTAGGGTATGGATGACATCAGCTTCTTGGCATTTTTTCTTGTTTCGATCAATGTGGTGCTGCAAATTGCAGTGGTTAGTACAGGTTTTATTGGTGCAACAAGTACAGTGGAACCTCAGATTTCGAACGTATCGTTTATCGAACTTTTCGAAAATAGAACCCTTTTTTCGAACCAACTTTGTCCCTATTATCGAACTCGCCCCTATTTTCGAATCGCCAGGTACTGGACCTGTCCGGCAGCCCGCTTTGTCCACGTCCCCACGCAGGCGCCGTGAGCCAGTCTGATTTTGTTGATGCTTGAGTGAACACTAACCTGTGCTCTCATTCAAACATTTTACGATTACTTCATTGTGGTTAGTGCTTGTGGGACTGTGAAATAAGCTACAATGGGCCCAAAGAAACTTGCTAGTGGTACCCCTGTGATAAAGAAAGTGAGAAACACCATAGATGTGAAGAAGGAAATAATACAGAAGTGGAATGATGTCCAAATGCTTGTGGAGAAGTACCACCCTGAGCAAGCTGAAACAAGCCATTTTTGCAACAAGTTCAGTGACAGGACTATGTCCCATTTTAGGGAAATCTTAAAGAGGCACCAGAAACAGAGGACTGTGGATAGTTATTTTGTGAGACAGGGGTCCAGTGACTCAAGCTGGTCCTAGTGGCATTAAAAGACAGAGAAAGGAAGTAACCCCAGAGAGGGCTTTGATACCTGAAGTCCTCATGGAGGGGGATTCTCCTTCCAAACACTAATCCCAACTCCCTCTCTCCTCCTCTCTATCTTCCAGATGCCATCACCAATCTTCAATAAAGGCAAGTAAAATGTTATTTTATATGTTTATTCAAATTTATTAATACATAATTGAACACTATATTTGTTGTATGTAAAACTATAATTAATCTCTATAAAATGTATTTTTTTGTGAATATTTTTGGGTTTCTGGAACGGATTAATTTTATTTCCATTATTTCTTATGGGAAATATTGCTTCGCTTTTCAGACTTATCGAATTTAGAACTAACTCCTGGAACGGATTAGGTTCCACTGTATACTATTTTGTCTGAGCTGCTGTAAGGAATATTAGATATCCCTGTTTGTTCTTTTTGTTGAGTTGTTGCAGTTGACACTGGTGATGTCCTTAACCCTTAAACTGTCCAAACGTAGATCTACGTTTTTTCAACATTTGAAAGTATGTAAAAAAATGTAGATCTTTTCTTTTTTTTTTTTTACATTTGAAAACGTGTAAAGAAAAGTTTGATCTACTTTTTTTTTTTGTTATACAGTGGAACCTCTACTTGCGAGTTTAATCCGTTCCATGACCTTGCTTGCAGCTGGATTTGCTCGTTTGCAGAGTCAATTTTCCTCATTTAAATTAATTGAAATGCAATTAATCCATTCCAGTGGAATTCTGTACTTCAATAATTTTGCTAATATCAACTCTACAGCTTATTTATCTATCTCACTTCATCTAATATGACATATTGAACAATATAAATAACATAGAAACCTGATATATACTCTAAAATGAATAAAATATGTCATTCATGTAGTGGTATGGGCAGTGGAGGAGAGTTTGTCTGGACACCGGGCAAAATATTTCATGCATAATTTCGCTAATGTCATCTATACGGCTTATTTATCTATCACAGTTCATCTAGTATGACATAACAAACAATATGAATAACAGAAACATGATATATACTCTAGAATGAATAAAATATGTCATTCATGTAGTGATACGGATGGTGTCGGCGGTGGACGAGAGTTTGTCTGGAGACCGGGCAAAATACTTCATGAATAATTTCGCTAATATGATCTATACGGCTTATTTATACATGTATATCACAGTTCATCTAATATGACATAACAGACAATATAAATAACATAGAAACACAATATATACTCTAGAATGAATAAAATATGTCATTATGTAACAGGTGGAGGCGGCCACAACTGCTCCCTCTTTGTTGTGGTAAACACTGCCCTCTAGTGACGGCCTTTTGAAGCCATCTATTATTATAATTATTATATGTAGTACATTATTATTTTATATGTATTATTATTATACATATTTTATTATTATTATTGTTGTATTATACTATTATTATTATTATTATTATTGTTATACGTATTGTTATTTATATTATTATACATATTATTATTATTATTATTATTATTATCGTTATTATTATATAAATTATTTGTAATTTTTATTCACACAAAAAATATAAGATTTACTGTTATTCCTTATTGCAATAATTGTATAAATATGTCAACCCATTCACGACTGCATACTGGAATGGACAGTGATGTCATTTGTTTACTCTGAAAAAGCCAAGCAATGGACCATTTCACCTAGGTTGAGCTCAATTTCAAGGCAGTTTTCATCATGAAAGCAATCAAAATCATATCTATTTCTGTAATATATCTTCCATTCTATCAAATGAGACCAAAAAATGAGAATACAACCATAAAAAAAGGTACTTTTTGTCATGAAAGCAATCAAAATCATATCTATTTCTGTAATATATCTTCCATTCTATCAAATGAGACCAAAAAATGAGAATACAACCATAAAAAACATTCGAAATTACCACTAAGGGGTGGCTAATTGCTGAGAAGTGAACTCCATTATTTATGCTTAGATTTCTTTCATTTTTGGTGTACGTTAAGAAGCATCTTTCCATCATACATTGCCCAAGTTTCAATAAGATGGTCCAACAAACAAATGAGATACAGTTTCCGAGATCAAGAGCAAGTGCCCCTCACTAGTGTCAAGGAACCTGCCTTGAGGTCTGCTCGCTTGTGGGAATTTTGCTCGCGTATGGAAGCAAAAAAACGAACCTTTGAATGCTCGTATTTGGAAAAACTCGCACGTGGACACGCTCGCAAGTAGAGGTTCCACTATTTGAAAATATGTAAAAAATGTAGATCTACTTTTGGAGCACTACATATGTGAACGTAAATTTGTTTGGACAGTTTAAGGGTTAATGATGGTAGTGGTAATGGTTGCTGTGTTGTAGTAAATTTTTTGAGTACAGTGGACCCTCGAATATCGTAAGCCTTGCTCTTCATAATTTTCACCAATCGTAACATTTTTTCATCGAAATATTGCCTCGCGGATCGTCATTTGCCTCACAAATTGTCGCTCGTCTGTAACGCGTACGAGCGGCCTCCCAGCGTCCGCACACACACAAAGGTGCCCCACACACCATTCCCAGTCAGTGTGGCATTATTTATTGGCGAGTGATGATCACACCACGCGTTCATACGATGAATTTCGTAATAATCCATGGTTGTTTGTGCTCGCGACTGCTAAATAAGCTACCATGGGCCAAAAGAAAGCTCCTAGTGCCAGCCCTTTGTTAAAGAAGGCAAGAAACATGATAGAATTCAAGAAAGAACACACCAGCCAGGATACTTCCCCACACCAGCCAGGGTACTTCCCCAGACACCAGCCAGGGTACTTCCTTACACAAACTAGCCAGGGTACTTCCCCACATACATGATATGATTTGAGTGGGACTTGCTCATGAGTGAATAGAATTATCAAAGCTTATTGCTTGGGGAGCATTGAAAATTGGGTTGAGCAAATATTCTGTTAGTGGGATGGTTTATGAAGGACCTGCCTAGTATGGGCCAACAGGCCCGCTGCAGTGTTCCTGCTTTCTTATGTTCTTATGTACACCCGCCGATGAAATTGCTTCAGAGAAGGAGGGAGAGAGAGAGAGAGAAGAAGGTGCCTTCTTCAAAGACTAACCCTTTGACTGTTTCGGCCGTATATATACGTCTTACGAGCCAGTGTTTTGGACGTACATATACTCAATAATTCTAGAGGCTTCAAATCAAACAGGAGAAAGCTTGTAGGCCCACATGTGAGGGAATGGGTCTGTGTAGTCAGTGTGCACTATAAAAAAAATCCTGCAGCATGCAGTGCATAATAGGAAAAAAATTCCGATCATGTTTTTGGATTAAAACGCTGATTTTGAGGTGTATTTTCTTACAGTATTTATGGTGGTATTCTTGTTTTCTTGGTCTCATTTGATAAAATGGAAAACATATTACATAAATAGAGATGATTTTGGTTAGTTTCACGAAGAAGATGACCTTGAAATCGAGCTCAAAGTAGCGGAAATGTTTGATTTTTACCAATGTTCAGGAGTAAGCAAATCACACCACACGTCCAATACATATCAATTAGGGAGTCTGATATTCTTTCACTAGTGCACTGATGTTATTTATACCATTTTTACAATAATGCAGTAGTCTGCATAACAGTAAATCTTCTATTTTTTGTGTGAATAAAAAATCAAAATAGAAAGCAAGAGTAATATAAGAGGGGCCTGTAGATGTGACTAATGAACAGAGGATATGTTATTTTAGTGCCAAGAATGTCTGCATTGTTTATTGTGGACCCTATTTTGAAATTGACATCTTTTTTAATTTGTGTGAAACTGGCCAAATTGCCAATTTCTGACCACTTTATTGGGTAGTTGAAATCGGTAAATGGGCAGTTTTTTGTTCTCAGTTGATAGGAAAAATGGAGTTCTAAAGAAATAGCTATAGGTTTGGTCAACTAGAAGAATGGAATTGGCCGAAAATAGGGCTCAAAGTCGGCGAAATTGCCAATGCGTATATGCCAAGATCACAAACTTCATGGGAGCGTAATTCCCTAAGTTTTCTATCAAATTTCGTACTTTCGGTGTCATTACCTCCAGGAAAAGATTCTCTATCATTTCATAAGATTTTTTTTTTTTTTTTTTTTTTTTTTTTTTTTTTTTTTTTTTTTTTTTTTTTTTTTTTTCAAAAAATTTGTTGACATCAGAAGACACTTCAGGATTTGGGGTTGTGACAGTCAAAGGGTTAAGCATAGTGCTAAGTGGAGTGAGGTACAAACATTTATGGAGGAACATCACCCTAACCCTCTCCTCTCCTCCCATCTTCCATACACCAAGAGTCTTCAATATAGGTAAGTGTGATATTATTGTTTTATATACTTGATTTAATGTAAAAAAAATTATTTTGTTAATACTTTCAGGTGTCTGGAATGGATTAATTGGATTTACATTATTTTTTATGGGGAAAATAGTTTTGCAAATTGTAAATTTTGCCATTAGTCAGACTTTCTGGAACGGATTAATTACGAAAATTGAGGGTCCACTGTACTGGTTTATTTAGGAGAGATTTCAGGAACTTGCAAATAGGAAAAATGATTAACCTGCAAGTGTTCCTCTTTACCCTAGGAGTAGTAAGTATTTTGAGGGATCTCCTATAGTCACATATAAATGTGGATGGGGAAATGAAGCCTGAAAATACTTGTAAAGGGAAGTGACTTGATGCTGGTGAGGGACTCAAGATCCATGGAACTCTACTTATCCTCGCCCTCCTTGCACTGAAACTGAATACCCCACTGAGTTAGAGCTTCCCCTGATTAAATGAAAATAAAATAGAGAAGATACCTGTGATTTTGTAGCACTCCTCAAGCCTGGAGATTAGGAGGAAGTGCAGAGTTACTAAAAGTTTTATCCACAGGGCTGAGGAAGGGTTGTTGAGATGGATTGAGCACTTAGAGAGGATGGCTTGGAGGGTATATAAATCAGCAGTGGAGGGAAGGGTAGGTTTAGCACTTCTTTTTGATTATAATAATCCCTGGGAAATTTGAAGGGATGGGGTAAAGGTGGTTTGATGTGTGAGGGGCTTGACCATCCAGCAGGAGTGTTAGATAAGAGTGAGTGGAGGCAAATGGTATTTGGGATTTGACTAGCTGTTGGAATGTGAGCAGGGATTCATGGAATGTGAAGGGATTCATGGAATGTGAAGGGATTCATGGAATGTGAAGGGATTCATGGAATGTGAAGGGATTCATGGAATGTGAAGGGATTCATGGAAACTGGTTAGCTGGACTTGAGTCCTGGGAGTGGAAAGTAGAGTGCCTGCACTCAGAAGGAGGGGTGAGGATATTTGCAGTTTGGAGGGGCATGTGAAATGAAGTATCTGCATGCCTCTGGCAAGACAATGATGGAGTGAATGATAACAAAAGTGTTTCTTTTTTGGGTCAACCTATCTTGGTGGGAGATGGCCAGTGTGTTAAAAAAATTAGTATGGAGATTTGAAAAACTAATACTTTACATTAACTACTATGAAAAACCAATATTGGCAAATACCTTCTCTGAGGAATCTCGACATAAGATTGTTCTGAAGCTTGACGATATGCCTCTAATACTGGGGCAAAGAAAGCATCCTTAAAACCTTCAGCTTGGACTGAAATATAATGAAATACGTATATTGCAAATACTGTGTATATTGTGTTATACTACATCTTATAAATAGACAGTGATAGCATCAAGGGGACTGAAACCTCTAAAAATTCCTGCAGCACTTTTCCCAAGGCCCCCTAAATAAAGAATATAGTAATAATGTTGCTTGAAGATAAGTCCCCTATCCCCAGAGGAAGGAAGACTGAAGTCATGTTACTTCGTATCCCCATCCAAGCAGGATCCAAATACCAGCAGGTTATACTGATATTGTATCTCCAAGACACATCATTGAGATGCAGGTACATGCAGGAGTTACACTTAAATATGTCTGATTTCCTTGAGAAATCTCAGTGGCATTACCTGGGTCTTCTCAACCTCCCATACTGCCCTTGCCCACGTATTCAGCATTATCTATACCTTACTGTTACAGCTCATCACAGCCAGAGGTAAGTTTAGTTTTTTTTTTTTTCACCAACAGTGTCCATGCATTTAGCTTGATCATTTGTGTGTATGGCAAATTGCTAGAAGTACTTGCAGCTCAGACATGAGCTATTTGCATCCACATCCACACCAATACCATCCTCACTTCCTTACTACCTAATTAATTTCCAGAGTCAGTTTGCTGTTGTTTGCCACCACAACATCATGCACGGACATTATGCAACGATGCCGTGTCATGATATCAAACCACAATGTCAGACCACAACATTATGCCATGACACAACACTATCACTATCACCGCTCCCAACTTCGTGTTTGTCCATACAGCTGTCTGTCATGTGTACCAGTACTACTTTGCTATTTTATGGTGAGCAGTTTAAAGCGTTTTCTGTAACCTCTGGAAAGTTAGAGAAATGTGGAAGTCTTACCATGTTAGTCAGCACGTATTAGACTAAGTACAGTAGGTCACATGCTACAACCTCTCAGTGTGTTCAATACCATTTTTCCTACACCCACAGAAAAACATCACTTTAGATTGTGCAAACCACGATATCTGTATTTACTTGTCGATGTGCTAGAATTTTGGGTTCTGCAGTGTGGTCTGTCCCTAGACCAACATAACATATTCCTGAGGTAACCACTTGTTTACTGACACACTGCAGTCAATCTTGGAATCTACTGTGCAAGCCAACCAAACACCCTTGTACAGAGAGTATTATGCTCGCCGGTTCTGCTGATGTAACACCACCTTGGTTGTCTTGCCTACGACTTTCATATGCATTGATGTTCTTTGGCAATAACCACCTCTACCAGCATCACTGAAGGCACTTCAACCCCTTATGGCTCACTCATTGCCATCATCTCCACAACACCCTGCTCACCGGCACTACCAGGTTGTGCGTCATTTGAGGACTCTGCCGTGCTTCATCGCTCAGCTGCAGTAATGTTTCCTGACACGTCACAGAGTCTGCAGGCTCATTTCAAACATGCCATATTCCCACAACACCCCACTCACCAGCACCATCAAGTCATGCCACTGTTAGAGCAACTTTGCTGTTACTGCCTTAACGAATGCCTTGCCACATAGTTCCATTCAAGGAAACTACCTGGCTATGCTGCTCAGCCAAATTGGTGTCTCCTGCCATGTCACATAGTTTGTAGGCTCAGTCCTGGGATGGCATATTTCCTCCACCAAGAGTTCCTTGGTGTGACTCACTGCACTGCCCACCCCTCCTTTTTTTTCCCCATGTTAGGAAGTTTTACTTATTGTATATATTGTTTTGCCATACCTACATAGCATCCATACTAGTGCCATGTTCCTTACAAAAGAGTTTTATCCATCATTTGTCACGGGACTACCATGGGTAGTGTGCCCGTGTGAGGTAACCACTGTCAGTTCTTGTATTTTGCATCATGCTGCCCTATGCCTGGTGCTGTCGTCTGGTGGGCCTAGTTCAATATAGAGCTCAGTGCACCAGACCCTGTATCTTCCTTTAACTGGGCAGACTCAGCAGAAGCAAGATATCCCCTCTCTCCAGCTCTCTCTCATAGGTTTTTGGCATGGTGTGGGCTAGCACCAACCACACTGTATCATGTACCCAAATAAACCTATGGCACACTTTCAAGATCTGTTATTCTACCAACCATACTATCAGGTACATAGCACCAATAATACCAAACTTAATTATTACAAAATCAAACCCCCCTAGGCCCCCCCCTTACTTTCAACCAGATTGTCACCTTGAAGCCCTTCTTAAATAAACGTTCTGGAACCACCCCTGTAAATGAAGTAACATATATTATATCATATATATATCTTGGAACTGAGTAACAACTTGGGAGTACAGAAGAACCAGGAAAGATTTGATAGTGTAGACAGGGACAGGTTGTTTCAGAGGCAAGAAATAGGTATTCGGGGACACAGCTGGAAGTTAGACACACTTGAGCCACATGGATGTCAAAGTATTTCTTACATCTCAAGGGTGGTTAGGAAATGGAATGATGTCGGTGAAGAAATGGTGAAGGCAGGCTTCATACACAGTTTTAAGAGCAGGGTCCATGAAAGAAAGAGGCAATGAATCCATCAAGCAGTAAGTTGAGGGGGCAAGACCTGAAGCTATTATTCAACCATGCAACCACATATAGGTAAGCACATACAATACAGTGTAAAGATATATTGTAGTACAGTACCTTTTTGTATGCTTCTGTTGACATTTAAGCTAGAATATTGATTGGAGTATAAGCCTTGGTCTATACTGCCCCGAAGTAGCATCTTCTGACACTGATTATTCTTGAGGATAATGTTTTGAAATCTGCCAAAGTGTAATATGGTGAAATTAATAAGTACCTATCCCTCTGGGCATTATTATGATGACCATTTTGTAAGAAAAGTAGATACACAGTATCTTAATACAATGTCCAAGTCTTAAGCATCAGAGTCGTAAGTCCCATCAGTGCTTGTTATTAGTATTTTGTAATTTCAAGGTAAATGATGTGAACATCATTCATTAACACCAGCATATTGGTCTCAGGGATTCTTATATACTAACTGCATATTTTTAATTTTATATCTTTAGTGCATAATCCTTTTCTACTGGAAAAAATGCATGTGGAGAGGTTATAAACAGTCTACCATTATTCTGGTAAAGGACTTGATTTAAGGAATTAGAGCCACCTTTTTCTTCCTTGGATCAAACCTGATTACCTCATTACACAGGAGCTGTATGCCCCATGAATATGATGATAGTGCATCAGTACACATCATGGGAAACTTTTCGACCTAAATATGTTTTTTCTCAAAATAATTTTTCTTCTTTAGCCCTGTCTCAGACTGAGTTGTGGGGGTGTTGACCCCCAAAACCCTCTCTAGGTAAACTCCAGGTAATACTTAGATAGAAAATTAAAGCAAATTCACCCACCCATGGAGAATAATTTACAATAATGAACTTTGACCTTGACTTTTGGTGTGTTGTCTGCTAAGCTTACATGCTGCTTTCTTTTTTTCTATCATTCAGCCAATTGCAAATTTTATCAGACCCATTGTTTTTCTTCTTGTATATCATTATTATAATGCAAGAACACTAAACCTGTAGTGGTTTTACAGCACAAGGGGAATGGTATGTAGTCACATTTGATCTGAGGAAGGGGAGAGTGTGTAGTTCCAATTCCTTGGATCAAGAACCCTTCACCAGCATCAAGGCACCCCTTATTCCTTGTTCCTGCATAGATGAGTACAATATTCTCTTTGGTGCCTAAGCTTTTAAAAACTCATCTGTACAATACTGCTCAATTCTACTAAACTTGCAGTACAGTACATGTATTTCAAATACAGCCTCTCCTCACATAGCAACGTAGTACTCATTTACTGACGACTTGGACTTGCGACGGGCTCTCTGACCAGCATGCATACCTAAATAATGTACATGTATATTAGAGCTGATTTCCTCTATTCTGTTTAATACAATATACAGTACACTACTGTATGAACATTTAAAAATATACCAGAGATGTTATAAATGGTGCAAAAGTGACACAAGCCCGCTACCCTTATAGTATGGTCCTCACTTCGTAACAAATTCGTATACTGACGTGGTTTTAGGAACGGAACTCCGTCATTAAGTGAGGAGAGGCTGTATACAGTATATTTTTTAAACCTGAAACTTATCCCAAGCAAAAAAAGTTGCCCTTAGGAAAGTGGTTCAACCAACACAAAAATAGCAACTAACCGGAGCATCATAATCAATAGAAGAATGAGCACAGCTAGACACATTGTTAGTATTTTAGCCTGCATGGTGTGGTAGCTTCCAGTGTTATGATAGCTGCAGGTTGTACTGTGGTAGCTGGTGTTTGGTGCTGTGACAGCTGCTAGTTGGTGATATGACAGTCAATAATTGGTGCTGGGATATCCCCTAGCTGGTGCTGTTGTAGCTGCTCATTAGCACTATGAATGGTGATCCACCAATGGATAGTTCAAATTCTAAATGGCCTGGAAATCATTCCTCTCATCTGCGGTCAATGACATCCATCCACACGCATCAAACTGTCTGGCTCTGTAAAAATTAAGACAGTTTCGAAATCCTATAACTTCAATTTAATGCATTATCACTTTTTTTTTTTTTTTTTTTTTTTTTTTGGCATCTTAATATGGCTATTATTATTATTACTGTTGCTGTATAGCCCTTGTGGCTTAGCGCTTCTTTTTGATTATAATAATAATATTATTACTATTATTATTATTATTTCTTTTTTGAGTCACCCTGCCTCAATGGGAAATGGTCGATGTGTTAATAAAAAAAAATTATAATAATTTTAATACTATAATTTTGTGGTCACAGTCCCCTTTAAGAGTGGATATGCCTGGAAGCCAGTGGAGGGCTTTTGATCAAAGGAAATGGATCAACAAAGCACTATATAACCCTTATGGCTTGAGCGCTGCCCCCCCTCATGAACACAACGTTACTACATTCACTTATTTGAGAGTGGATGTGTCAACAGATGGGTCTATGAAAGATGAGGTGAAACATAGAACTGATAAGGGGAAAAAGGTGAGTGGTACACTGAGGAGTCTGTGGAGACAAAGAACATTATCCAAAGAGGGGGATGTATGAGAGCATAGTTATTACCAACACTCTTACATGCGTGTGAAGCATGGGTGGTGAATGTTGCAACAAGACTGGAGGCAGTGGAGATGTGTCTGAGGGCAATGTGTGGTGTGAATATATGTAATGCCAAGAATCCATAGTTTGGAAATTAGGAGGTGTGGGGTACTAAAAACATCCAAAGTGCTGAGGAGGGGTTATTGAGGTGGTTCAGACATGTAGAGAGGGTGGAATAAAATAGAATGACTTGGAGAGTGTATGAATCTGTAGTGGAAGGAAGACGGGGTAGGGGTTGGCCTAGGAAAGGTTGGAGGGAGGGGGTAAAAGAGGTTTTGTGTATGAGGGGCTTGGACTTCCAGCAAGCATGCATGAGCATGTTTGATAGGAGTGAGTGGAGACAAATGGTTTTTAGGACTTGATGTGCTGTTGAAGTGTGAGCAAGGTAACATTTATGAAGGGATTCAGCGAAAACGGCAGGCCAGAGTTGAGTCCTGGAGGTGGGAAGTACAGTACCTGCACTCTGAAGGAGGGGTGTGAATGTTGCAGTTTTATAACTGTAGTGTAACAGCACCTATGGCAAGACAGTGATGGAGTGAATGATGAAAGTTTTTCTCTTTTTTTGGGCCACCCTGCCTTGGTGGGAAACGACCAATGTGTTAATAAATAATAATAATATAATCAAACTAAGAGCAAAATCCTATGAGGTCGTACAGCACTGTGATAATACAGCTGACCCGTCAAGGAACACGTGCCTTGATGCTGGTGAGGGCTCTTGATTCTAGGAACTGAAGCTACTAACCTCAGGCATTACTTGATACAAGGCTTTCCCATGAATATAATTATTATAGCTGATTACTGTCCACAAGAATGGGTATAGGGAAACTATCCTTATTGAGATATGTATAGGATGACTACCCTCACTGTATTGGGTATTGGATGACTACCCTCACTGCTGGGTATGGTGTGACTACCCTCACTATTGGGTATAGGTTGACTACCCTCACTATTGGGTATAGGTTGACTACCTTCAGTGTATAGGGTATTGGGTGACTACCTTCACTGATGGGTATGGGGTGATTACCCTCACTGCTGGGTATTGGATGACTACCTTCATTGCTGGGTATGGGGTGACTACCCTCACTGCTGGGTATTGGATGACTACCTTCACTGCTGGGTATGGGGTGACTACCTTCACTGCTGGATATTGGATGACTCCCTTCACTGCTGGGTATGGGGTGATTACCCTCACTGCTGGGTATGGTGTGGCTACCCTCACTGTACTGGGTATGGGGTGACTATCATTGTATTGGGTATTGGGCGACTACCCACACTATTGGGTATGGGGTGACTACCATCATTAATGGGTATAGGTTGACTCCCCTAACTCTAATGGGTATAGTGTGACTATCCCTAACTGTACTGGGTTAAGGGTGACTACCCTGACTGTATTGGGTATAAGATGACTCTCCTTACTAAGATAGGTATAAGATGATTACCCTCACTTTGATGGGTATAGGATGACTAGCTTCACTAAGATAGGTACCGGGTGACTACCTTCATTATGATGAGTACAGGGTGACTACCTTTGTTGAGATGGGTACCGGGTGACTACCTTCACTAAGATGGGTACTGGGTGACTACCTTCGTTGAGATGGGTACCGGGTGATTACCTTTGCTGAGATGTGTACCAGGTGACTACCTTCACTGAGATGTGTACCGGGTGACTACCTTCCCTGAGATGTGTACCAGGTGACTATCTTTGCTGAGATGTGTACTGGGTGACTACCTTTGCTGAGATGGGTACTGGGTGACTACCTTCACTGAGATGGGTACCGGGTGACTACCTTCGTTGAGATGTGTACTGGGTGGCTACCTTCACTGAGATGGGTACTGGGTGACTACCTTCACTGAGATGTGTACCGGGTGACTACCTTCACTGAGATGTGTACTGGGTGACTACCTTCACTGAGATGTGTACCGGGTGACTAAGTTCACTGAGATGTGTACCGGGTGACTACCTTCACTGAGATGTGTACCGGGTGACTACCTTCGCTGAGATGTGTACCGGGTGACTACCTTCACTGAGATGTGTATCGGGTGACTACCTTCACTGAGATGTGTACCGGGTGACTACATCCGCTGAGATGTGTACCGGGTGACTACCTTCACTGAGATGTGTACCGGGTGACTACCTTTGCTGAGATGTGTACTGGGTGACTACCTTTGCTGAGATGTGTACTGGGTGACTACCTTCACTGAGATGTGTACCGGGTGACTACCTCCGCTGGGATGTGTACCGGGTGACTACCTTCACTGAGATGTGTATCAGGTGACTACCTTCACTGAGATGTGTACCGGGTGACTACCTCCGCTGAGATGTGTACCGGGTGACTACCTTCACTGAGATGTGTACCGGGTGACTACTTTCGCTGAGATGTGTACTGGGTGACTACCTTTGCTGAGATGTGTACTGGGTGACTATCTTCACTGAGATGTGTATCGGGTGACTACCTTCACTGAGATGTGTACCGGGTGACTACCTCCGCTGAGATGTGTACCGGGTGACTACCTTCACTGAGATGTGTACCGGGTGACTACCTCCGCTGAGATGTGTACCGGGTGACTACCTTCACTGAGATGTGTACCGGGTGACTACCTTCGCTGAGATGTGTACTGGGTGACTACCTTTGCTGAGATGTGTATCGGGTGACTACCTTCACTGAGATGTGTACTGGGTGACTACCTTCACTGAGATGTGTACTGGGTGACTACCCTCACTGAGATGTGTACTGGGTGACTACCTTTGCTGAGATGTGTACCGGGTGACTACCTTCGCTGAGATGTATACTGGGTGACTACCTTCACTGAGATGTGTACCGGGTGACTACCTTCATTGAGATGTGTACCAGGTGACTACCTTTGCTGAGATGTGTACCGGGTGACTACCTTCACTGAGATGTGTACCAGGTGACTACCTTCACTGAGATGTGTACCGGGTGACTACCTTCGCTGAGATGTGTACCGGGTGACTACCTTCACTGAGATGTGTACCGGGTGACTACCTTCGCTGAGATGTGTACCGGGTGACTACCTTCACTGAGATGTGTGCTGGGTGACTACCTTCACTGAGATGTGTACTGGGTGACTACCTTCACTGAGATGTGTACCGGGTGACTACCTTCACTGAGATGTGTACCGGGTGACTACCTTCACTGAGATGTGTACCGGGTGACTACCTTCACTGAGATGTGTGCGGGGTGACTACCTTCACTGAGATGTGTACCGGGTGACTACCTTCACTGAGATGTGTACCGGGTGACTACCTTCACTGAGATGTGTACCGGGCGACTACCTTCACTGAGATGTGTACCGGGTGACTACCTTCACTGAGATGTGTACCGGGTGACTACCTTCACTGAGATGTGTACCGGGTGACTACCTTCACTGAGATGTGTACCGGGTGACTACCTTCACTGAGATGTGTACCGGGTGACTACCTTCACTGAGATGTGTATGGGGTGACTACCTTCACTGAGATGTGTACCGGGTGACTACCTTCACTGAGATGTGTACCGGGTGACTACCTTCACTGAGATGTGTACCGGGTGACTACCTTCACTGAGATGTGTACCGGGTGACTACCTTCACTGAGATGTGTACTACCTTCACTGGATGTGACTACCTTCACTGAGATGTGTACCGGGTGACTACCTTCACTGAGATGTGTGCCGGGTGACTACCTTCACTGAGATGTGTGCCGGGTGACTACCTTCACTGAGATGTGTGCCGGCTGACTACCTTCACTGAGATGTGTACCGGGTGACTACCTTCACTGAGATGTGTACCGGGTGACTACCTTCACTGAGATGTGTACCGGCTGACTACCTTCACTGAGATGTGTACCGGGTGACTACCTTCACTGAGATGTGTACTACCTTCACTGAGATGTGTACCGGGTGACTACCTTCACTGAGATGTGTACCGGGTGACTACCTTCACTGAGATGTGTACCGGGTGACTACCTTCACTGAGATGTGTACCGGGTGACTACCTTCACTGAGATGTGTACCGGGTGACTACCTTCACTGAGATGTGTACCGGGTGACTACCTTCACTGAGATGTGTACCGGGTGACTACCTTCACTGAGATGTGTACCGGGTGACTACCTTCACTGAGATGTGTACCGGGTGACTACCTTCACTGAGATGTGTGCCGGGTGACTACCTTCACTGAGATGTGTACCCACTGCCATGTACAGTAGGATAGCTGCAGATTGTGAGTGTTCCCACTGCCATGTACAGTAGGATAGCTGCAGACTGCGAGTGTTCCCACTGCCATGTACAGTAGGATAGCTGCAGACTGCGAGTGTTCCCACTGCCATGTACAGTAGGATAGCTGCAGATTGTGAGTGTTCCCACTGCCATGTACAGTAGGATAGCTGCAGACTGCGAGTGTTCCCACTGCCATGTACAGTAGGATAGCTGCAGATTGCGAGTGTTCCCACTGCCATGTACAGTAGGATAGCTGCAGACTGCGAGTGTTCCCACTGCCATGTACAGTAGGATAGCTGCAGACTGCGAGTGTTCCCACTGCCATGTACAGTAGGATAGCTGCAGATTGCGAGTGTTCCCACTGCCATGTACAGTAGGATAGCTGCAGACTGCGAGTGTTCCCACTGCCATGTACAGTAGGATAGCTGCAGATTGCGAGTGTTCCCACTGCCATGTACAGTAGGATAGCTGCAGATTGCGAGTGTTCCCACTGCCATGTACAGTAGGATAGCTGCAGACTGCGAGTGTTCCCACTGCCATGTACAGTAGGATAGCTGCAGATTGCGAGTGTTCCCACTGCCATGTACAGTAGGATAGCTGCAGACTGCGAGTGTTCCCACTGCCATGTACAGTAGGATAGCTGCAGACTGCGAGTGTTCCCACTGCCATGTACAGTAGGATAGCTGCAGATTGCGAGTGTTCCCACTGCCATGTACAGTAGGATAGCTGCAGACTGCGAGTGTTCCCACTGCCATGTACAGTAGGATAGCTACAGATTGCGAGTGTTCCCACTGCCATGTACAGTAGGATAGCTGCAGACTGCGAGTGTTCCCACTGCCATGTACAGTAGGATAGCAGCAGACTGCGAGTGTTCCCACTCCCATGTACAGTAGGATAGCAGCAGACTGCGAGTGTTCCCACTGCCATGTACAGTAGGATAGCTACAGATTGTGAGTGTTCCCACTGCCATGTACAGTAGGATAGCTGCAGACTGCGAGTGTTCCCACTGCCATGTACAGTAGGATAGCAGCAGACTGCGAGTGTTCCCACTGCCATGTACAGTAGGATAGCAGCAGACTGCTAGTGTTTTCACTGCCATGTACAGTAGGATAGCTGCAGACTGCGAGTGTTCCCACTGCCATGTACAGTAGGATAGCTACAGACTGCTAGTGTTTTCACTGCCATGTACAGTAGGATAGCTACAGACTGCTAGTGTTTTCACTGCCATGTACAGTAGGATACCAGCAGACTGCTAGTGTTTTCACTGCCATGTACAGTAGGATAGCTACAGACTGCTAGTGTTTTCACTGCCATGTACAGTAGGATAGCTGCAGACTGCTAGTGTTTTCACTGCCATGTACAGTAGGATAGCTGCAGATTGCGAGTGTTCC
Organism: Cherax quadricarinatus; assembly: GCF_038502225.1. NCBI lineage: Eukaryota > Metazoa > Arthropoda > Malacostraca > Decapoda > Parastacidae > Cherax > Cherax quadricarinatus. The sequence goes on from NC_091309.1 coordinate 14,951,315, forward strand.
CACTGCCATGTACAGTAGGATAGCTGCAGACTGCTAGTGTTTTCACTGCCATGTACAGTAGGATAGCTACAGACTGCTAGTGTTTTCACTGCCATGTACAGTAGGATAGCTGCAGACTGCGAGTGTTCCCACTGCCATGTACAGTAGGATAGCTGCAGACTGCGAATGTTCCCACTGCCATGTACAGTAGGATAGCTGCAGATTGTGAGTGTTCCTACTGCTATGTACAGTAGGATAGCTGCAGATTGTGAGTGTTCCTACTGCTATGTACAGTAGGATAGCTGCAGACTGCGAGTGTTCCCACTGCCATGTACAGTAGGATAGCAGCAGACTGCTAGTGTTCCCACTGCCACGTACAGTAGGATAGCAGCAGACTGCTAGTGTTCCCACTGCCACGTACAGTAGGAATGCCCCCAATAAAAAGTAGAGGCGCCATTGGTACACTAAGAGAAAACACCATAAGTGTCCGGGGCCCAAGACTGTTCAACAGCCTCCCATCAAGCATTAGGGGAATTACCAATAAACCCCTGTCTGCCTTCAAGAGAGAGCTGGACAGATACCTAAAGTCAGTGCCGGATCAGCCGGGCTGTGGCTCGTACGTCGGACTGCGTGCGGCCAGCAGTAACAGCCTAGTTGATCAGGCCCTGATCCATCGGGAGGCCTGGTCATGGACCGGGCCGCGGGGGCGTTGATCCCCGGAATAACCTCCAGGTAGTGTAGCCTCTCACAATAATACAAATACTACATATTTTTATTTAATTTCGATTTTTCGGTCGTACGTTGTTTGCGTGTGGCCAGCAGTAATAGACTGGTTGATCAGGCTCTGATCCACTGGGAGGCCTGGTCACGGACTGGGACGCGGGGGCGTTGACCCCCGGAACACCCTCCAGGTACACAAAATATAATGTAGTGTATCTCTGGCAGCTACCTCCATTATGATAGTTATGGTGCAGCTACCTCCATTATGATAGTTATGGTGCAGCTACCTCCATTGTGATAGTTATGGTGCAGCTACCTCCATTGTGATAGTTATGGTGCAACTACCTCCATTGTGATAGTTATGGTGCAGCTACCTCCATTATGATAGTTATGGTGCAGCTACCTCCATTATGATAGTTATGGTGCAGCTACCTCCATTATGATAGTTATGGTGCAACTACCTCCATTATGATAGTTATGATGCAGCTACCTCCATTATGATTGTTATGGTGCAACTACCTCCATTATGATAGTTATGGTGCAAATACCTCCATTGTGATAGTTATGGTGCAACTACCTCCATTATGATAGTTATGGTGCAACTACCTCCATTATGATAGTTATGGTGTAACTACCTCCATTATGATAGTTATGGTGCAACTACCTCCATTATGATAGTTATGATGCAGCTACCTCCATTATGATAGTTATGGTGCAACCACCTCCATTATATTTATGGTGCAACTACCTCCATTGTGATAGTTATGGTGCAGCTACCTCCATTATGATAGTTATGATGCAGCTACCTCCATTATATTTATGGTGCAACTACCTCCATTGTGATAGTTATGGTGCAACTACCTCCATTGTGATAGTTATGGTGCAGCTACCTCCATTATGATAGTTATGATGCAGCTACCTCCATTATATTTATGGTGCAACTACCTCCATTGTGATAGTTATGATGCAGCTACCTCCATTATATTTATGGTGCAACTACCTCCATTGTGATAGTTATGATGCAGCTACCTCCATTATATTTATGGTGCAACTACCTCCATTGTGATAGTTATGGTGCAGCTACCTCCATTATGATAGTTATGATGCAGCTACCTCCATTATGATAGTTATGGTGCAACCACCTCCATTATATTTATGGTGCAACTACCTCCATTGTGATAGTTATGGTGCAACTACCTCCATTATGATAGTTATGATGCAGCTACCTCCATTATGATAGTTATGGTGCAACCACCTCCATTATATTTATGGTGCAACTACCTCCATTGTGATAGTTATGGTGCAGCTACCTCCATTATGATAGTTATGGTGCAACTACCTCCATTATGATAGTTATGGTGCAACTACCTCCATTATGATAGTTATGGTGCAACTACCTCCATTATGATAGTTATGGTGCAACTACCTCCATTATGATAGTTATGGTGCAACTACCTCCATTATGATAGTTATGGTGCAACTACCTCCATTATGATAGTTATGATGCAGCTACCTCCATTATGATAGTTATGGTGCAACCACCTCCATTATATTTATGGTGCAACTACCTCCATTGTGATAGTTATGGTGCAGCTACCTCCATTATGATAGTTATGGTGCAACTACCTCCATTATGATAGTTATGGTGCAATTTCCTCCATTATGATAGTTATGGTGCAGCTTCCTCCATTGTGATAGTTATGGTGCAACTACCTCTATTGTGATAGTTATGGTGCAGCTACCTCCATTATGATAGTTATGGTGCAGCTACCTCCATTGTGATAGTTATGATGCAACTACCTCCATTATGATAGTTATGGTGCAGCTACCTCCATTGTGATAGTTATGGTGCAGCTACCTCCATTATGATAGTTATGATGCAACTACCTCCATTATGATAGTTATGGTGCAGCTACCTCCATTGTGATAGTTATGGTGCAGCTACCTCCATTGTGATAGTTATGGTGCAGCTACCTCCATTATGATAGTTATGGTGCAGCTACCTCCATTGTGATAGTTATGGTGCAACTACCTCCATTGTGATAGTTATGGTGCAACTACCTCCATTGTGATAGTTATGGTGCAACTACCTCCATTATGATAGTTATGGTGCAGCTACCTCCATTGTGATAGTTATGGTGCAACTACCTCCATTGTGATAGTTATGGTGCAACTACCTCCATTGTGATAGTTATGGTGCAACTACCTCCATTATGATAGTTATGGTGCAGCTACCTCCATTGTGATAGTTATGGTGCAGCTACCTCCATTGTGATAGTTATGGTGCAGCTACCTCCATTGTGATAGTTATGGTGCAACTACCTCCATTGTGATAGTTATGGTGCAACTACCTCCATTGTGATAGTTATGGTGCAGCTACCTCCATTATGATAGTTATGGTGCAACTACCTCCATTATGATAGTTATGGTGCAACTACCTCCATTGTGATAGTTATGGTGCAGCTACCTCCATTGTGATAGTTATGGTGCAGCTACCTCCATTGTGATAGTTATGGTGCAACTACCTCCATTGTGATAGTTATGGTGCAGCTACCTCCATTATGATAGTTATGGTGCAACTACCTCCATTATGATAGTTATGGTGCAGCTACCTCCATTATGATAGTTATGGTGCAACTACATCCCTTATGATAGTCATGGTGCAGCTACCTCCATTATGATAGTTATGGTGCAACTACATCCCTTATGATAGTCATGGTGCAACTACCTCCATTATGATAGTTATGGTGCAACTACCTCCATTATGATAGTTATGGTGCAACTACCTCCATTATGATAGTTATGGTGTAACTACCTCCATTATGATAGTTATGGTGCAACTACCTCCATTATGATAGTTATGATGCAGCTACCTCCATTATGATAGTTATGGTGCAACCACCTCCATTATATTTATGGTGCAACTACCTCCATTGTGATAGTTATGGTGCAGCTACCTCCATTATGATAGTTATGATGCAGCTACCTCCATTATATTTATGGTGCAACTACCTCCATTGTGATAGTTATGGTGCAACTACCTCCATTGTGATAGTTATGGTGCAGCTACCTCCATTATGATAGTTATGATGCAGCTACCTCCATTATATTTATGGTGCAACTACCTCCATTGTGATAGTTATGATGCAGCTACCTCCATTATATTTATGGTGCAACTACCTCCATTGTGATAGTTATGATGCAGCTACCTCCATTATATTTATGGTGCAACTACCTCCATTGTGATAGTTATGGTGCAGCTACCTCCATTATGATAGTTATGATGCAGCTACCTCCATTATGATAGTTATGGTGCAACCACCTCCATTATATTTATGGTGCAACTACCTCCATTGTGATAGTTATGGTGCAACTACCTCCATTATGATAGTTATGATGCAGCTACCTCCATTATGATAGTTATGGTGCAACCACCTCCATTATATTTATGGTGCAACTACCTCCATTGTGATAGTTATGGTGCAGCTACCTCCATTATGATAGTTATGGTGTAACTACCTCCATTATGATAGTTATGGTGCAACTACCTCCATTATGATAGTTATGGTGCAACTACCTCCATTATGATAGTTATGGTGCAACTACCTCCATTATGATAGTTATGGTGCAACTACCTCCATTATGATAGTTATGGTGCAACTACCTCCATTATGATAGTTATGATGCAGCTACCTCCATTATGATAGTTATGGTGCAACCACCTCCATTATATTTATGGTGCAACTACCTCCATTGTGATAGTTATGGTGCAGCTACCTCCATTATGATAGTTATGGTGCAACTACCTCCATTATGATAGTTATGGTGCAATTTCCTCCATTATGATAGTTATGGTGCAGCTTCCTCCATTGTGATAGTTATGGTGCAACTACCTCTATTGTGATAGTTATGGTGCAGCTACCTCCATTATGATAGTTATGGTGCAGCTACCTCCATTGTGATAGTTATGATGCAACTACCTCCATTATGATAGTTATGGTGCAGCTACCTCCATTGTGATAGTTATGGTGCAGCTACCTCCATTATGATAGTTATGATGCAACTACCTCCATTATGATAGTTATGGTGCAGCTACCTCCATTGTGATAGTTATGGTGCAGCTACCTCCATTGTGATAGTTATGGTGCAGCTACCTCCATTATGATAGTTATGGTGCAGCTACCTCCATTGTGATAGTTATGGTGCAACTACCTCCATTGTGATAGTTATGGTGCAACTACCTCCATTGTGATAGTTATGGTGCAACTACCTCCATTATGATAGTTATGGTGCAGCTACCTCCATTGTGATAGTTATGGTGCAACTACCTCCATTGTGATAGTTATGGTGCAACTACCTCCATTGTGATAGTTATGGTGCAACTACCTCCATTATGATAGTTATGGTGCAGCTACCTCCATTGTGATAGTTATGGTGCAGCTACCTCCATTGTGATAGTTATGGTGCAGCTACCTCCATTGTGATAGTTATGGTGCAACTACCTCCATTGTGATAGTTATGGTGCAACTACCTCCATTGTGATAGTTATGGTGCAGCTACCTCCATTATGATAGTTATGGTGCAACTACCTCCATTATGATAGTTATGGTGCAACTACCTCCATTGTGATAGTTATGGTGCAACTACCTCCATTGTGATAGTTATGGTGCAACTACCTCCATTGTGATAGTTATGGTGCAACTACCTCCATTATGATAGTTATGGTGCAGCTACCTCCATTGTGATAGTTATGGTGCAACTACCTCCATTATGATAGTTATGGGGCAACTACCCCCACTAAGATAGGTATGGAGCAACTACCTCCACTAAGATAGGTATGGTGCAACTACCTCCATTATAATAGTTATGGAGCAACTACCTCCACTAAGATATGTATGATGCAATTACCTCCATTATAATAGTTATGGAGCAACTACCTCAATTAAGATAGGTATGGAGCAACTACCTCCACTAATTCAATTCAATTCAATTCAAAGTTTATTCTCTATAAGGATTACAATGCTGAGTTTACAGAATTTGGTTGTTGTGTGGTTTACATGTAGTTAAATAATGATTACAGAGTGTACCACTAGAACACCTAGCATGGCTAGGCATTTCGGGTAGACTTAGTTTAATTCTTAATTTTAAAATATTACAAATTATGAGGTAAGTTGGTATTATGGCTAAGTGACTAAATACTAGTTTGTGAGTTTAGCAATGTGAACGCTTTTGTTTTGGCACAGTACATAGTTTCAGTATTGGAGTATCACAGGATTCATTATTTTAAGATTGAGATTAATATTTCTGTTTATGGTCAAATGGGTGAGTGAGTGTAAGTGTGAACCACCAGGTGGTATTCTTGTAGTTAGTTGATGGGGTGTATCAGGGAGATAAGATGTTTTCTAATGGTAGTTTTGAAGGTGATGAATGTGTCTGCAGTTCTAGAGTTCTCAGGTAGGGTATTCCAGATTTTAGGGCCTTTGACATACATTGAATTTTTGTAAAGGTTTAGTCGGACACGGGGAATGTCGTAGAGATGTTTGTGTCTGGTGTTATGCCTGTGGGTCCTGTCACAACTATCAAGAAAGCGTTTTAGGTCAAGGTTGATATTGGAGTTTAAGGTCCTGTAGATGTAGATTGCACAGTAGTAAGTGTGGATGTACTGAACTGGGAGTAAGTTTAGGTCTATGAAGAGTGGGGGGGGGGGTGGTGCTAGGGATGGGATTTAGTGATTATTCTTACTGCAGCTTTTTGTTGGGTTATTATTGGCTTTAGGTGTGTTGCTGCAGTTGATCCCCAAGCACAAATAGCATAGGTGAGGTATGGATAAATAAGTGAGTGGTATAGTGTGAGAAGGGCATTTTGCGGCACGTAGTATCGTATCTTGGAGAGGATCCCAACCGTTTTGGATACTTTTTTGGTGCAACTACCTCCATTATAATAGTTATGGAGCAACTACCTCCACTAAGATAGGTATGGAGCAACTACCTCCACTAAGATAGGTATGGTGCAACTACCTCCATTATAATATTTATGGAGCAACTACCTCCACTGAGATAGGTATGGTGCAACTACCTCCATTACAATAGTTATGGAGCAACTACCTCCACTAAAATAGGTATGGAGCAACTACCTCCATTATAATAGTTATGGAGCAACTACCTCAACTAAGGTATGGTGCAACTACCTCCATTATGATAGTTATGGAGCAACTACCTCCATTATGATAGTTATGAAGCAACTACCTCCATTATGATAGTTATGGAGCAACTACTTCCATTATAATAGTTATGGAGCAACTACCTCAACTAAGGTATGGTGCAACTACCTCCATTATGATAGTTATGGAGCAACTACCTCCATTATGATAGTTATGAAGCAACTACCTCCATTATGATAGTTATGGAGCAACTACCTCCATTATGATAGTTATGAAGCAACTACCTCCATTATGATAGTTATGGAGCAACTACTTCCATTATAATAGTTATGGAGCAACTACCTCAACTAAGGTATGGTGCAACTACCTCCATTATGATAGTTATGGAGCAACTACTTCCACTAAGATAGGTATGGTGCATCTACCTCCATTATGATAGTTATGGAGCAACTACTTCCACTAAGATAGGTATGGTGCAACTACCTCCATTATGATAGTTGTGGAGCAACTACTTCCACTAAGATAGGTATGGTGCAACTACCTCCATTATGATAGTTATGGAGCAACTACTTCCACTAAGATAGGTATGGTGCAACTACCTCCATTATGATAGTTATGGAGTAACTACCTCAATTAAGGTATGGTACAACTACCTCATTATGATAGTTATGGAGCAACTACCTCCATTATGATAGTTATGGAGTAACTACCTCCACTAAGATAGGTATGGGGCAACTACCTCCACTAACAAATATACTCAACAGACGTCCTCCTCGGCTGAGAAGCACACTTCGTCAGATCCAGTTGCATGATGGGTCTCTTCTAGAATATGTAAGCAGATACAGGTATCTAGACTTTGAGGTTCCACTACTTGGACCTGTTGTAACGAGACTTTGTCGCCAATACAAAGAAAGGCTGAGAGCACTTAGAGTTGTGGCAGGTTTTCATCCCAGGTATGGAGCTAATGTTAAAATTGTGAAAATGATGTATTTTGTTTATTTTAAATCATTGGTTGATGTTGCGGCGCCACTACTTGCACTCGTGTCTGACTGGAAGCTTGAAAGGGCTGGAAAAAATTGCAAAACGAAGCAATGAGCATCATCCTAGGATGTCCTCGTACTGCCAAAATTTTAAATATGCGGAAAAAAAATTAATGTTCCAAGCATTAGAGATCGTGTTACTGAAAGAAATATCCTTATTGGGGTCAATATGCTTAGGCTAGCCCATTCAAACCCCTGCACAGAAGCCCTCCAAACTTTCCTCAGCACTGGTGAACATCCTTCCAGATGGATCGAAAAAACTGGAACCGACCTCCGCATGAACCAGCTACATGATCTATATCAAGTTAGGCAACAGAGACACTTCCCTGCTCCATGGGATATTACCCCATTCCAAACTACCATTCCTCCATTTCCCCCCAAAACTCTTCTTAAATCACAACCAAAGCTTCGTCTTGAAGCCAAACATGATGCCTTAAGCTGTATTGATAACTTAGTCACACAGAACACTCTTTCACAAATTATTTACGTTGATGGTTCTGTTCACCAGTCCACTGGTGCAGCTGGTAGTGCTGCTGTTGTCATACAGAGTGATGGCTCTCATAAAGAAATTGGAGCACGCATCAATAACTGGGCCTCTACCCTTCAAACAGAACTGTTTGCCATACTCCTTGCACTCAAATGTGTCCATGTATCTAAGGTTGACACTTTAATTGTAACTGATTTTCTGTCATCCATAAATGCTCTCAACTCATTAAGTATAAATTGTGGCATGCTTGTGTCAGAAGCCAGACATAGGTATGGTAAGATTGTGGACAGTGGAGTCAGAGTGCACATGCTGTGGATTCCATCTCACATTGGTCTTCAGATGCATGATAGAACTGATAAATTGGCTAAGCTGTATGCTTTCAAAGAGGGAGTAGATTACAATCTTGGGTTGTCAGTTAGCAGTTTGAGAACAATAATACGAAAAGAACTTCAAATGAACTTTATTGACTTAAGACTTAGGGAGATTGACACAAGTCAGTCCATCTATCATCATTCCATCATGCAGGAGGAGCCACATGTCTATGGTGCATCCAACAAGATAAGCAGACTCTTGGATGTCACTACTGCCCGGCTCCGGCTGGGTTACAAGTATCTTTGGCAGGTTAAATCACCACCACCAGATGTAGACCAAACGAAATGTAAACTTTGCCAGATGGACTATTGTCACACCTTGCGTCATTATGTACTGGAGTGCGATAAAATTAATGAATTTAGAAACAACTCACTCAGAAATGTTCAAGAAATGGCAAAGTATTTTATCCACAGTGGTATATTACAGACCATTCTGGAGAAATACCCTGACTTTGCTAGCTGTAAATAAAGCATTACCATGTGTGTGTGTGTGTGTGTGTGTGTGTGTGTGTGTGTGTACTCACCTATTTGTGGTTGCAGGGGTCGAGTCACAGCTCCTGGCCCCGCCTCTTCGCTGATTGCTACTAGGTCCTCTCTCTCCCTGCCCCATGAGCTCTATCATACCTCGCCTTAAAACTATGTATGGTTCCTGCCTCCACTACATCCCTTTCTAGGCTATTCCATGGCCTGACTACTCTATGACTGAAGAAATACTTCCTAACATCCCTTTGATTCATCTGAGTCTTCAACTTCCAATTGTGACCTCTTGTGTCTGTGTCCCTTCTCTGGAACATCCCGTCTTTGTCCACCTTGTCTATTCCGCGCAGTATTTTATATGTCGTTATCATGTCTCCCCTGACCCTCCTGTCCTCCAGTGTCGTCAGGCCGATTTCCCTCAACCTTTCTTCGTAGGACAATCCCCGTAGCTCTGGGACTAGTCTTGTTGCAAACCTTTGCACTTTCTCTAATTTCTTGACGTGCTTGACTAGGTGTGGATTCCAAACTGGTGCTGCATACTCCAGTATGGGCCTGACGTAGATGGTATACAGAGTCTTAAACGAATCCTTACTGAGGTATCGGAACGCTATCCGTAGGTTTGCCAGGCGCCCGTATGCTGCAGCAGTTATCTGATTGATGTGCGCCTCAGGAGATATGCTCGGTGTTATACTCACCCCCAGATCTTTTTCCTTGAGTGAGGTTTGCAGTCTTTGGCCATCTAAACTATATTGTGTCTGCGGTCTTCTTTGCCCTTCCCCAATCTTCATGACTTTGCATTTGGCAGGGTTAAATTCAAGGAGCCAGTTGCTGGACCAGGCTTGTAGCCTGTCCAGGTCTCTTTGTAGTCCTGCCTGATCCTCGTCCGATTTGATTCTTCTCATTAACTTCGCATCATCTGCAAACAAGGACACTTCTGAGTCTATCCCTTCCGTTATGTCGTTCACATATACCAAGAACAGAACAGGTCCTAGGACTGACCCCTGTGGAACCCCGCTTGTCACAGGCGCCCACTCTGACACCTCGTCGCGTACCATGACTCGTTGTTGCCTCCCTGTCAGGTATTCTCTGATCCATTGCAGTGCCTTTCCTGTTATGTGTGCCTGATCCTCTAGCTTTTGCAGTAACCTCTTGTGAGGAACTGTGTCGAAGGCCTTCTTGCAGTCCAAAAATATGCAGTCGATCCACCCCTCTCTCTCTTGTCTTACTTCTGTCACCTTGTCATAAAACTCTAGTAGGTTTGTGACACAGGATTTTCCTTCCCTGAAACCGTGCTGGTTGTCAATTATACACTTGTTTCTTTCCAGGTGCCCCACCACTCTCCTCCTGATGATCTTCTCCATGACCTTGCATACTATACACGTTAGTGATACAGGTCTGTAGTTTAGTGCCTCATGTCTGTCTCCCTTTTTAAAAATTGGGACTACATTTGCCATTTTCCATACCTCAGGGAGTTGCCCAGTTTCAAATGATGTGTTGAAGATCTTTGTTAATGGCTCACACAATATCTCTGCTCCCTCTTTAAGGACCCATGGAGAGATGTTGTCTGGTCCCACCGCCTTTGAGGTGTCAAGTTCGCATAGCAGCTTCTTCACCTCCTCCTTGGTTATATGTACCTCATCCAGCACTTGCTGGTGTGCCCCCCAGTTCTGATTTCTTGGAGTCCTACTGGTTTCCACTGTAAATACCTCTTTAAATCTTGTGTTGAGCTCCTGACAAACCTCTCGGTCGTTTCTTGTGAATTCCCCATCACCCTTCCTCAGTCTGATTACCTGGTCCTTGACTGTTGTTTTCCTCCTGATGTGGCTGTACAACAGCTTCGGGTCAGTCTTTACTTTTGATGCTATGTCATTTTCATATTGTCTCTGAGCCTCCCTTCTTATCTGTGCATATTCGTTTCTGGCTCTTCGGCTGATTTCTTTATTTTCCTGAGTTCTCTGTCTTCTGTACCTTTTCCATTCTCTAGTACACCTAGTTTTTGCCTCCCTACACCTTTGGGTGAACCAAGGACTCGTTCTGTTCTTCCCATTATTTCTGTTTCCCTTGGGAACAAACCTCTCCTCTGCCTCCTTGCATTTTGTTGCTACATAGTCCATCATTTCTTGTACTGGTTTTCCTGTCAGTTCCCTCTCCCACTGAATGTCTTGAAGGAAGTTCCTCATGCCTGAGTAGTTCCCCCTTTTGTAGTTTGGTTTTTCCCAGCCTATTCCTGCTACTCTCTCCACTTGGAGCTCAACTATGTAGTCGAAGCACAGAACCACATGATCACTAGCTCCCAGGGGCCTTTCATACATGATACCCTCGATGTCCGAACTACTCATGGTGAATACAAGGTCCAGCCTTGCTGGTTCATCCTCTCCTCTCTCTCTGGTAGTGTCTCTAACATGTTGATGCATGAGGTTTTCCAGTACCACATCCATCATCTTGGCTCTCCATGTTTCGGGACCCCCATGGGGCTCCAGGTTTTCCCAGTCAATCTCCTTGTGATTGAAATCACCCATAACTAGTAACTTTGCTCCCCCCATGTGTGCTCTCCTGGCCACCTCGGCTAGTGTGTCGATCATTGCTCTGTTGCTCTCATCGTATTCTTCTCTTGGCCTCCTGCAGTTCTGTGGTGGGTTGTACATTACTGCAATTATCACCTTATGTCCCTCAGACTGGATTGTTCCTACTAAGTAGTCCCTTTCGCCCGTGCCATCCATTCCTTCCATTTTCTCAAAACCCCACTGGTTTTTAATGAGCAGTGCAACTCCTCCTCCCCCTCTCCTCCCTCTGTCTTTCCTGAGGATTTGATATCCGGATGGAAAGATTGAATCTGTTATTATTCTGGTGAGTTTTGTTTCTGTGAGTGCTATTATGTCTGGGGATGTCTCTTTGATTCTTTCGTGCCACTCCTCATACTTGTTTGTTATTCCATCTGCATTTGTATACCACACCTTCAACTTCTTTTCTAAGACTGTGGTCTGGGAGGTATATTGGGGTTGGGGAAGTGGGAGACCTGGTAAGGAACTATGGGTTGTTGCTGTGGGGGTGGAGTTTGTAATGTAGTGGGTGGGGGCATTGGATGTGGCATGGGTGTTTTGATTTAGAGTGTTTGGTTGCACTGGGGTTGACCTGGTTGGGAGGCTTCTATAGGAAGTTGTGAGGGAGGCTGTATTTGATCTTCTTCCTGGGTCTGGGATCTCCTGTCTGTCTTCTCCATCCCCTCTCTTTCCTCCTTTCGCCTTTGTACCATCTCTCTCAGTTTCTGCCTTTCTTCTTGTGTTCTGTCGCAGTCGAGATACACCTTCCTGTATGCCGGCATGTCCCTTAATCGTGCTTTCTCCTGCAGGATCCTGGTCCGAGTCGCTTCTGCCTTGAAGGTCACTCTCACTGGCCGGGTTCTTTTTTTTACAAACCCCCCTATTCTCCGAAAATTTTCCAGCTGGGTCATGTCGTCTTCTCCTATTGCTTTCATGATGCTTTCAATTGCTTTTTTTTCCCCTTGTTTTCTTGCTTCATATGTTTCCCCTTCAACTTCCTGGAGCCCATACACAAAGACTGACCTCACCCTTTCATTCTCCCACTGCATATCCCTGTGTATCCCCTCATTTAATTTGGTTTCCTCCACTGCAGCTTTCCTTTCATCAGTTTCACTGGCTAATGTACTTGGGCTCAGTGGCCTGTCATTTTCCCTTCTCGGCTTTCCTTGGGCTCTGTTGTTGTCTGTTAGGGCCTCCACATAAAGCTTAGCTCTTTCATTTGCTACAGTCTCCTCTGATAGAGCTTCTCCATGCAGTTGTGCCCCTTCTTTCCCTACAGTCCCCTTATTTGTGGCTGAGGTAGCAGTCTCTGTTGTCAATCCCAAAATGTTCTTTAGTTCTTTAGGCTGTTTCAGATTTTTCAATTCCTCTTCTAAACTCTGTATCCTAGCTTCTGCTGCTTTGACATGCACCTCCCACTTCCTGCTTTCCATATCTATCCTCTCTTCCATTCTCATGCTAAGTTCTTCTAGTTTCTTTTCCCATTCATGATCCCTTTTTATGAGCTCTGCTGCCCAATCTTCCTTTGCAGTTTCCTCCTCCTGTCCCTTGGTTTTTCTTGTTGCTCTCTGGCAACCCATTTTTGTTTTATCCTGATTGCCTCAGAGTGGGAAACCTATGTAGTTCTGTATGTTAGGTTAGTAGTGTGTATGTCAGAGTGTGGAGGGGGAAGTAGTGGAGGAACTGTGGCTATGTGGGAGAGGAGTGGGGAGGGGTGGGGAGGGTTTAGGGTGAACGGGGGAGGGGAGGGTGATCGAGGGAGGGGAGGGATCAGGGGAAGTAGTGAGATGTCGGTGGTGAGGGGGGGAGTGTATGTGTGAGTCTGGATATGTGTGTGTGTGTGTGTGTGTGTACTCACCTAGTTGTACTCACCTAGTTGAGGTTGCGGGGGTCGAGTCCGAGCTCCTGGCCCCGCCTCTTCACTGATCGCTACTAGGTCACTCTCCCCGAGCCGTGAGCTTTATCATACCTCTGCTTAAAGCTATGTATGGATCCTGCCTCCACTACATCGCTTCCCAAACTATTCCACTTACTGACTACTCTGTGGCTGAAGAAATACTTCCTAACATCCCTGTGATTCATCTGTGTCTTTAGCTTCCAACTGTGTCCCCTTGTTGCTGTGTCCAAACTCAGGAACATCCTGTCTTTGTCCACCTTGTCAATTCCCCTCAGTATTTTGTATGTCGTTATCATGTCCCCCCTATCTCTCCTGTCCTCCAGTGTCGTCAGGTTGATTTCCCTTAACCTCTCCTCGTAGGACATACCTCTTAGCTCTGGGACTAGTCTTGTTGCAAACCTTTGCACTTTCTCTAGTTTCTTTACGTGCTTGGCTAGGTGTGGGTTCCAAACTGGTGCCGCATACTCCAATATGGGCCTAACGTATACGGTGTACAGGGTCCTGAACGATTCCTTATTAAGATGTCGGAATGCTGTTCTGAGGTTTGCTAGGCGCCCATATGCTGCAGCAGTTATTTGGTTGATGTGCGCTTCAGGAGATGTGCCTGGTGTTATACTCACCCCAAGATCTTTTTCCTTGAGTGAGGTTTGTAGTCTCTGACCCCCTAGACTGTACTCCGTCTGCGGCCTTCTTTGCCCTTCCCCAATCTTCATGACTTTGCACTTGGTGGGATTGAACTCCAGGAGCCAATTGCTGGACCAGGTCTGCAGCCTGTCCAGATCCCTTTGTAGTTCTGCCTGGTCTTCGATCGAGTGTATTCTTCTCATCAACTTCACGTCATCTGCAAACAGGGACACCTCAGAGTCTATTCCTTCCGTCATGTCGTTCACAAATACCAGAAACAGCACTGGTCCTAGGACTGACCCCTGCGGGACCCCGCTGGTCACAGGTGCCCACTCTGACACCTCGCCACGTACCATGACTCGCTGCTGTCTTCCTGACAAGTATTCCCTGTGTGTGTGTGTGTGTGTGTGTGTGTGTGTGTGTGTGTGTGTGTGTGTGTGTGTGTGTGTGTGTGTGTGTGTGTGTGTGTGTGTGTGTGTGTGTGTTTGTGTATGTGTGTGTATATATATGTGTGTGTGTGTATGTGCGTGTGTTTGTGTGTGTGTGTGTGTGTGTTCGTGTATGTATGTGTATATATGTGTGTACTCACCTAATTCACCTAATTGTGGTTGCAGGGGTCGAGACTCAGCTCCTGGCCCCGCCTCTTCACTGATCGCTACTGGATCCTCTCTCTCTCTGCTTCCTGAGCTTTGTCATACCTCTTCTTAAAACTATGTATGGTTCCTGCCTCCACTACTTCACTTGCTAGGCTATTCCACTTGCTGACAACTCTATGACTGAAGAAATACTTCCTAACGTCCCTGTGACTCGTCTGAGTCTTCAGCTTCCAGTTGTGACCCCTTGTCCCTGTGTCCCCTCTCTGGAGCATCCTATCTCTGTCCACCTTGTCTATTCCCCGCAGTATCTTGTATGTCGTTATCATGTCTCCCCTGACCCTTCTGTCCTCCAGTGTCGTCAGTCCGATTTCCCTTAACCTTTCCTCGTACGACATTCCCTTGAGCTCTGGGACTAGCCTTGTTGCAAACCTTTGTACTTTCTCTAACTTCTTGACGTGCTTGACCAGGTGTGGGTTCCAGATCTCCCTGAGTGAGGTCTGTAGTCTTTGTCCACCTAGCCTATACTCTGTCTGCGGTCTTCTTTGCCCCTCCCCAATCTTCATGACTTTGCATTTGGCTGGATTGAATTCGAGAAGCCAGTTGCTGGACCACATGTCCAGCCTGTCCAGATCTCTTTGCAGTCCTGCCTCATCCTCGTCCGATTTAATTCTTCTCATCAACTTCACGTCATCTGTGAACAGGGACACTTCAGTGTGTGTGTGTGTGTGTGTGTGTGTGTGTGTGTGTGTGTGTGTGTGTGTGTGTGTGTGTGTGTGTACTCACCTATTTGTACTCACCTATTTGTGGTTGCAGGGGTCGAGTCACAGCTCCTGGCCCCGCCTCTTCGCTGATTGCTACTAGGTCCTCTCTCTCCCTGCCCCATGAGCTCTATCATACCTCGCCTTAAAACTATGTATGGTTCCTGCCTCCACCACATCACTTTCTAGGCTATTCCACGGCCTGACTACTCTATGACTGAAGAAATACTTCCTAACATCCCTTTGATTCATCTGAGTCTTCAACTTCCAATTGTGACCTCTTGTGTCTGTGTCCCATCTCTGGAACATCCCGTCTTTGTCCACCTCGTCTATTCCGCGCAGTATTTTATATGTCGTTATCATGTCTCCCCTGACCCTCCTGGCCTCCAGTGTCGTCAGGCCGATTTCCCTCAACCTTTCTTCATAGGACAATCCCCGTAGCTCTGGGACTAGTCTTGTTGCAAACCTTTGCACTTTCTCTAATTTCTTGACGTGCTTGACTAGGTGTGGATTCCAAACTGGTGCTGCATACTCCAGTATGGGCCTGACGTAGATGGTGTACAGAGTCTTAAACGAATCCTTACTGAGGTATCGGAACGCTATCCGTAGGTTTGCCAGGCGCCCGTATGCTGCAGCAGTTATCTGATTGATGTGCGCCTCAGGAGATATGCTCGGTGTTATACTCACCCCCAGATCTTTTTCCTTTAGTGAGGTTTGCAGTCTTTGGCCATCTAAACTATATTGTGTCTGCGGTCTTCTTTGCCCTTCCCCAATCTTCATGACTTTGCATTTGGCAGGGTTAAATTCAAGGAGCCAGTTGCTGGACCAGGCTTGTAGCCTGTCCAGATCTCTTTGTAGTCCTGCCTGATCCTCGTCCGATTCGATTCTTCTCATTAACTTCACATCGTCTGCAAACAAGGACACTTCTGAGTCTATCCCTTCCGTTATGTCGTTCACGTATACCAAGAACAGCACAGGTCCTAGGACTGACCCCTGTGGAACCCCGCTTGTCACAGGCGCCCACTCTGACACCTCGTCGCGTACCATGACTCGTTGTTTCCTCCCTGTCAGGTATTCTCTGATCCATTGCAGTGCCTTTCCTGTTATGTGTGCCTGGTCCTCTAGCTTTTGCAGTAACCTCTTGTGAGGAACTGTGTCGAAAGCCTTCTTGCAGTCCAAAAATACGCAGTCGATCCACCCCTCTCTCTCTTGTCTTACTTCTGTCACCTTGTCATAAAACTCTAGTAGGTTTGTGACACAGGATTTTCCTTCCCTGAAACCATGCTGGTTGTCAATTATACACTTGTTTCTTTCCAGGTGCCCCACCACTCTCCTCCTGATGATCTTCTCCATGACCTTGCATACTATACTCGTTAGAGATACAGGTCTGTAGTTTAGTGCCTCATGTCTGTCTCCCTTTTTAAAAATTGGGA
Organism: Cherax quadricarinatus; assembly: GCF_038502225.1. Lineage (NCBI taxonomy): Eukaryota > Metazoa > Arthropoda > Malacostraca > Decapoda > Parastacidae > Cherax > Cherax quadricarinatus. Next base: position 14,968,397 of record NC_091309.1, read on the forward strand.
CTACATTTGCCATTTTCCATACCTCAGGGAGTTGCCCAGTTTCAAATGATGTGTTGAAGATCTTTGTTAATGGCTCACACAATATCTCTGCTCCCTCTTTAAGGACCCATGGAGAGATGTTGTCTGGTCCCACCGCCTTTGAGGTGTCAAGTTCGCATAGCAGCTTCTTCACCTCCTCCTTGGTTATATGTACCTCATCCAGCACTTGCTGGTGTGCCCCCCTGTTCTGATTTCTTGGAGTCCTACTGGTTTCCACTGTAAATACCTCTTTAAATCTTGTGTTGAGCTCCTGACATACCTCTCGGTCGTTTCTTGTGAATTCCCCATCACCCTTCCTCAGTCTGATTACCTGGTCCTTGACTGTTGTTTTCCTCCTGATGTGGCTGTACAACAGCTTCGGGTCAGTCTTTACTTTTGATGCTATGTCATTTTCATATTGTCTCTGAGCCTCCCTTCTTATCTGTGCATATTCGTTTCTGGCTCTTCGGCTGATTTCTCTATTCTCCTGAGTTCTCTGTCTTCTGTACCTTTTCCATTCTCTAGTACACCTAGTTTTTGCCTCCCTACACCTTTGGGTGAACCAAGGACTCGTTCTGTTCTTCCCATTATTTCTGTTTCCCTTGGGAACAAACCTCTCCTCTGCCTCCTTGCATTTTGTTGCTACATAGTCCATCATTTCTTGTACTGGTTTTCCTGTCAGTTCCCTCTCCCACTGAATGTCTTGAAGGAAGTTCCTCATGCCTGAGTAGTTCCCCCTTTTGTAGTTTGGTTTTTCCCAGCCTATTCCTGCTACTCTCTCCACTTGGAGCTCAACTATGTAGTCGAAGCACAGAACCACATGATCACTAGCTCCCAGGGGCCTTTCATACATGATACCCTCGATGTCCGAACTACTCATGGTGAATACAAGGTCCAACCTTGCTGGTTCATCCTCTCCTCTCTCTCTGGTAGTGTCTCTAACATGTTGATGCATGAGGTTCTCCAGTACCACATCCATCATCTTGGCTCTCCATGTTTCGGGACCCCCATGGGGCTCCAGGTTTTCCCAGTCAATCTCCTTGTGATTGAAATCACCCATAACTAGTAACTTTGCTCCCCCCATGTGTGCTCTCCTGGCCACCTCGGCTAGTGTGTTGATCATTGCTCTGTTGCTCTCATCGTATTCTTCTCTTGGCCTCCTGCAGTTCTGTGGTGGGTTGTACATTACTGCAATTATCACCTTATGTCCCTCAGACTGGATTGTTCCTACTAAGTAGTCCCTTTCGCCCATGCCATCCATTCCTTCCATTTTCTCAAAACCCCACTGGTTTTTAATGAGCAGTGCAACTCCTCCTCCCCCTCTCCTCCCTCTGTCTTTCCTGAAGATTTGATATCCGGATGGAAAGACTGAATCTGTTATTATTCTGGTGAGTTTTGTTTCTGTGAGTGCTATTATGTCTGGGGATGTCTCTTTGATTCTTTCGTGCAACTCCTCATACTTGTTTGTTATTCCATCTGCATTTGTATACCACACCTTCAACTTCTTTTCTAAGACTGTGGTCTGGGAAGTATATTGGGGTTGGGGAAGTGGGAGACCTGGTAAGGAACTATGGGTTGTTGCTGTGGGGGTGAAGTTTGTAATGTAGTGGGTGGGGGCATTGGATGTGGCATGGGTGTTTTGATTTAGAGTGTTTGGTTGCACTGGGGTTGACCTGGTTGGGAGGCTTCTATAGAAAGTTGTGAGGGGGGCTGTGTTAGATCTTCTTCCTGGGTCTGGGATCTCCTGTCTGTCTTCTCCATCCCCTCTCTTTCCTCCTTTCTCCTTTGTACCATCTCTCTCAGTTTCTTCCTTTCTTCTTGTGTTCTGTCGCGGTCGAGATACACCCTCCTGTATGCCGTCATGTCCCTTAATCGTGCTTTCTCCTGCAGTATCCTGGTCCGAGTCGCTTCTGCCTTGAAGGTCACTCTCACTGGCCGGGTTCTTTTTTTTACAAACCCCCCTATTCTCCGAAAATTTTCCAGCTGGGTCATATCGTCTTCTCCTATTGCTTTCATGATGCTTTCAATTGCTTTTTTTTCCCCTTGTTTTCTTGCTTCATATGTTTCCCCTTCGACTTCCTGGAGCCCATACACAAAGACTGACCTCACCCTTTCATTCTCCCACTGCATATCCCTGTGTATCCCCTCATTTAATTTGGTTTCCTCCACTGCAGCTTTCCTTTCATCAGTTTCACTGGCTAATGTACTTGGGCTCAGTGGCCTGTCATTTTCCCTTCTCGGCTTTCCTTGGGCTCTGTTGTTGTCTGTTAGGGCCTCCACATAAAGCTTAGCTCTTTCATTTGCTACAGTCTCCTCTGATAGAGCATCTCCATGCAGTTGTGCCCCTTCTTTCCCTACAGTCCCCTTATTTGTGGCTGAGGTAGCAGTCTCTGTTGTCAATCCCAAAATGTTCTTTAGTTCTTTAGGCTGTTTCAGATTTTTCAGTTCCTCTTCTAAACTCTGTATCCTAGCTTCTGCTGCTTTGACATGCACCTCCCACTTCCTGCTTTCCATATCTATCCTCTCTTCCATTCTCATGCTAAGTTCTTCTAGTTTCTTTTCCCATTCATGATCCCTTTTTATGAGCTCTGCTGCCCAATCTTCCTGTGCATTTTCCTCCTCCTGTCCCTTGGTTTTTCTTGTTACTCTCTGGCAACCCACTTTTGTTTTATCCTGATTGCCTCAGAGTGGGAAACCTATGTAGTTCTGTATGTTAGGTTAGTAGTGTGTGTGTCAGAGTGTGGGGGGGGAAGTAGTGGAGGAACTGTGGCTATTTGGGAGCTGAGTGGGGAGGGGTGGGTGTGTGTGTGTGTGTGTGTGTGTGTTTGTGTATGTGTGTGTATATATGTGTGTGTGTGTGTGTGTATGTGTGTGTGTGTGTGTAATTGTGTCAAATTATGTGTGGGTTTATTATGTGTCTGAAAAGTAGGTGACTTGTGCTTGGAGTGTAATGTGGATTCTCAGTGGTCGCTTGTGTCCACAACCTCTTGTGACCTGACTCCCACCCTCCTGAGACTTACGCTCACCTACTTACAATGTTGCCTATGCCTGACCTGCTTATAGTAAGTTAATCGCCTTGTTCAATGGATTACAATTTGCTATTCCTTATTGAATACTTGAGTGCCTATTCTTTATCGTGCTATGAGAGTTAGACCATTCACATTCAGCTTGGCGGTTAATTGGAACCTGGAACCCCACACCCAAACAACCGCTCATAGGTGATACAGTATTTGTAGTGCAGCTGTAGCACTGTAGATTGTCCAGCTCGATGTGACGTCCTGGCGTAGATCCAGCTCGAAGTACATCCTGGCGTAGATCCACCTCAATTTCTTCTCGTTAATAATGTACCCTATTCACTGTATTTCTCTCACTGGTCGCACGATTGTTTCACTTTATTATCTTTCTTGGGTGACACTTGACACTTGACAAACAGTACATTGAGATTTTATATTTACAATAGTGGGTTGCAATACAAAGAGAGCCTCTATTATGCCTAGGCATTATGGGCCAACTTAACATTATTGGCTTACTGACTACTTAACACTAAGGATTATATCATAGTTGTGCAGTAGGATAGTAATTATTTCATAGTTGAACAGTAGATAATTAATTATAAGTGAATCAAATTTGTATAAGACAAAAGATATATTCATATATTCAAAAATGCTTTTTGTGAAAACAATGATTCAATTATATTCCTGTCAACAATGGATAAAAGGTTCAAAGTGATTGTTCAAGTTATGATGTGGGAATAACATAAGTGAGTATGTGTGAACTGAGTATTTAACATTTAGTCTAGGGTGATTAAGTGGCTTTTGAGAAGAGTCTTAAATTGATTTTCAGACCGGGTTACTTTAATTTTATTTTTTTTTATTAGCGCACTGGCTGATTCCCACCAAGGCAAGGTGGCCCGAAAAAGAAAAACTTTCACCATCATTCACTCCATCACTGTCTTGCCAGAAGGGTGCTTTACACTACAGTTTTTAAACTGCAACATTAACACCCCTCCTTCAGAGTGCAGGCACTGTACTTCCCATCTCCAGGACTCAAGTCCGGCCTGCCGGTTTCCCTGAACCCCTTCATAAATGTTACTTTGCTCACACTCCAACAGCACGTCAAGTATTAAAAACCATTTGTCTCCATTCACTCCTATCAAACACACTCACGCATGCCTGCTGGAAGTCCAAGCCCCTCGCACACAAAACCTCCTTTACCCCCTCCCTCCAACCTTTCCTAGGCCGACCCCTACCCCGCCTTCCTTCCACTACAGACTGATACACTCTTGAAGTCATTCTGTTTCGCTCCATTCTCTCTACATGTCCGAACCACCTCAGCAACTTTAATATCTTCTGGTAATGAATTCCATATTTTTGGGCCCTTTATGTGTATAGAGTTTTTACACAGTGTGATATGGACACTAAGTATATCAAAAAGATATCTGTGTCTTGTGTTGTGGTCATGTGTCCTGTTTAGGTTGGTGAGGAGAACTTTGAGTGGAGGGTTTATATTTGTGTGTACTGTTCTGTGTATGTAGTAGGCACATGAATAAGTATGGATGTTCTTAATGGTGAGCAGATTCAGACTTTTGAAAATTGGTGAAGTATGCTGACGGGAGTGGGAATTTGTTATCATTCCTACTGCTGCCTTTTGCTGGGTTATTAGGGGTTTTAGGTGATTGGATGTTGTTGATCCCCATGTACAAATTCCATATGTAAGGTAAGGGCATATGAGTGAATAGTACAGTGCCAGGAAAGCTGATTGTGGAACGTTGTACCTTATCTTTGATAGTATACCTACAGTCTTGGAGATTTTCTTGGTGATTTGTTGTATGCGTGTCTGGAACTTAAGGCTACTCTCAAGGTGGATACCTAGGAATTTTCCCTCTGTGAGTCTTGTGACTGATGATCCGTTTAGCGTTATGTTAATTGGATCATTTGCAGCTTTGTTTCCAAACCGAATGAAATAGGTTTTATCAGTGTTCAGGGTAAGTTTATTAGTCATCATCCAGGCAGATATTTTCTGCAATTCGGCATTGACTGTGTTTAGGTGGGAAAAGACATGTAGTGAAATCTGCAAATAATATGGGTTTGAGTAGCTGTGATGCATTCGGTAGATCATTGATGGAAATATAAACACAAATACAGTATAATGTGATCCTTTATTGACTACGTTTCGCCCACACAGTGGGCTTTTTCAAGTCACAAACAGAACTACCTGGGGTGGAAGGAAGCTACCCAAGTTTTTAGACTCTATAACCCCACTCGGTACATCATCAGATGCAGCATTCTTCACCTGACCTCAGCATTCTGAACCGGACTATAAATACTCGCGTTCCTTCCACCCCAGGTAGTTCTGTTTGTGACTTGAAAAAGCCCACTGTGTGGGCGAAACGTAGTCAATAAAGGATCACATTATACTGCATTTGTGTTTATATTTCCATTGTGTCGGTATTTTATACCATTTATTTCCAGATCATTGATGTAGATGAGAAAGAGGAGTGGTCCAAGGACGCTTCCTTGTGGGACTCCTATTGTGATTGGTTGGGTGAAAGAGTTTGCATCGTTTGCATACACATATTGAGTTCTGTTACTAAGGTATGATTTTAGGTAGTTGAGGGAGTGGTCTCTGATACCATAGTGCGTTAATTTGGAGTACAGCAGTTCATGGTCGACTGTATCGAAAGCTTTACGTAAATCAATGAAAATGCCCAGCGGGACTTCTTTCTTTTCGAGTGCGGTATATATTAGTTTTAGCATGTGTATGAATGGCTTCATTTGTGCTTTTATTATTCCTGAATCTAAACTGACAAGGGTTTAATATGTTGTGTGAGACGAGGTAGGAATAGATCCGTCTATGAATTAATTTTTCAAAGATTTTAGAGAGCAGTGGTAAGTTAGATATTGGTCTATAGTTATTCAAGTCAGCTTGGACAGCTTTGTGGATCGGAGTGACCCTCGCTATTTTGAGGATTGTTGGGAAGGTAGATGATTCAATGGATTTGTTAAAGAGCGTTGTAACAATTACCTGGAGTTTACCTGGAGAGAGTTTCGGGGGTCAACGCCCCCGCGGCCCGGTCTGTGACCAGGCCTCCTGGTGGATCAGCGCCTGACAATACTTGAGAAGCTTTTTTGTATATAAAAGCAGGCAAGTTGTTTATGTCTCCTGCCTTGTTTTTAAGGGTGTTTATGATAAGCGTAACTTCTATAGGGAGGGTTGGAGCTAGGAATAGCGTATTTGGGTAGGTACCTATGAGGTAGTCTGATGGACGGGTGTTTACGCTTGGTATTTTGTTCGCTAGATTTTTACCTATGGTGGAGAAGAAAACATCGAGTCTGCTGTTTCAGTTGGAGTGAGTTGGGGTTCATCTGATTTTATTAGTTTGATTGTTTTGTTTTTGGATAACTTTTTAGTTCCAAGAATTTCAGAGAGAGTTTTCCAGGTTTTTCTCATATCACCTTTGATGTTATGTAATCTGGTGGCCTGGTGGTTAACGCTCTCGCTTCACACGGTGAGGGCCTGGGTTCGATTCCCAGCCAGAGTAGAAACATTGGACGTGTTTCTTTCCACCTGTTGTCTATGTTCCCCATCAGTAAAATGGGTACCTGGGTGTTAGTCGACTGGTGTGGGTCGCATCCTGGGACACTGACCTAAGGAGGCCTGGTCACAGACCGGGCCGCGGGGGCGTTGACCCCCGGAACTCTCTCCAGGTAAACTCCAGGTAATACAATTTTTTACATCTTCTTATCAGGCTGGTAAGTGCTGACGAGTAACGTTTAGACTGTTCTCTAGTTATTTGACCCATTCTATACTGTTTTTCATATTTGTGCTTTGTGTTAATGGATTTGAGGATGCTTGGTGTTAGCCAGGGATTATTCAGTCTCTTTGCTGTGATGTTTAGTTTTTTTAGGGCAATGTTTGTTACAGAGGCTTTGGGCTTTTTTTAGAAAATTAATTATACATTCATTCATGTGTGTTCGCGCGCCCGTGTGGGTGTATGACCCACTTAATATTTGCATTTATAACTCATTACAGTTGTGACCAGGTGTGGACGTGTCACTGGTTCATTACTTTGTAATTAACCATGTATAGGAGTGAGGCTGATTCATTACCTCTGTAACTTGCCATGATTGTGACCAGATCTACCTGGAGTTCATTACCTTTGTAACTAACAATAACAAAAAAAAGGCACAATACCGCACATAAAAGAGAGAAGCTTACGACGACGTTTCGGTCCGACTTTGTAAATGGCCCAAGTCGACCGAAACGTCGTCGTAAGCTTCTCTCTTTTATGTGCGGGTTATTTGTGTACCTTTGTAACTAGTTCAGGTATCATAACTTTGGGGTCCAGTCCCTGGACCCATTATGTACCTCTGTAATCTTTTGATTACCACCCACACCATGGGTATGGGGTGCATAATAAACATATTAAACTAAAACTAAGATAGGTATGGGGCAACTACCCCCAGTAACGTATGGGGCAACTACCCCCGCTAAGATAGGTATCGGGCAACTACCCCCGCTAAGATAGGTATGGGGCAACTACCCCCACTAACGTATGGGGCAACTACCCCCGCTAAGATAGGTATGGGGCAACTACCCCCGCTAACGTATGGGGCAACTACCCCCGCTAACGTATGGGGCAACTACCCCCGCTAAGATAGGTATGGGGCAACTACCATCCACGGAATGTGCATAGTGCCTACCACCCACAAGATGGGTATGGAGTAACTTCCACTCATAGAATGGGTATGGTGACTACTAGACTGAGATGGGCATGAGGTGACTACCCCACTAAGATGGGTATGGGTCGATTATCCCATCTGAGATGGGTACTGAGCGATTACCACCTACAGGATAGGAATGGGGTTACTACCACCCACAGAAATGGGTTTAGGTTAACTGTTTTTCACAGATATGGGTAATAGGTGACTACGACCCAAAAAGATGGGTGGGGGAAATACCGTTTAGAAAACTGGGCATGGGGAAACTACCGTCCACGAAGATGGGTATGGGGGAACTGTCCACAGAGATGGGTATGTGGTAACTACTGTCCATAGAAATGGGTATGTGGTAACTACTGTCCATAGAGATGGGTGAGGAATAACTACCACCCACGGTGACGGGTACATATATGGCGACTACCGTTCACAATAATGGGTATGGGACACTACCATGGGAACTTTCCCCTGAGCAGATAAACCCCTCAAGGAAGATTCTTTGATGCTGGTGAGGCGCTTTTGATTCAAGGATTTGGACCTGCTGTCGCCCCTAGATCCTAATGGAAATAAGTCACAGATACACTTATGTGTATTTGTGCCTAAATAAACTTACTAACCTGACTGCCTCCCATTCCCCGCACGCTACATGATCTCTATGGGTTTAAATCTGTCTCGTAATTAAAAAAATAAATATAGCTGGCTACACAATGTATTATTTTATGTGCTCATAACATGCGTGTACTCGTAAGACCATTGTAAAATTAAATATGTCCAGTGGCGGAACCAAGGGTGGGGTGGGCATCACCCACCAGGAGTATACCTTGAGGGTGTTCCAGGGGTCAACGCCCCTGTGGCTTGGTCCATGACCAGGCCTCGCAGTAGATCAGGGCCTAATCAATCCGGCTGTTACTGCTGGCCGCATGCAAACCGACTTACGAACCACAGCTCGGCTGGTAAAGTGATACTGGCCTTAGATGCCTGTCTAGTTCCCTCTCTAAGACAGCTAGACAGGCACCTGAAGTCAATACCTGACCAGCCGGGCTGTGGTTCGTACGTCGGTCTATGTGTGGCCAGCAGTAACAGCCTGGTTGATCAGGCTCTGATCCCACAGGGAGACCTGGTCATGGACCCAAAGAATTCCCTCAGTTCCCCAGATAAAACAAAAAATAGCTATAATAACGCTGCTTCAACACAAGTTTCGTAGCCTACCTTCAACCAGGTAGTCATCCCTAATAGAAATTCTGGAGCCATTTCTGAATATATGCCCATGTTATCTCACATGTATTTTAAAGCCACTCATCGGTATCAATTACCAAGATTTATTTATGCCAGAGTTACAATAGCAAGTTAACACGAGTAATCCATAAAACCTAACGAGAGAGTAACACTGAAGGAGCAGTTTGACTACGTAGGTCACAGCACTAAGAGCCATATTATGCAACACACAATTAAATCGGATAAAATTAATAGGCAATAAAGACAACGAATATGAAAAGTCAACACTAATAAATACTAATATACTTACCAATGAGATATAAAATTGTATGATTTTTCTGTTTGTCCTTGAAGTGATGCACGTAGTCCAGCATCAAAATTGTAGTGCCTTTCCTACTGTCAAAACCCTCCGGTATCACACACAACCAGGAAACTTCATTAATATTATTATTTCCTATCTGAAATCTTAAAAAAAAATCCAGAAGTGAGTTTACACCTTCCTAGTGTCTCACAACATACTCAACTCCTGCCCGTTTGGCTTTAGGCCGAAAAAAATTACAAATGATGCAATTTTTATATAAAAATGCTTGAAAAAAATTGATATCCTCCGGGACTCTTCACAGACCAGCGGAAAGCTCTCGATACACTGGAGCACAGCATCCTGCACTTTAAAGTCTTAATTTAGCAACAGACACCAGCATGTTTCTACCCACGGCGTACGTAGTCAACTCAGCTTGTAGACGTAAGAGTGCCCCAAGGGAATTCATTCCTACGTTTCATTTCATTGAACTTGTCCTGATAACAGATGACACAACTTATGAATTCTCCCACTCAAATCCGATTACCCTCAGAGACATTTAATGATTAGCTCCTAAAAAAAATATCTACGTGGATGACTAGCAACAAACTCACCCTTAATACTAACAAAATCTACTACATGCTATTTGGAAACAGCTTCAAATAACCAACTAAACATAATGATCAACGGTCCTTCCATTGCAAGACACGCCGAGGGCAAATTCTTAGGTCTACACCTTAAATGCAACTTGAAATTTAATACCCACATCCAACACAGCCAAGAAGGTCTCCTAAATAGTAGGCATCCTCTCCACGATCCATTACTAGGTACCTCAAACAACATTATTTACATTATACCACTCTCTAATCTACCATTACCTCGCCTATGGTATTTGTGCCTGGGGATCTACTGCACTATATCACGTAAAACTATTAATAACCCAACAAAAAGTCGCCGTGCGGGTTATCACCCACTCCAGTGCCCGACAACACACTCCCCCACTCTTTTTAAGCTTGAACTTACTTAGTATACAAAATATGCATTCATACTATTGTACCCTCTATATATATGGAACATTAAATTTCAACATAAACGTTCCTTTGAAACTTTTCCTTGAGAATACATAGGCATAACACAAGACACACAGCCCTCTTTGATTTTCTCTTTGTCCGACTCAGCCTATGTAAAAACTCAATGCAGATAAAAGGGACTAAGGTCTGGAACTGTTAACCAACAATACGATATATTAAAAAAAAAGAAAGCTAAGAGACACACATTAAGCGTCAGGGGCCCAGGATTGTTCGACTACCTCCTCGCAGCATACATAAGGAGGATTACCAACAGACCCTTGGCTGTTTTCAAGAATGCGCTTGATAGGCGCCCAAAGTTAGTACCTGACCAGCCGGGCTGTGGCTCGTACGTCGATTTGCGTGTGGCTAGCAGTAACAACCTGGTTGATCAGGCCCTGATCCACCACGAGGCCTGGTCTCAGACGTTGACCCCCGAATTCCTCTCCAAGTATCCAACTCCGTCCCTATTCTTCCAGTCTTCCTCCAATTCTCAAAGGAATTTAATTACTCAGTTTGCCCCATTATATATCTACTGTAACTAAATAACTTCCTGTATCTTTATTCCCTCATAAAACTGAGGATCACTGAATCAGTTTGAAACAATAAATCATGCTTTTAAAATTGCACCTTTTGTATATTAGCTACATGTCTTATTGTGCATATAATAGTAATTAGCTGCATAAAAAATCCTACTTAATAGTTTGTCTAAGTCTTAAGTAATCTCTAAACATTGTGATTAAATTGCCTGAAAGATCGACACCATGCCTAACCCTTCTAGGGTAGGGTAGGTGCCTGAGCCCGAGCCTTTAGCTCATAAGACTGTCATTCCCATTTGCCCCCTTGGGGTGGGGATGGCAGACCAGAGAGGCCTAGCTTGTGGCTAGGCCTGGGGACAGTTGGTCCCAAAGATGAGGAGGTACTTGTGCCTCCTCCCATGGGAGACTTAGGTCTCAGACACTCCCTAAAGAGGGAGCCAAGGCCGGGCCACCACTTGGAAAAGGCCCGGGCCGGGAGAATACCGGCTAATCTTTAATAATAAATAATAATTGCCTGAAAGTCCCCTTGCCAGGGAGCCACCGCAAGACTACTGGACTACTGCTCAAGACGGAAGAAAGATGAACGACACCTCCCACCCGAGGGGCCAACGCCAGGTCACCAGCTGGACAAGACCCGGTCCGGGATATTACCGGCGAACTACATCGAATCGAATTCGCCCGAAATGCATTTGCATACTAGTGGCTTTCTTTTGTGCCTAAAAAAAAGTTTTATTACGCGTAAACTACATTATCCTTGTACAACATAAAGAGAATTAAACAATTGAATTGGAATCTGAACACATTCCGCGGGCGGTGTCTCCCCTGCGGGCTTAGAACTACGTACCTGTGATTTCCTTCAATGTGAGGGACTTTTTATTATTATAATCATTGGAAAACTAAGCCCTCTGGTTTCATACAGCGTCTGGAAAAATGGGAGGAAAGTTGTTTAAATTAACATTAGACACATCGCTGTGTGCAGATATTTTTACCCAGGAGTTTTTATATCATGAGGGAAGGAGGTAGACAGGGAGGAAGGAAGGGAGGGAGGTAGGTAGGTACTGGTAGGGTAGGGATAGGTAGGATAGAGACGGGTAGGGTAGGGACGGGAAGGGTAGGGTTGGGTAGGGATGGGTAGGGTAGGTTAGGGAAGGGTGGGATGGAGGGTGGTAGATAGGTGCCCAGCCTGTCCAGGTCTCTTTGTAGTCCTGCCTCATCCTCATCCGATTTAATCCTTCTCATTAGCTTCACATCATCTGCGAACAGGGACACTTCAGAGTCTATCCCTTCCATCATGTCATTCACATACATCAAAAACAGCACTGGTCCTAGGACTGACCCCTGTGGGAACCCGCTTCTCACAGGTGCCCACTGTGATACCTCATCAAGTACCATGACTCGTTGCCTCCCTGTCAGGTATTCTCTGATCCATTGCAATGCCCTTCCTGTTATACGCGCCTGATCGTCTAGCTTTTCCACTAATCTCGTGTGAGGAACTGTGTCGAAGGCCTTCCTGCAGTCCAGGAAAATGCAATCAACCCACCCCTCTCTCTCGTGTCTTACTTCTGTTACCCTGTCATAAAACTCCAGGTTTGTGACACATAATATGTGTGTGTGTGTGTGTGTGTGTGTGTGTGTGTGTGTGTGTGTGTGTGTGTACTCACCTATTTGTACTCACCTATTTGTGGTTGCAGGGGTCGAGTCTTAGCTCCTGGCCCCGCCTCTTCACCGGTTGCTACTGGGCCCTCTCTCTCCCCGCTCCATGTGTGTGTGTGTGTGTGTGTGTGTGTGTGTGTGTGTGTGTGTGTGTGTGTGTGTGTGTGTGTGTGTGTGTGTGTGTGTGTGCGTGTGTGTGTGTGTGTGACGGTGTGTGTGTGACGGTGTGTGTGTGTGACGGTTTGTGTGTGTGACTGTGTGTGTGTGACTGTGTGTGTGTGACTGTGTGTGTGTTTGTGTGTGTTCTTATCTATATGTGGTTGCAGGGGTCGATTCATAGCTCATGGCTCCGCCACTTCGCTGATTGCTACTAGGTCCACTCTCTCCCTTCTCCATGAACTTTATCGTACCTCTTCTTAAAGCTATGTATGGATCCTGCCTCCATCACTCTTCAGACTGTTCCACTTCCTGACAACTCTATAACTGAAGAAGTACTTCCTAACATCCCTGTGACTCATTTGAGTTTTCAACTTATAGTTTTGACCCCTTCTTGCTGTGTCCCATCTCCTAAACATTCTGTCCCTATCCACCTTGTCAATGCCTCTCAGTATTTTATATGTCATTATCATGTCCCCACCTATCCTTCCTGCCCTCCATTGTTGTCAGGATGAGTTCCCTTAACCTCTCCTCGTAGGACATACCCCTCAACTCCGGGACTAGTCTTGTTGCAAACCTTTACGCTTTCTCTAATTTCTTGTCGTGTTTAATCAAGTGAGGGTTCCATACTGGTGCTGCATACTCCAATAAAGGCCTGACATACACGATGTACAGTGTCGTGAATGACTCCTTACTTAGATGTCGAAATGCTGTTCTCGGATTTGCCAGGCGCCCATATGCTGCGGCAGTTATTTGGTGGATGTGAGCCTCAGGAGATGTGCTCGGTATGATCCTCATCTCAAGATCCTTTTCCTTGAGTGAGTTTTGCAGTCTTAGGCTGTACTCCGTCTGCGGCCTTCTTTGTCCTTCCCCAAGCTTCATAACTTTATACTTGCTGGTGTTAAACTCCAGAAGCCCTTTGTCGGACCAGGCTTGCAACCTGTCCAGATTCCCTTGTAGGTTTACCTGTTCCTCAACCTCTTGTATTCTCCTCCTCAGCTTCACATCGTCTACAAACAGACACACCTCTGAATCTATCCCTTCCGTCATAATATTTACACATGTACGAGAAACAGCACCGGACCTAGGACTGCCCCTTGTGAAACCCCACTCGACACATGCACACACTCTGACACATCGTCTCGTATCAGCATTGCAGTGGGTCAGATATTCCCTGATCCACTACAATGCTTTACCTCCTAATAATATATTTATTTCTACGAGTACACGTACAAGGTATACAGGTCTAGCTGACATCAATGACTTACGTAAAGCTTTCGATACAGTTGACCACGACTTGCTCCACATAAAATTGTCGCACTATGGTATAAGAGGGCACTCCCTCAACTACCTAAAGTCATACCTCAGCAACAGAAGCCAATATGTGAACACAAATGGGGCAAACTCTTCCGCACAGCCAATCACAGTTGGTGTCCCACAGGGAAGTGTCCTAGGCCCTCTTCTCTTTCTCATATACATAAATGACCTACCAAATGCATCGCAACTACTCAAACCACACTATTTGCAGATGACACTACATACGTCTACTCTCACCCGAGCCCAGTCATGCTAGACAATACTGTAAATACCGAATTACAGAAAATTTCAACCTGGATGAGGACCAACAAACTTACTCTAATGGAAATAAGTCACTCTGTCTGACTTTTTTGGGTTATCCTAGGTTCTCTACACATATGCTGCTATGTATGATAATTCTATGTAACTGTATTTGTGTATACCTGAATAAATTTACTTACTTACTTACTTACTTGACAAAACCTACTACATTCAGTTTGGTAACAGAGCTACAGATGTGTCTCTTAACATAATGATAAATGGATCACCTATCATAAAACTCACAGAGGGAAAATTCTTAGGAATCCACCTTGATAATAGACTCAAATTTCAAACACATATACAACAAATTTCCAAAAAAAATTCCAAGACCGTAAGCATACTATCGAAGATACGGTACTATGTTCCACAGTCAGCCCTCCTGGACCTATATCACTCACTTATTTACCCCTATCTCACCTATGGAATTTGTGCATGGGGCTCAGCAACAATAAACCATCTCAGACCACTAATCACCCAACAAAAGGCTGCAGTCAGAATGATAAATTCCCACTACAGACAGCACACTCCACCAATATTCAAAACTAAACCTACTCATAATACAAAACATCCATACTTATTACTGCACCTACTACATACATAGAACACTTAACTCTGACATAAACCCTCCCCTCAAACATCTCCTTACCAACCTCAACAGAACACATGACCATAACACAAGACACAGATCACTCTTTGATGTTCCTCGTGTCCATCTCACGCTATGCAAAAACTCAATGCACATAAAAGGCCCTAAAATCTGGAATTCATTACCTGTGAATATAAAAGAAACACTGTCTGTTTATAAATTAAAGTCTCTTCTCAAAAATCACTTACTCACCCACAACTAAATAAATACTGAATAATTGTATCTCATAAATTGTATCTCATATATGTATCTCATCATTGTATCTCATAAATGTCAACCTGTGACCCAATCAAACTTTGTTACTATTTAACTTCATTACCTAACATAATACTCCATTCTAGTGATTACACAGCAACACAGTAAATGACCATATGACCTGTCTTTGTAATACTCATTTGTACTAAATTGTTATCTGTTTTACAATAATTTTTGTACCACTGAATATATCATTGCTTAGTTAATCTTAAGTTAATTTTAAGCCTGCCCGTAATGCTCTGCATACAAGTGGCTTTGGCATGTTGCACTTTAAAAATTGTATTCCTTGTACTTCTCTGTATCATGTTCAAATAAATAAATAAATAAATAAATAAATAAATAAATAAATAAGTAAATAAATAAAGTCAATTTTGTCCCAGGATACAACTCACACCAGTCGACTTAGACCCAGATGCCCATTTTACTGATGGGTGAACAGAGACAGCAGGTGTCTTATTGAAACACGTCCTAATGCTTTCCAGTCGTACAGGGTGATCGACCCCCGGACCTCAGAGTGTGAGCTGAGTGTGCACTAGCGATCGAGTTACGTGACACCTGCCTATTCCTCCTCTAGCTTTTCAACCAGTCTCTTGCGTGGTACTGTGTAGAAAGCCTTCTTACAGTCCAAAAAGACGCGATCTACCCATCTCTCTCTCTCTCTCTTTCTCTCTCTCTCTCACTTTTTTTTTTTTTTTTTTTTTTTTTTTTTTTTTTTTTTTTTTTTTTTTTACACAGGGTTTGACAAGGTTAAGGATCCCTAGCTTTATTGACAAGCTATTTACAGGTTAAGGATTCCTAACTTTATTGGCAAGCTAAGAGCTGTTACCTACATCAGCTCATTTGAAAGCATTTTTATTGTTATGAGACATACAAGTAGGGAACAGGATGAAGTTGGAGCCATCTGTGGGCCAGCATTTTCATTTGATCAACTGACTTTATCTCGTTGACATCATTATGCTGTACGAATGTGTTCCATACTCGAGTCATCCTGGGTATGTATGATCTCAGATGGAGTGATGTTCTGGAGAAGGGTACAGCCAGAGTGAAGTTGCTGCTTTCTGCCCGTCTTGTGTCATAAAAGCTTGTTTCACGTTGTCCTCGAAGTGGATCCAAGTGTGGTATTTTGACAATATTGGCCTTGTACATAACAGTAAGGCCACCCACATCCCTCCTATGTTGAAGGCTCTGCTGAAATGACAGATCTATCCAGGATGGGTCCAGGCGAGAGATGAGACGTCTTGCTCTGTTCTCTACTCTGTCAAGCAGTCGCAGATGAGAGGGGGGGCAGGCAAACCAAGAAAGTGGAGCATACTCAAGGTGTGAGCGTACTTGTGCCTCGTACAGGATCTTGCAACCCCTACTGTCAAGCAGATGGGAGATACGGCGAAGTGCTGTAAGCTTCCTGGCTGCCTTGTTTGCAAGATTTACAACATGGTTCTTCATGGTTAGTTTGGAGTCAAATTTTACCCCAAGGATATCAACTTCTTCTCCAGGTGCCAACACCCTCCCATTCATCCTTACTACTGCACCAGCATTACCATCATGGTGCCTAGAGACGATCATCATTTGCGTTTTCTCAGGTGCAAATGTTACTTGCCATCTATTTCCCCAAGCTGATATAGCTCTCAGCTGGTGATTGATGTAGCTTAGAGCAGCTGGCATTTCTTCTCTTGGATAAGTGAATGTCAGTGTACAGTCGTCTGCATATGCATGTGATTCTGGGATGAGATGAAGAAGGTCGTTGAAGTAGACATTCCATAACAATGGATCCAGCACGCTTCCTTGTGGAACACTTGCCCCAATAGGATGTCTTGCTGATTCCGTTCCATTGAGAACTACACTTAGAGATCTACCATGAAGGTAATCACTGAGGAGACATAGCGTAGAGCCTGCAATTCCCAGTGCTTGAAGTTTTGCTAAGATGCCCTGGTGCCACACCCGGTCGAAAGCGCCAGCAATGTCCAGTGCTACCACACAGCTGACTTTAGATTTATCCAGTGACTGGTGCCACTTAGTGGAGAGGTTTAACAACAGATCAGCAGCAGAGTAACCTTTCCTGAAGCCATATTGACGATCACAAAGTAGTGAGTGGTAGTTAAAAAGCTCTGTCATTTGTCTTGAGATTATTGTCTCAAGGATCTTACCAGTGATTGACAGGAGTGACACTGGTCTGTAGTTGCTGATTTCTGCTCTGCTCTTCTTTTTGTGAACAGGGGCTACATTTGCCTCTTTCCATAGAGAGGGCCATTTACACTGTACTAGGCAGTGCTGAAAGATGCGAGTTAGAGGTGCTGCTAGCTGGTCTGCACATCTCAACAATCTTGGGCTCAACTTGTATGGGCCCACAGCCTTTTCTTGGTCAAGCGATTTAAGAAGGAAATGCACCTCCTCCTGCCTTATTGTCACCACTGACAGTTTTGACACAGTTCTTGCAGCTAGCCAAGGAGGGTCCCTTGCTGGATCAGGAACTTGCATTTTGGTAGCAAAGTGTTCAGCAAAGAGGTCCGGCTTCTCTTGACTACTAGTAGAGGTGGTCCCATCCTGTCGATTTAGAGGTGGAATAAGTTCATCAGGCAGATAACCTTGTCTGTCCTTGACCAGGGACCACCAGGTTTTGGAGCCTACCCTACCTGATGCTAGCTTTCTTTTAGTGTCCACCTCCCATTTAGCAATGGCCCATATGCCTACAGGCTTGCGTGTGCAAGTTCCTGTTATAGGTGGTAGGATGTCTCTTATACCTTCGCCATGCTTTGTACTTAGCAGTAGCAGCCTCTCTACAACGAAAGCCAAACCAAGGCTGATCTGTAGGCTTTGTCACATATTGCCGGTGAGGAATGTGTTCTTGTTGTATTATTATAATCAAGGGGGAAGCGCTAAACCCGGAGGATTATACAGCGCCTGGGGGGGGGATGTGGAAGGCATTCAGGCTTAATTCAGGGAACTGGAGCACAGATCCAATTCCCTAAATCAAGAGCCCCTCACCAACATCAAGGAACCTTCCTTGAGGGGTGTTCTTGTTGTAGATTAAGGATGTGTCCAGTGAAGGCTTTCACTTGGTTGTCAACATCCCCTTGGAGAAGAGCATTCCAGTCGGTGGTGGCGAGCTCAGAGCAAAGGGCTGGCCAATTACCTCTTTCCCATAGCCAGGTTGTGCGTGTGGACTCCTCACCTCGTTCGATCTTAAGTGTCGTAAAAACAGCCTTGTGGTCAGACGATCCAACGTAGCCGAGGGGTTGACAAGTGACTATGCCTTCTGCCAGATCACTCACTACTGGGTCAAGGGAGGAGCCAGAGATATGAGTAGGGAAATCAACAAAGTTTCTCATGTCAAACACTGAAAGATGGTCATCAAAGTCCCTCTGTATAAAGTGCTGGTTGAGGTCACCAACAATTATAATATGTTGACAGTTGTGCTGTAGCAGAAGGGATTCAATATTTTCCATTAGGAAGTTGATGGGGTCTGCATGTTGCCACTGAGGTCTGTACATTGCACATGCGCTCTCTCTCCTGTCTTACTTCTGTTAACTTGTCCTAGAACTCTAGTAGGTTTGTGACGCAGGATTTCCCGTCCCTGAAGCTGAGCTGGTTGTCTTTCCAGGCGCTCCACCGTTCTTCTGATATAATCTTTTGTGTATGTGTATGTGTATGTGTGTTTGTTACCATTTTGTCCTAGGCACATGTAGATTAGACACTAGACCTGTTGTATATGTGTGCATGTGTGTGTGTATTCACCTAGTTGTACTCCCCTAGTTGAGGTTGCAGGGGTCGAGTCCAAGCTCCTGGCCCCGCCTCTTCACTGGTCGCTACTAGGTCACTCTCCCTGAACCGTGAGCTTTATCATACCTCTGCTTAAAGCTATGTATGAATCCTGCCTCCACTACATCGCTTCCCAAAATATTCCACTTCCTGCCTACTCTGTGGGTGAAGAAATACTTCCTAACATCCCTGTGATTCATCTGTGTCTTCAACTTCCAACTGTGTCCCCTTGTTACTGTGTCCAATCTCTGGAACATCCTGTCTTTGTCCACCTTGTCAATTTCTCTCAGTATTTTGTATGTCGTTATCATGTCCCCCTTATCTCTCCTGTCCTCCAGTGTCGTCAGGTTGATTTCCCTTAACCTCTCCTTGTAGGACATACCTCTTAGCTCTGGGACTAGTCTTGTTGCAAACCTTTGCACTTTCTCTAGTTTCTTTACGTGCTGTGTGTGTGTGTGTGTACTCACCTATTTGTGGTTGCAGGGGTCGAGTCCTAGCTCCTGTGTGTGTGTGTGTGTGTGTGTGTGTGTGTGTGTGTGTGTGTGTGTGTGTGTGTGTGTGTGTGTGTGTGTGTGTGTGTGTGTGTGTGTGTGTGGTGTGTGGTGTGTGTGGTGTGTGTGTGTACTCATCCAAGTGTGGTTGCAGGGGTCGAGTCATAGCTCCTGACCCCGCCTCTTCACTGGTTGCTACTGGGTCACTCACTCCCTGCTCTGTGAGCTTTATCATGCCCCTTCTTAAAGCTATGTATGGAGCTTACCTCCACCACCTTACTTTAAGACTGTTCCACTGCCTGACAGCTCTGTGAGTGAAGAAATGCTTCCTAACATTTCTGTGATTCATTTGAGTCTTCAACTTCCAAGTGTGACTCCTCGTCGCTGTGTTCCATCTCTGGAACATCTTATCTCTGTCCACCTTGTCGATTCAGTATTTTGTAAGAAAACAAAAATGATAAATACACATACGAGATATGATAAACGGTGTAATGACTACATTTTGTGAGACTATGTACTGGCAGATTAAATGCCATATATTAGTAGATAAAAGGTTGATAGGCAGACTTCTTGATATGCATGTTTTTAGAGGGACAATACATATATCAGAGCATTGTGTAGCGGTAGCTACAATGAAAGTAAGAGGTAGATGGGGTACAAGGAGAATATTATCAGTGAGTGAAAGTGAATAAATTAAAGATAGGGTAGGATATAAGAATCTACTGGAAGAAATTATTATAATAAAAATGAAGAGCTAAACCTACAAGGGTTATACAGCGCAGCAGGGCAGGGAAGGGTGCATGGGTATTGGGTAGCAAGAGGGAGAGGGATTATTATTAGATCATACAGTGCAGCGGGGCAGTGGATGTGCAGGGGTAGAGGGTAACAAGAGGGAGAGGTAGAAAGGGCTGTGAGGAGTGCTAGAGGCATCATCATTAAAATTTATGCAGTAAATCAGTTGCTGTCAAAAAGTCAATGAGAGAGAGTCTGGGTTAAAGGAGGGTCCATCAGCAAGAAGGGAAGATAAAGTAAGGGCATTAGAGCGGTGACAATGTCAGAGGTAAATTCTGTATGCTCGTTGATAGAGTGGACAGCCTAAAAGAACGTGGCTAACAGAAACTGGAACCTGACAATTCTCACAGAGTGGAACAGGGCACTTCTCCCCGAGATACCCGTGTAGATGAATGGTTCAGAGAACCGACATGTTGATAAATTAGACACATGTGCAACTCTTGGGTATCTTTATTGAGGAAACGTTTCGCCACACAGTGGCTTCATCAGTCCATACAAAGGAGAATCTTGAAGAACAGGAGGAGAATGAGGTAATCAGTCCCTCAACCTTGAGTCGATGTGGTCAGTCCATCAATCTTGAATAGAATACGGCATACGTGCTGAGAAGGAGCTTATAAACCGTTGGCAGGAGAGGTGCAGCAGTCATAGGTCGTGTAACATTTGTTCAATGTTGAAGTAGGTCGTGCCCAAGAATTAGGCAAGCGAAGAATTCCCAAGTATTAAGATCCCAAGAAGTTGCAGTGTCTGACAGGTTTGTAGATGAATGGTTCAGAGAACCGACATGTTGATAAATTAGACACATGTGCAACTCTTGGGTATCTTTATTGAGGAAACGTTTCGCCACACAGTGGCTTCATCAGTCCATATAATACCCGTGAGTAAGACAAGTGTGGGTGATGCGAAGACTGGAGTGTGTTGATGACAAGATGGCCAGAAACCTATACTTGGTTTAATAGAATGCAATTTGTTATGTAGCAGATCAGATCAATGTTGTTGGCAACAGTTGTGAAGGTGGGTAGAAATTACAGCAATCACTGTTCATTGCCCTGTACGTCAACATGACCAGAGACCCACCAAAACACAATATCTTTGTGCTTGCTAGAGGTACAGCGTAATCAAAGTTGGATATGAAGAACCAGGGGATGAGGTGAATTAAATTTTCGTAGAGCCTACAAAGCACTAAGGGAGTCTGAAACTACCATAAGTGGCGACACTGGCATAGATGCAATACGGATGAGTGCTATGAGAATTGCATACAGTTCAGCTGTAAAAATTCTAGCCGACGCTGTCTGGAAACACTGTTGCAAATCCGACACTGTCAGACGATTTGGAAACATCAGTGTACACTGCGATGGCATGAAAATGAGACTGGAAGTGATTAAGAAAAAGAGAGCAAGAAGCAACCATAGGTATTTGGGCTTTTGCGCATGGCAGTGGGGAAGAACAGACATGAACTGTCGGAACTTTCCAAGAGGGAAGGGAAAAGTTAGATGCTACATGAACATAGAAGGGTGGCAGCTGAAGAGAAGGCAAGAGCGAATGTAAATGAAGAGAAAAGGGGCAGAGGAAACAGGGGTGGTGAACAAATAAAGAACTTTTAGTAACATCCGTTATCATCCTATATATGGAAGGATTGTGGAAGTCATGAAAGCAAACAAAATAGCAGAGGCAATGAGCATCACGGCGATTGGTCATGGATGGAATATTCGCCTCTGCATAGAGACTCAACAGGCAAAGAGTGAAAAGCACCAAAGTATAAACGTAATCCCTGGTGATGGATGGGATCAAGGCTAGAAAGAGCTGCAGGAGAGGCCGCTGAACATACCAGGTCGCCATAATCTAGTTTCGATAAAATTAGGGCAGCATGCAGTCGAAGGAGAGTTCTATCAGCCTCCCATGAAAGATGAGGGAGGATTTTAAGGAGATTCAGCCGGCTATGACAAATTGATTTCAAGGAGGTAATGTGAGGTTTCCATGACAACCGACAGTCTAACAGAAAGCCAAGGAATCTGACGGTATCACGTTTTGGGATACGCAAACCATACAGGTACAATGGATTATCAGGGATGATAGAACGTCTAGGGAAAGTAATTTGGTGTGTTTTAGTACTAGAAAATATAAACCCATGAGCAGTGGCCCAATGGGAAACACTGTTAACCGCATGCTGGAGAGAAACTGCAATGAGGCGACAGTCAGCACCTGCACAAGCTATAGTAGTTATCAACATTGAGTGATGACCAAATATTAGATAGAAAAATAGATGCCACATCACTTATAGCAAGGAGAAAAAGTATGGTGCTCAGGACACATCCCTAGGGTACACCTTCAGCTTGGACAAAGTCCGGGGAAAGCATATTAATAACCTGAACACGGAAATGTCTCTCGGATAAGAAGTTCATAAGGGAAACTCTTAGATTGCCTCGGAGGCCTAATGAGTGAGTTTGGGTTTGCAAGATGTTATATCTCCAAGTTGTATCATATGTTTTCTCAAGATCAAAACAGATGGCGATAACCGAGTACAAATGTATCTAAACGGAGTAAAGGGTTAATAGTAGAACGGTCCTTATGAAACCCATATTGACTAATGGAGAAACTATTGTGTCTCTAAATATCACACCAAACGTCTATTTACCAGATGTTCCAACACCTTGCAAACCCCACTGGTAAGAGCAATAGGACAATAGTGGGAGGCATCGAGTCCTGAAGTACCTGGTTTACATAAAGGTAGTACACTGGCAGAAATAAGATTAAAGAGACGTAAGAGGACTGCAAGGGCTGACGGATGTAAATGCTGGAGCATACAGATATGAATGCCATCTGGCCCAGCTGCTGATGATCGGCAAGCAGAGTGTCGACA
Source organism: Cherax quadricarinatus (assembly GCF_038502225.1). Taxonomy (NCBI): domain Eukaryota; kingdom Metazoa; phylum Arthropoda; class Malacostraca; order Decapoda; family Parastacidae; genus Cherax; species Cherax quadricarinatus. The sequence continues at coordinate 14,991,475 of NC_091309.1, forward strand.
CTAATTCTAGAGGTGAAGATTGAGACACATATGGGAATCTTTATTCAGGAAACGTTTCGCCACACAGTGGCTTCATCAGCCCAGTACAAAGTAGAAAGTCGTAAGGAGATGAGGAGTTTAAGGTAATCAGTCCCTCAGCCTGGAGTCGACGTGTTCAGTCCATCAATCTTGTAGAATGTACAGCATAGGGCCGTATTATTATTATTATTATAATCAAATGGGAAGCGCTAAACCCGTAGGATTATACAGCACCTGAGGGGGGGGGATGTGGAAGGCATTCAGGCTCAATTCAGGGAACTTGAGCACAGTTCCAATTCCCTAAATCAAGAGCCCCTCACCAACATCAAGGAACCTTCCATGAGGGGCATAGGGCCGTAGACGTGGCTTATGTACTGTAGTGAGGTGAGGTGAAGCAGGAGGTGGGGTCATAGTGGTACCATCCACTAGTCGAAGTAGGTCTTCGTATATAATCCACGTCTACGGCCCTATGCTGTACATTCTACAAGATTGATGGACTGAACACATCGACTCCAGGCTGAGGGACTGATTACCTCAAACTCCTCATCTCCTTACGACTTTCTACTTTGTACTGGACTGATGAAGCCACTGTGTGGCGAAACGTTTCCTGAATAAAGATTCCCATATGTTGCATAAGTGTCTCAATCTTCAACTTGTCGGTTTTTCAAACCATTCATAAAAATTCTAGAGGTGTAAATGGCACATTGTAAGACTCTTCTCTGCTAGAAGAAAAGTCTAAGGGCTTAAACTCTCTGGCAGATTTGGAGGAAAGAAATGAGGGTCAGAGATGGAGAGATATGGACAAGATGATAACCAAGTTCGATGGCAATATCAAGAGGGTTAGTTATAGTAACACTGGCAACCTGAAGGATGGGAACCGGGTCGGGATCGCATTTCCCACTCAGTTTCCATATTTTTTCCAGATTGCACTCATAGAGGAAGCCGAAGTGACGGTAGAAACATAATTCCACCAACAAGTGCGTTTAGCTTCACAAATGACACGGCGGGCGGCTGCTCTTGTCTGCTTAAAATCAAGGAGGCACTCTGTGGTCCTATTGTACCGATATCTGCCTCGTGCAGTGTTTCAAACGTACAGCACGAGCACAGGCAGGAGACCACCTCTGGGAATGCCTGCTCAAGGTTTGGGGTATAGAATGTGAAACTGTGATTAAAACTAAGGTCGAGAGGGTGTAACAGCTCATCAATGGAGGATGAAAAAGGATCCTTACTAAAAGCAGTTTGATGCGAGTAAAGTTCCCAACTCGCTCGGTCAAATTGCCAGCATGGACTGCGAGGAGGTGGTGAGTACGAATGAGAAGTAAGATGATTGGAAAATGATCGCTGTCATGCAAGTCTAGAAGAACAGGCCAGGTAAGTCTAGTGCAGGTGAGGAAGAGAAAACTGAGAGATCGATGCAAGAGAAAGACTGAGTACAAGGATCAAAACGGGCGGGAGTACCCATATTTAAAACATGGAGGGGGAAAGAAGTAAGAAAAGCCTCCAACCGAATGCCACGAGGGGTCACAGTGAGACCCCCTCCCCAGCAGAGGAAATGATGAGCATTAAAATCGCCAAGTAATAGAAGGGGTGGCGGTAAGAAACAAGAAATGCAACATCTGGGATAGATAATACCAGAGAAAGAGAGACATACATAGAACAGATTGTATACCACTTATTCAAGTGGATATGGGCTGCAGTGTAATGCAGCGAAGTATGAAGAGCTGATGGTATGGAATACCAGTGTGTATAAGAAGTACACTTTCATTAAAGGTTCCATTGGGAAAAGGATCTGATGAATATAAAACAGCCCGAGATGAGATGGATAACAGTGGAATGTAATTTGGGTTCTTGTAAACAAACACAAACAGGGGAAAACTGGGAAAGCAACACCTGAAGTTCACCCCGGTTACCTCTGAGACCTCAGATATTCCACTTTAAATAAGCCATGAATTACAAAGAGAAGGATACAAGAAATCGGAAGGTAGAGGTATCTACGGACTAGAATGGTTAGAAAAGTCCACATGTTGAGGCAGCGGGAAATGAGAAAGCAGCGAAGGGTTGGAATGCTGAGAAGAAAGGAGTCATGCAGATGGAGAAGAGTGAAGAAAAGCGACAGGAGGTGGATTGGTGTCCATCAGTGATTTAGTCTCTGCAGTGTAGTCAGAGATAGCTTCAATTGTTTCACAGAACAAGGACGTTGTATGTGGGACGATACTGGAGATAGAAGGAGGAGGGTGAGTAAAGATCGGGGCGACGACAGAATTTACCAACATGGATGGGGGGGGGGGACGAGAGGTTAGAGGTAACCTGAGAAGAAACTTGGGAGGGGACAGGAGAGGATGGTACTGCACGAGGGGAAGGATGGACCTTCACACTTGCAACAAAACGAGTAAGAAGCAAAGATCCAGGTACTGAGACTGGAAATGAAAGAGATTTACCCTTTGGGGATTTGTTGGACCTTGAAGAAGTAGAGAGGCGAGGGGGAGGAGTTGTTGTGTGAGGTTTGTAGACACAGAAGTTTGCATGTGAGATGAAGATTGAAGAACAGTAGGACATGACGAGGTAGGGACCTCGGAGTCCAGGATTGCAAAAGAGTTAGATACAGAGGTGACTGGAAGGTGTGATTACAGGGGAGACCACGGGAATTGGGACCCCAGAGGTTGGGGGTCTCTTAGTAACTTGAGAATAAGAAATATAGGGAAATCTCCCTTGGAGACGTAGATGAGAGACTGTCATGGCATAAGTAAAGCCTTCTCTCTGAGACAACGGATTTCACGTTCATTCAAGGAAACCTGGCAAACGACGCGAATAAGATAGATGAGCTTCATGACAAGGCAGGAGGGAGGTAGAGCACAAGATGCATTGGTATGGTCATCGGCACCACAGAGTGGGCATTCAGCCATGAACCTGCAATATTTTGCCGGATTTCCAAACAGCCAGCAATTTCTACACTGTTGTGGTGTATTATTATTATTATAATCAAGGGGGAAGCGCTAAACCCGAAGGATTATACAGCGCCTGGGGGGGGATGTGGAAGGCATTCAGGCTTAATTTGGGGATTATTATTACAATCAAGGGGGAAGCGCTAAACCCGGAGGATTATACAGCGCCTGGGGGGGGATGTGGAAGGCATTCAGGCTTAATTTGGGGAACTGGAGCACAGATCCAATTCCCTAAATCAAGAGCCCTTCACCAACATCAAGGAACCTCCCTTGAGGGGTTAATTTGGGGAACTGGAGCACAGATCCAATTCCCTAAATCAAGAGCCCCTCACCAACATCAAGGAACCTTCCTTGAGGGGTGTTGTGGTGTAGGGGTCACCTGTCCGACTTGTAAACAGTGTCCCGCAATACAAACCAATGATGGAAGCTCACGGCAGTCAAGAGTTAAGCGAGCTACAATGCATGGGTAGCATCTCTGCCTGCAGACAGGCAGTATATACGTGTCTATGTTATTATTATTATAATCATAAAGAAGCCCTAAACCTACAAGGGTCATACAGCATGTGTCTACTTTAAGGATCAGGAGGTCTTGGAGCTCAAACTGTTCCAGAATGTCATCACCACATGTCTGGAAATTACATTGAACAATGGTAGAATGACAGTAGCACTGCAAGAATTGAGAAAGTGATGTTTTTCAATTGTCACATGAATGGCATCTATGGTTGTAAGGAGTGAAAGATTGTGAGCTTGGCTAGCATTCTGTACTGTGACAATGCATGTACCACTCGTGAGAGAATGCAACAGACCAACATGGCATAGGAGAGCCTAGCTGATGCTATGATCAGAAAGATATTCTGAAGATGTTGGTTGTAGAGTGAAAAACTTTGATGTGTAGTATGTAAAGGAAGTGATTGTCGTGTTGGTCTTTTCTGAGTAGAATGAGAGTCAGTTGAAAATAGTATCATCAGAAGAAGGTCGTGGTCATTTAGATACAGGACCAGAGGTGGTCCATTTTGAGGTGGGCACGTGATCTGAAAACCGTTGCACCGTATGGGGAGAAGCCAGAAGCATAGTCAAAGATGTGTGGAGGTCAGAGGTGTCATAGGAGTCAAGCTGAGCCTCTGTATCCCGAGCATGGGACAAAACGTCACCCACAGAAAATACAGAGGCAGTAGAAAGGTCCAAAGAATGGTCTGGTAACAAGGCAGGGTCATCAGAGGGTGCTACTACATGAAAGGGTCCAGGAGGAGGAGGTACATGGACTTGGGACTCCATGGTTAAGTCTCTCTTTTCTTTTGTTTTAAAGAAAAAAGAAGAAAGAAAACAAGGAAAAAAAAGAGGGAGGGGGGAAGATGGAGGGGCAGCTCCTAGGGGTAAAGGACAGCAAGTCTTCCCTTTTGTACCCAAGAGGACAACCTCAGCGCAGCTGATGGTGCAGTTGCAGCATGGAATTCGTGCCATACCCTACCCTTCAAGCCAGTAAACCAGCAAAACGGGATAGTAACCTCACAGCTACCGAGCCACCTCCGCAGACAAAAGGAAGGGTGGTTGGAGACTCGCCACAAAGCATACCTCCTTCAGCCACCACCTCCTGGAATCCGACAAGCAGCCTCCAGACACACTCATCACCTGAAAGACACCCGAAGCTTTCTCCCCTGGTATTATTATTATTATAATCAAAAAAAGAAGCGCTAAGCCACAAGGACACTGGACAGGGATCGGGATCTCTAGATGATCCAGATTCCACAGCAGATTACCCTACCACCAAGGACCTCACTGGAAGGAAATGGACCCCAGAACACCTTCTCAGGTCTAGAAACTACAAAGCCTAAGGGAACAACCTCAAAGGCAGAAACAGGAAAGGGAAAGAGGAGGGAAAAGGAGAGGAGGAGGAAAGGGAAAGGGGTGATGGGGAGGATGGGATAGGGAAAAAGGGGGATTGGGGGATAATTAGGTTTGGTCTGAGAAGACCAAAAGGCCTAATTCCTCAGACCAATAGCCTCTTCACCCTGCCAAGGAGCTCCCCTTGAAGAGGTACTGGAAGAAAGGCGGGCTAGAGAGAACATAGGTAATGAGGAGGGAGTCAAAGAAGTATGGGGTTGAGAATGCAGTGTTAGTGTGTGCAGCATAATAACTCCAGCTGTTCTTATTTAACAGTGAGAATAACTGTTTTTTTTTTAATAAGCAGTGTTCTATTTAAAACAGTCTTAAATTTAAAACATAAACAAAGTGCTCTATTTAAAACGAAGTCATAAATTTCCCCAATGGAAATAAGTCACTTCGACTTTTTTTGGGTTATCCGAGGACCTCTACATATATGCTGCTATGTATGATGATCTATGCAACTGTTTTTGTGTATACCTAAATAAAATTGTATATATATCTTGGTGGAATTACCAACTATATGTAAAGTAAAATGACACAAGTACACCTAATGAGACATTTCATTGTGGCAACGTTTCGCTCCTGGAGAGTGAAACGTTGCCACAGTAAAATGTCACATTAGTTGCACTTGTGTCCTTTTACTCTAAATAAAATTACTTACGTTTTCTAAACTACACAAACCAGCATAACATTTTCACAATAGCTAACTTGCCTAATGATCAAAAAAATTAAATTCATATATAAGAGTACTAAATTAATGTGAGAGCAACTGTATAGATGTGGTGAAGTTAAGCAAAAATATTATCACTATAGGTGTAGGTCAAGTGTTTACATTGAAGCATATATGTGAACAGTATTTACATCAAGGTAGGGAAGTTTTTATTGCATTTATGGATTTAGAAAAGGCATATGATAAGAGCTGATAAATTAGACACATGTGCAATTCTTGGGTATCTTTATTGAGGAAACGTTTCGCCACACAGTGGCTTCATCAGTCCATACAGTCCATCAGTCCTTTGTATGGACTGATGAAGCCACTGTGTGGCGAAACGTTTCCTCAATAAAGATACCCAAGAATTGCACATGTGTCTAATTTATCAACATGTCGGTTCTCTGAACCATTCATCTACAAACCTGTCAGACACTGCAACTTCTTGGGATCTTAATACTTGGGAATTCTTCGCTTGCCTAATTCTTGGGCACGACCTACTTCCACATTGAACAAATGTGACACCGCCTATGACTGCTACACCTCTCCTACCAATGGTTTATAAGCTCCTTCTCCGCACGTATGCCGTATTCTATTCAAGATTGATGGACTGATCACATCGACTCAAGGTTGAGGGACTGATTACCTCATTCTCCTCCTGTTCTTCAGGATTCTCCTTTGTATGGACTGATGAAGCCACTGTGTGGCGAAACGTTTCCTCAATAAAGATACCCAAGAGTTGCACATGTGTCTAATTTATCAACATGTCGGTTCTCTGAACCATTCATCTACATATGATAGAGTGGATAGAGGAGCAATGTGGCAGATGTTGCAAGTATATGGAATAGGTGGTAAGTTACTAAATGCTGTGAAGAGTTTTTATGACGATAGTGAGGCTCAGGTTAGGGTGTGTAGAAGAGAGGGAGACTACTTCCCGGTAAAAGTAGGTCTTAGAAAGGGATGTGTAATGTCACCATGGTTGTTTAATATATTTACAGATGGGGTTGTAAAATAAGTAAATGCTAGGGTGTTGGGGAGAGGGGTGGGATTAAATTATGGGGAATTCAATACAAAATGGGAAGTGACACAGTTACTTTTTGCTGATGATACTGTGCTTATGGGAGATTCTAAAGAAAAGTTGCAAAGGACAAGTTTGGGAGTGTGTGTAAAGGTAGAAAGTTGAAAGTGAACATAGATAAGAGTAAGGTGATAAACGTATCAAACGATTTAGATAAAGAAAAATTGGATATCACATAGGAGAGAGGGAGTATGGAAAAATGTGAGTGTTTTCAGATATTTGGGAGTTGTCTTGTCAGCAAATGGGTTTATGAAAGATGAGGTTAACCATAAAATTGATTAAACAAAAAAGGCGAGTAGTGCGTTGAGGTACCTGTGGAGGCAAAGAAGGGAATGTACATAAGTATAGTGGTACTAACACTTTTATTTGGGTGTGAAGCTTGCTTTGTAAATGCTGTGGTGAGGAGGCGGCTGGGGACAGTGGAGATGTCGTGTTTAAGGGCAATGTGGAAATTAGGTGGTGTGGAATTACTCAAAGTATTAGTCAGAGGGCTGAAGAGAGGTAGTTGAGGTGGTTTGGTCATTTAGAGAGAATGGAACAAAGTAGAATGACCTGGAGAGTATATAAATCTGTAGGGGAAGGAAGGCGGGGTAGGGGTCATCCTCGAAAAGGCTGGAGAGAAGGGGTAAAGGAGGTTTTGTGGGCGAGGGGCTTGGACCTCCAGCAAGCATGAGTGAGCGTGTTAGAAGTCAGTGGAGACAAATGGTTTTTGAGACCTGACGAGCTGTTGGAGTGTGAACAGGGTAATATTGTGTGAAGGGATTCAGGGAAACTGGTTAGCCGGACTTGAGTCCTGGAAATGGGAAGTACAATACCTGCACTTTAAAGGAGGGGTTTGGGATATTGGCAGTTTGGAAGGACTTCTAAACTATCGTATTTGAGTACCTCTACAACGGCAGTGATTATGTATGAGTGATGGTAAAAGTGTTGACTGATTATGAAAGTATTTTTTTTTCTTTTTGGGTCACTCTGCCTCGGTGGGAAATGGCCAATGTGCAAAAAAAAAAAAAAAAAAAAATACAGTACAGTGGAACCTCAAATACAGAATATTCTTCGGTCCAGAAGGTTGTTCAAGTGTCGCTACCGAACGAATTTATTCCCATCAGGAATAATGTAAATTAGATTAGTCCATTTCAGATCCTCAAAAACACACTTATAAAAGCACTTACAAAAATACATTTACATAATTGGTCGAGTTGGGAGCAGTTCGATTTTTGAGGTTCCACTGTACAAGGATTCAGAGATGATGAGGTTAGGTCTCTGTGGCACTGAGGTAAGAACTGTTAAATCACCAGAGGTAGAAACTGGTTGGTTAAGTACAGTACTCCCTGATTGCAAAGTAGAAGGGTTTAGACCAGGAAAGATTAGAATAGAGTGTCAGTTTTTAATGTTCCACAAGCTCCAGCTGTGCGTCATCATATGACTAAGACCCGTGTTAGGAAACACTTGTCCTGTTTTATGACAAACCTTACCTAGCCTAACCCACATATCGAGTACTATAGCTTCAACACTTAACCCTTAAACTGTGTCCATTGTACTAATTCACAAGTACTATCTATTTTCCCTGTGTATTAGTATGCACAATTTTTCGTACCTTCAAATCTGCCACCTGCCAATATTTTTAACCTGAGAACAACTCTCTGGGTCTTCTTCAATCTATTCATTCACATGAAAAAAAAATCTAAGGCCATGAGGGCCAACACAGTAAATCATAGTTAACTACGCAAGTGATAACCGTGACCAATGTATTAGTATGCCTGACTAGCATAAGTTAACAATTAAACCAGGAGCTGCTGTTCTTCCACCAGCCTCCCTATCAGGAAATAAGGTATGGAAATGGAACAAAGATGACTTATTCATTCCAAATTCATGATACTAACAGTGAAATTCAACCACAAGACACTTGTATATTTAACCCAGGATAACCCTGTAAAGTCAAACAATATGACTTAATTCCATGTTTTGAGGAGTATTACACTCTGAAACAATTGTAATATTTTGAGTATTCTTTGTACATAGCATTAATACCAATAGAGTATTATTATTATAATCAAAAAAGAAGCGCTAAGCCACAAGGGCTATACAGCACCAATAGAGTAAAAAAACAAATACGTAGAATAAAAAAAATTATACCATACATTCCAAGTTGAGCATTGGTGGGTTAAGTATTTCTTTACATAGATAAATGGTTCAGAGAACCATCAAGTTGATAAATTAAAATATGTGCAACACTTGGGTATTTTTATTGAAGAAATGTTGTGCCACGCAGTGGCTTCACCAAGCCTATACAATGAAGAATGGTAATTATCAGATCTTTACCATTCTTTTTTGTATAGGACTGATGAGGCCCCTGCGTGGCAAAACGTTTCCCCAATAAAGATACCCAAGTGTTGCCCATGTGTCTAATTTATCAGCATTTCCTTATGTTTGAGGTTCTAAAACATCTAATATCATAAGAAACTAGTATATGTAGTGTTAAAACATTAATATTATTATTATTATTATGGAGGAGTGCCAAACCCATAGGGATTATACAGCACCTGTTGGGGGTGTGGGATCAGGGCATTCAGGATTAAAAAAACAAAAACAGAAAAACAATCATACGTTGGTGTCAATAAATTGCAAAATGTAAATGTGTTTAGTGAACCACTAATCAGTCTGAGGATCGACGACCCAAATGATTTCTTCATGAATGAGCCTCAAAACTCCATAAATGTATGCCAGATTTCCGACATTACCCTAACTCCGATAGATTTTGAAAAAGCCATTGACAACATGCCCATGCACTCAGCCCCAGGCCCAGACTCGTGGAACTCTGTTTTCATTAAGAACTGCAAGGAACCCCTCTCACGTGCTCTAAGTACACTATGGAGGAGGAGCTTGGACATGGGTGAAATTCCACAGTCACTTAAAACAACGGATATAGCCCCACTCCATAAAGGTGGCAGCAAAGCATTAGCTAAGAACTATAGACCAATAGCTCTGACATCCCACATCATAAAAATCTTTGAAAGAGTGCTAAGCAGGATTGCAAATCACCTGGATTCCCAAAATTTGCACAATCCAGGGCAACATGTGTTCAGGGCAGGTTGCTCCTGCCTCTCACAACTACTGGATCACTATGATATGGCCTTGGATGCACTGGAAGAAAATCAGAATGCAGATGTAATATACACAGACTTTGCAAAAGCATTTGACAAATGCGATCATGGCGTAATAACCCATAAAATACGTGCTAAAGGAATAACTGGGAAAGTGGGGAGATGGATCTTCAACTTCCTAACAAATCGAACACAAAGAGTAGTGGTCAAGAGAGTTAAATTGGAGGCTGCCATAGTGAAGAGCTCTGTTCCACAAGGCACAGTACTCGCCCCCATCTTATTCCTCATCCTCATATCAGACACAGACAGAGATATATATCACAGCACCGTATCATCCTTTACGGACGATACTAGGATCTGCATGAGGCTGTCATCTGCTGAGGACGCGGTTAACCTCCAAGAAGATATAAACAAAGTTTTCCAGTGGGCAATAGTAAACAATATGACGTTCAATGAGAACAAATTCCAACTACTCCGTTATGGAAAACTGGAGGAGATAATAACTAGAACAGAGTATACTACAGACTGGCCATACAATAGAGCGGAAAAATAATGTAAGGGACCTGGGAGTAGTAATGTCTGAGGATCTCACTTTCAAGGATCACAACAGTGCCACGATTGCACGTGCAAAGAAAATGATAGGATGGATAATGAGAACGTTCAAAACGAGAGATGCCAAGCCAATGATGATCCTTTTCAAATCACTCGTTCTCTCTAGATTGGAATACTGCTGTACATTAACATCTCCATTCAAAGCAGGTGAAATCACAGATCTAGAGAGTGTACAGAGATCCTTTACTGCACGTATAAGTTCTGTCAAGCACCTTAATTACTGGGAACGCTTGGAAGCACTTGACTTGTACTCGTTGGAATTCAGGAGGGAGAGATGTATCATAATCTACACTTGGAAAATCCTGGAAGGAATGGTCCCAAATCTGCACACAGAAATCACTCCCTACGAAAGTAAAAGACTGGGCAGGCAATGCAAAATGCCCCCAATTAAAAGTAGGGGCGCCATTGGTACACTAAGGGAAAACACCATAAGTGTCCGGGGCCCAAGATTGTTCAACAGCCTCCCATCAAGCATTAGGGGAATTGCCAATAAACCCCTGGCTGCCTTCAAGAGAGAGCTGGACAAATACCTAAAGTCAGTGCCGGATCAACCAGGCTGTGGCTCATACGTTGGACTGCGTGCGGCCAGCAGTAACAGCCTAGTTGATCAGGCCCTGATTCATCAGGCGGCCTGGTCATGGACATGGCCGCGAGGGCGTTGATCCCCAGAATAACCTCCAGGTAACACTACTGTTGTCAATGAACGATAATTTTTTCACCAACTTCAACACATTATAAAATCATGTGTTTTTATCAGATTCCACTAATGTTAGTCTTATTCGATTCAGAAAAAATCGCTTTCATTCTATAAGAATAAAGATTTTTTATTTTTCAAAATCTTCCCACACACAGGAATTTTTTATCTAGGGGTTATGCCACAGCTTAAGGGTTAAACAAATAAACACCAGACCTCAGGTCACAGGGCAAAGATGCACTTTAAAACCATTCCAATATTAGACTGATTAGTCAACACAAATTGAAAGTTAATCAGTGGAAAGAAGTTTTTAGTATATTGTACAAGGCTCTATTTTTTATTATTTATTAACACATCAGCCAATTCCCACCATGGCAGGGTGGCATAAAAAAGAAAAACTTTCATCATCATTCACTCCATCAGTCTTGCCAGAGGGGTGCTTTACACTACGGTTTATAAAACTGCAACATTAACACCCCTCCTTCAGAGTGCAGACACTGCACTTTCCATCTCCAGGACTCAAGTCCGGCCTGCCAGGGTCCCTGGTCATGTTGACGTACAGGGCAATGAACAGGCAGACACTACTGCGCAGTCAGCAGTACATGACCTACCATTTTCATAAAGAGGTGTTCCATTTCCAGATTATTTTGCTGTAATAGCTACCCACCTTCACACCCGTTGGCAACAACATTGGTCAACTTTACTCGGTAACAAACTTCATTCTATTAAACCGAGCATAGGTTACTGGCCGTCTTCTTGTCATCAGTGCCGAGGTTGGGAGACTACTCTCTCCCGCCTTCGCATTGGCCACACTCGTCTTACTCATGGGTATCTCATGTAGAGGCACCCTGTTCCTCTCTGTGAGCAGTGTCAAGTTCCAGTATCGATTAGCCACATTCGGTTAGACTGCCCTCTCTATCAACGAGCACGCAGAATTTACCTCCAACGTCATCTCCGCTCTACTACTCTCTCTTTACCTTCCCTTCTTGCTGATGGACCCTCCTTTAATCCTGACTCTCTCATTGACTTCTTGACAACAACTGATTTACTCCACAAACTCTGGTGATGATACCTTTTGCACTCCCCTCAGCCCTTTCTACCTCAATCTCTTGCTGCCCTCTACCCTTTCACCATCCACTGCCTCGCTGTTCTCTGTAACCTATTACTCATCCATCTCCCTTTTGCCACCTGATACCCTCGCTTCCTTCCTGCCCTGCAGCGCTGTATAGCCCTTGTGGCTTAGCGCTTCTTTTTGATTATAATAATAATAATAATCTATATGTCCGAACCACCTCAACAACCCTTCCTCAGCCCTCTGGACAACAGTTTTGGCAATCCCGCACTTCCTCCTAACTTCCAAACTACGAATTCTCTGCATTATATTCACACCACACATTGCATACATTCCCCTCTTTGCTTCCAAGGACAAAGTTCTGTCTCCAAAGACTACTAAGTGCACCGCTCACCCTTTTCCCCTCATCAATTCTATGATTCACCTCATCTTTCATAAACCTATCTGCTGACATGTCCACTCCTAAATATCTGAATACAGTGGACCCCCGCATAACGATTACCTCCGAATGCGACCAATTATGTAAGTGTATTTATGTAAGTGCATTTGTACGTGTATGTTTGGGGGTCTGAAATGGACTAATCTATTTCACAATATTTCTTATGGGAACAAATTCGGTCAGTACTGGCACCTGAACATACTTCTGGAGTGAAAAAATATCGTTAACCGGGGGTCCACTGTACATTCACCTCCTCCATACTCTCTCCCAGTCTCTATTAATGTAAAAATCCAAATTTCAGTAGCTTAATGTACTGTATACTACTTTTATGGGCTGAGTAACTTACTGGAACTGATGCCCATTTGAAATTTTTTATGGCTTTCGTATTTTTGTTCCTCATATGTCTAAGATTCCCGAGTGGAAACTCTATTGCTAAAGCCAAAATTTTTATACCAATGGGAAAGTGCTAAACCTGCAAGTCATACAGTGCCTGGGGACAGGAAGGTATTCAGGCTTGACCTGAGGAATAGAAGAGTAACTCCAATTCTATAAATCAAGAGCTCTTCTTTGGAGGGGTAACCAATCCTTGAATCAAGATCCCTTCAGTAGCATCAAGGTACTATCCCTGAAGGAAGCAAAAACCTAGAGATTTAATCTCTCTATATTCTCTCCTTAGCTTTATTTCACCGAGTCTCCAATATACTGTATCAATTAAAAAAAATCTTTCTAGTGACAGTGCTAGCAGAGGGAAGATTTTTAAATCTAAACTCAATAACTGTGATGAACATTACAATTATGGCTCACAATATTTTATTATTAAGCTGTAAAAGAGTATTTAAAACATTAATCAAGAAGTAGCATGAAGGTACTACATCTAGATTAAAAGTTAAGGCATCTGTAGTAACATTTTTATTAGGGGCCTGAACAATGAATTGTCAAATAAATTTGTAATAATATATACACAATTCTTCTTCTTATTCTTTTTAGTAATCTTTACAGGAAAAGGGGTTACTAGCCCATTGTTCCCGGCATTTTAGTTGACTTTTACAACACGCATGGCTTACGGAGGAAAAATTCTTATTCCACTTCCCCATAGATATAAAAGGAAAAGTAATACGACCAAGAACTATTAAGATAAAATCAAAGAAAACTCAGATGAGTGTGTATAAATAAATGTGTACATGTATGTGTAGTGTGACCTAAGTGTAAGTAGAAGTAGCAAGACATACCTGTAATCTTGCATATTTATGAGACAGACAAAAGACATCAGCAATCCTACTATCATGTAAAACAATTACAGGCTTTCGTTTTACACTCACTTGGCAGGACGGTAGTACCTCCCTGGGTGGTTGCTGTCTACCAACCTACTACCACATATTGGCAGTTTGGAGGGATATGTTGTGTATCTTTATATGTGTATGCTTCTAAACTGTTGTATTCTGAGCACCTCTGCAAAAACAGTGATAATGTGTGAGTGTGGTGAAAGTGTTGAATGATGATGAAAGTATTTTTCTTTTTGGGGATTTTCTTTCTTTTTTGGGTCACCCTGCCTCGGTGGGAGACGGCCGACTTGTTGGAAAAAAAAAAAAAAAAAAAAAAAAAAAACATACACAACAAATCTTACATGAACTATGAATACCAAGTCAAGAAAAACTTCTTTTCCCAAATACAATGATATGCTGTTACACATTAAAATTTCCACAAAAAAATTTAGAAACTACAAAAACTGGTAGTTTGCAGTAAAATTAAGGTAAATTATAATAATTAAACATTATAATTTAACATGAAATAATTTTCGGACAGACTTCATGGTCTGTGGTGCAAGGGGAAAAAATTATCTTCTGCTAGCAGAACCCAGACCTCTCTTTCCAGCAAAGAGATGCTTGGGTTTAAGATTATAGACATGACGATCAGCTTCACCCTTGCGACCATCTCTGTTTAATTGCGACTGTGCCTTGCGTCCAATGGTCTTCATCTTCTTGGCCATCTGTTGGCAGAAACAACAAATAAATAAATAAATAAATAAAAAAAATGCACTTCTGATAATGAAGATTTTTGTGAATATTTTGTTTAAATCCTAAGTTCACATAAGACTGCAGAGTACCCATGTAGGAAAAATTAAGTATGATATCTCTATACGAAGACAACAGTACAACATATGTTAGGTGTAAGAACTTAAAAAAAAATACAGCGGTACCTCGAATTTCGGCCGAAATTCGTTCCAGAAGGCTATTCGAGTGCCGTTATCGAACAACTTTGTTCCCATAAGGAATAATGTAAATTAGATTAGTGCATTTCAGACCCCCAAAAATACACTTTCAAAAATACACTTACATCATTGTTCAAGTGGGAGCTGTTCGAAATTCGAAGTACCACTGTATATATATGATATACCATATAAAAAATATGATTACCTTTGCATCTCTTACTCCTGACTGGTCACGAGGAGTTTTGGAACTAGACCGCACTCTACCCTCTGAGTCTACACGAGCTTTCTTAAGTGGAGGACGTGACCTTGATACACTCTTGGTGCGTGTGAAGTGGCAACCATCCACATCAGACATATCCACTCCCAATTCTTCAAACTCTGATCTCAGACGAGATACAGATCTCTCGCGTTTCCTAGAGACACGTGGCATTACAGCTTTACCTTTAGGCCTATCAATTCTAGCATTTATTGCATTAATAATCTTCTTTTCACGGATTTTTTGAGCTAGTCTGTGGATTTCTTTCATCTCCTCATCCTCTTCTTCCACTTCCACAACATAGAAGCCATTTTTTTCACGGGCTTCTTCTTCTGCTTCAAGTTCTTCCAGTTTCTATTTGGGAATAATGAATAAATAATAATATATGTATTTTATTATGTGTAGTAAGTTGCACATTTTTTAATTCCATTTTTATCATATCACATTTAAATATTTCAAAACCTTCAAAGTTTTTGTTGCCTTGTCACTATGACCATATTGCATTTTTTTTTTTTACAACATTAATCAGTATATAATGGCTAGAATAGTCTGTCTGTCTCCCCAAAAATCTCAGAATCAGAGAAATATGTATTTTCCAACATACATTTCAGCTGAATGAAAGACTCCTATACTAACAGTGTGACCATAACAAACACACTTTCACTGGTGTCTAATTTGTGTTTGCCAGTGTCACTCTTCCAATTTTTTGACAAGAGATTCATACAGTTCAAACGCTCTTTTGAAAAATACAAATACTCATCTTGTAACGAGTCTTTGGGAAGGAAGACAAATATCCTCGTGCAGTATACAAGCATACCTCTCTAATATGATGGGTTAGGTTCTAGAAAAATCACTGTAAAGCAAATATGGCCTTAAAGAGAATCACAACCTTTTTTTCCACTTGTCAATGCATGTAAAAGCCTAAAAATGTGTTTACACAATCAATTATTAAGTGCACAATAGCACTAGGCCTAAAAAAAAAAAGATGCAAAAGTAAAATATAAAAAAAAAAAATGCCACAGTACTGTATTACTATACAGACTGAGCGTAGGTACAAAATGGCCCCAAAAAATAATAAACATGAATTCAAAAGTGCCCTATTAGCAAACAGCTCTAAAGCAAGTTATGCCTGTACTTTAATCAGACATAAAAAAAATGAACTATTTATTTACTCACTTTCATGATGTCAGGATCAATAAAATCAGCCACATTGTATCCATCTACAATATGGGGAATCTTGTCATATTTCCATTCATCATTCTCAAGATCTTTATTTTTGTTAAGGTCAAGACTGTAATCATCCATCAATTCCTCCTCCAAATCCCTCTCAAATTTCTTTTTGGGTTTAGCTGCTTCTGACTTCTTCTGATTAACCTTTTCTAGTGATTTAAAAATAAAAAAATTAATTGAAAGTTATAAGATTTTAATAACTTTACACCTGTTACACAACCTGAGGCCACACTTCAATGTAAACTGCTTGAGTCAATGTAAACTGTTGAGCCTGCAGTTCAACATTACTATCACAACTAAGCAGGGCCTTGTTAACCCATTTACTGTGGCATACCCAGATTTAAAAAAGAAAACTGAGCAAGGGGGGATGGGGGACAAAAAAAAAATATAAAATGAAAGAGCACATTTCATGAATTAAGAAGAAAAATTAGTGGAATCTGACTAAAAACATGTGCTTTTATGAGATGTTGAAGGTGGTGAAAAATTATCACTCGTTGGCAACAGTGGTATAAATGCACCAATGATATTTACATTTTACAATTTGCTAATGTTATGCTTTTTTATTTTCAGTTTCTGAGTTGTTTTCAATGTTTATCTGATATGTTTCAATGTGTTTTAGCACTTCAAACATGGGGCAATGCTTAGCCAAACATTGATCCAAATAGAATATACAGTATAAATTGGTGCAAATACATGTAATTATTTATTTATTTTTTACCACTTTGGTCTTCTAACACTATGTATAAGGAATACTTATGGTATTAACTGTTTCAAGGTGTAATACTCCTCAAAACACAGAAATAAATCAGTTTGACTATTTCATTATCCTAGGTTAATTATTTCTTTCTTTCAACAAACCTGCCGTATCCCACCGAGGTGGGGTGGCCCAAAAGGAAAAATGAAAGTTTCTCCTTTTACATTTAGTAATATATACTGGAGAAGGGGTTACTAGCCCCTTGCTCCCAGCATTTTTGTCGCCTCTTAAGACACATATGCCTAAATTCTAGCGCCCTCAAATCTAGTGAAATCAAGCTGGTAGGCCAACATATGAAAGAATGGGTCTATGTGTGCGGTATAAAAAAAAATCTTGCAGCACACAAGTGAGTAATGAGAAAAAAAAACTTTGACCATGTTTTTGGATTAAAACAGCGACTTTGCACTGTATTTTCATATGGTATTTATTGTTGTATTCTAGTTTTCCTGGTCTCATTTTATAGAATGGAAGACATATTACAGAAATTGAGATGATTTTCACTGGTTTTACAAAGAAAAGTACCTTGAAAATGAGCTCAAAGTAGCAGAAATGTTCAATTTTTACCAAAGTTCAAAAGTAAACAAATCATGCTAAGCATCCAATACACGTCAACTGATGAGTCTCATTCTTTTACAAGTGCGCCGATATTATTTATACCATTTCTACACTAATGCAGTAGTCTGCATAACAGTAAATCTTCTATTTTTTTGGGAGAATAAAAATTCAAAATGGAAAGCAAAAGAATGTAAGAGGGGCGTGGGGACTAATGAACAGAGGAAATGTTATTTTAGTGCCAGGAATGTCTTTCTTGTTTATTCTGGACCCTATTTGGAAATTGGCATCTTTTGAAATTTGTGTGAAATTGGCAAAATTGCTAAATTCTGAGCACTGTATTGGATAGTTGAAATCGGTAAACTGGTGGTTTCTTGTACTCATTCAATAGAAAAAATGGAGTTCTAGCGAAATAGTTACGATTTTTGTAGACTAGTACATTGGAATTGGCTGAAAATAGGGCTCAAAGTGGGCAAAATCGCCGCTGGGTACACATCATCGAGACCGCTAACTTCGCAAGAGCATAATTCCGTAAGTTTTCCATCAAATTTCATACTTTTGGTGTCATTATGATCGGGAAAAGATTCTCTATCTTTTCATAAAAAATATTTTTTTTTTTTTAAATTTGGAGGACCCTGGGAACAAGTCAGAGAGCTTGTGGACCCTGAAAGGGTTAATATATAGGTCTTAGACAGGGATGTGTAATGTCACCATGGTTGTTTATTTATAGATGGGGTTGTAAAATAAGTAAATCCTAGGGTGTTCAGGAGAGGGGTGGGATTAAATTATGGGGAATCAAATACAAAATGGGAATTGACACAGTTGCTTTTTGCTGATGATACTGTGCTTATGGGAGATTCTAAAGAAAAATTGCAAAGGTTAGTGGATGAGTTTGGGAGTGTATGCAAAGGTAGAAAGCTGAAAGTGAACATAGAAAAGAGTAAGGTGATGAGGGTATCAAATGATTTAGATAAAGAAAAATTGGATATCAAATTGGGGAGGAGTAGTATGGAAGAAGTGAATGTTTTCAGATACTTGGGAGTTGACGTGTCGGCGGATGGATTTAAGAAGGATGAGGTTAATCATATAGGTAGTAGGTTGGTAGACAGCAACCACACAGGGAGGTACTACTGTCCTGCCAAGTAAGTGTAAAACGAAAGCCTGTAATTGTTTTACATGATGGTAGGATTGCTGGTGTCCTTTTTCCTGTCTCATGAACATGCAAGATTTCAGGTACGTCTTGCTACTTCTACTTACACTTAGGTCATACTACACATACATGTACAAGCATATATATACACACCCCTCTGGGTTTTCTATTTTCTTTTTAGTTCTTGTTCTTGTTTATTTCCTCTTACCTCCATGGGGAAGTGGAACAGAATTCTTCCTCCATAAGCCATGCGTGTTGTAAGAGCCGACTAAAATACCGGAAGCAAGGGGCTAGTAACCCCTTCTCCTGTACATTACTAAATGTAAAAGGAGAAACTTTCATTTTTCCTTTTGGGCCACCCCGCCTCGGTGGGATACGGCTGGTGTGTTGAAAGAAAGAAGTCATCTTTGAGCTACTTGCACACACTGTTTGCTGGCAGGGAAGCTGATGGTAGAACAACAGCTCCCGGTTCCTTCATTTACTTTTGCTAATGAGGCAAACTAGTATATGAGACACAGTTATCCTGAGTAGTTATCCATGATACTTTGTGTGGACCCTGCTGGCCTTAGATTTTTTCAAATGTATGAATAGATGGAAAAAGACACAAAGAGTGGTCCTGAGGTAAAAAGAAAACATTATCAGGTGGGAGATTAATTATTAAAAAAAAAGATGCATACTAGTTTGGTCAGACACAGTACCACCACCTGCATACTAGTGTGTCAGACACAGTTAAAGGGTTAAAAACAAGTGCAATATAAACACAGTCAGCACTCCAGATAATACAGCAGCCTTCCTTTTGTTCACTAATCATTGCCCAAGGCCTCTCCTGTATAACACTTACCCTTCATTTTGAATCCTTATCACACAGAAAACTGAAGTTTTGCATTATTTCTTCCCTAAGACCCAAGAATGAGTTATCATGGTTTATGTCATCCAAATGATTGAAGCAGACTTAATCTTAACAAAAACTCAAAAAGCAGACCTGAGGGAAACGGGAGGTCATCTACCCTTCCTCAGGAAAATTTCCAAAAATCAAATATTTCTACTTTGAGGAATATTTCATGCCACTTCCTTTCTCAAACTGACCAAAATCATCTTCATTTCACTAGTATGTCTTCCGGTCTTTTAAATGTCACTAAAATACAGCCAATCAATCTAGTAAAACAAATCTATAAAACAGCTCAAAGTCACTATTTTAATCAAAATACAGGGTCAGAGATTCACTGTTCCTATCACACAATGAATGGAGCAAAATTCTTTTATGTTGCATAGTGACTGCACATACCCATTCTCTCAGATCTAGGCCTAAATTTGTCAATCAAAGCATATCTGAGGTTATTATGATTAAGATGTATTTTTACATCAGTGATGCTGGCAGATAACCTTTAAAATAAAAAAAATATAAAACTACAGCAATTAAGTTTTATTCTTTGGATCACAGACAAGAGAATCTCATTATTTATAATGGATGAAAGGAAATACTGATGGTTAGGTTAGGTAAGGTTTGTTAGGAAACAGGACAAGTGTTTCCCGATGCAAGTCTTAGTCAGATGATGACCCGCCGTTGGAGATTTTGGTCATCTGACCGAGGCCTTCCACTGCCTTACCGGTCCATCCCTTTAAAAATTATGGTGACAGTATAGAAATATACATAAAAACGAAAGGCGCCACAGATACACTAAAAAACACTGCATCAATATCAGAGGTCCACTCTTTAACATGCCAACTAATAAATGTAATTACGTACTGGAACAGTTAAAGGATCTCGGAAGACTTTTTATTTACAACTGGTACCTGATCAGCTGTTATGATAATTATGTAGGCTTGTGGGTCACAAACAAACCACAGGAATGCCTATTAAAACCTTCAAGTCTCTGATACTACCCCCCCCATCCCCCCATTTTAAGCTGCTAAATATGAGTGGCTAGCTCAGTATTTTAGTTTTACCCCTTGGTATTTATGATGAAATTTCATCAGGTCCTGATGTCTTTCAAGCGTAATGCTCCAGTACTAACCTATTCACTTCCTCATCATTTCTTTCGCAGCCTCACAGTTCTGTTTGGTATGCCCTCCCCTCACAATGTACATTAGTATTTTTGTTTTCACTTTAACCTGCCAAACTTGGTACATAGATATGCACTGAAAATTGGGGTACCTTTACTGACTCACGAGAAAAAAAAATTAAATCAAAGTATGGCAATGGCCCATTTATACTTTAAATATTTTTCTATAAAAAGTTCACTTACCAGGAATAAAAGGTTCTCTTATTTTCTGATCTCTCTGTGCAGGCATGGCTACATGAACACGGTTGAGAATAGAATCAGCTTTTCTTGTACGCATCTTTGCATCCACTCTCTTTGCCAATAGGCGGTCACAAGCCTAAAACATAACAATTAATGTGAACTTCATACAATATTTTTCTTCATCCTCTCTGAAAAATTGAATAGTGAATAATTCACTGGAAATTATGTATGACTGCCATGACAACTTAGGATGAACTGAAAAAGAGCAAAAAATGAATGATGGACTATTATGAAAAAGTGTCATATAATGTGTGATCTCTCACAGTTTATACTAATACATACAAATATACAGCCTCTCCTCACTTAGCAATGTACTCGTTTATCAACGACTCAGACTGATGACAAGCTCTCTACCTATATGCATACCTAAATAATATAGTATAGTAGGCTGGCAGACAGCAACCACCCAGGGAGGTACTACCGTCCTGCCAAGTGAGCATAAAACGAAAGCCTGTAATTGTTTTACATGATGGTAGGATTGCTGGTGTCCATTTTTCTGTCTCATGAACATGCAAGGTTTCAGGTACGTTTTGCTACTTCTACTTACACTTAGGTCACACTACACATACATGTACAAGCATATATATACATACATACCCCTCTGGGTTTTCTTCTATTTTCTTTCTAGTTCTTGTTCTTGTTTATTTCCTCTTATCTCCATGGGGGAATGGAACAGAATTCTTCCTCCTTAAGCCATGCGTGTCGTAAGAGGCGACTAAAATGCCAGGAGCAAGGGGCTAGTAACCCCTTCTCCTGTATATATTACTAAATGTAAAAATAGAAACTTTCACTTTAGAAACTTTCGTTTTACCTTTTGGGCCACCCCGCCTCGGTGGGATATGGCCGGTGTGTTGAAAGAAAGAAAGATTACAGCTGATTTCTTCTATTCTCTTCATTACAATATACAGTACACTACTGTATAAATGTTTAAAAATATATCAGAAATGTTATAATGGTGCAAAAGTGACATCAAAACAATATCAAAGATGGTTGACACAAATCCACTATCATTATAGTATGCCCCTCACTTAGCGATGAATTCATTTACTGATAGTCTTAAGAACGAACTCCGTCGTTAAGTGAGGAGAGGCCGTGTATAGTAAATTACAGCTTTCAAGATTCAACATGGTATAACTACCAGTAATTCTTGACAATTGTAAACTAAAAAAAATACATTAATAAAAAAATGACTAACAGCACAAAACTAAATGTAACTGTTAAACATTAACCAATTTTTTTTTTACATATAAGTAAATATGAATAATTTCAAGTCAAAGAGAATGTAACGCTGTTGGTATTCACTGTATTCAGTTCTTTCTATTTTGTATTTTTCTAACTATTTTTCACATCACTACAGAAAATTACATACTTCAAAATATAATAAATACAGTAATGTAAATAACAAAAAAAGGCACTATACAGTGACTGGAATGATACACAAATAACCCGCACTTAGAAGAGAGGAGCCTACGACAATGTTTCGGTCTGACTTGGACTATTTACAAAGTCACACTGACTTTGTAAATGGTCCAAATCGGACCGTAACGTCATCGTAGGCTCCTCTCTTCTCTGCGCGGGTTATCTGAATACGGTAATGTGTAACGTTAGCAGAAGTTTAGCAGGGAGCTCAATAGCTTCACATGAGGTGCCAGTTAGGTTAACAAAAATATTCATCACAGATAAGAAATTTATGAGCTACAAACAATTGCAATGCAGCCACTAATCCTTACCTCCTTCTTGACTTCCATTACACCTTCTTGTGATAAAGTTGACATTTCCATGACTGGAATATTCTCACGCTCCAGTGCAGCAATCAGTTCCCTTTTTTCAGGGTACTTTTCCTCCAATCCCTCTAAACTCGTGATATCTATTTTGTTGCATGCCACCAATAAAGGCTGAAATAATGGAGAATGCACAACTGTTATAATTTCTATGAATGTTTTATGCCAACCACTAACATTTAATTGCTAAAAGTTAAAAAAAAAACTGAAAAGCAAATCAATTATCTGAATGCATTACTGCCACCATTATTAGAAATTCAGAAATTAACAATAACATGAACATCCCAAATAGGGATTTAAGAGTAATGTAGGATTTAAACCCTGGGCTGGCTTAAAAAACACAAGCTTGTTCAAACTCAGTTTAAATGCCATAAAATGAAGGATTTTTTTTTTTAATTTCTAAAGAATTCCACATGCAGATTTGGTTATAACAATAACCACCTACAATGAAAGACAAGAATAAGGAAAACATGCACAAGTGAGAAAACACATGAGAACAAACAAGAAAAAAATAAACTACTGAAGACTGTACTGTACTTGTATGAAAATAGAGCACAACAAATGTTCCTGCAATAAAAGTACAGCTGAAAAAATAATGACCACTGACAGGAGTAGTGTACCCAATTTACCTTTACCCTCCCCAAGTAGCAATGAAGTGTGTTGCTGCACACCTCATCAAAATACACTATATGATAACAATTTCAATCACTGACCTTTTCACGATCACTTATGACATACTATTGTTTTAAAGTGTGAGAGTGCAAGTTTAGTTTCTAAGCTCATAGAAAAACTAAGAATAATTTTAGCAGGAGGTATTAGTCATAAAAAAAAAAAAAAATATTTTAAACCGTTACCTTGTTTGCAAACAGTGGCTTTATGCTATCAAAAATTTTCATTTGTTGCTCAATCTGTATATCACACGTTTCAGAGATATCCAAGAAGAAAATGACAGCTGCACGAATATGTGCCAATGCTGTAATGGCCTGCAATTCTATGGTATTCATTTCATCAAATGGACGGTCTAACACTCCAGGGGTATCAATAACCTGAAATTGGTAATGTAAGACAACTTGGGTAACACAAGAGTATAATATATTACATTTCCTTGTTTACAAATGTTTTATAACTAACTTTCACATTTTTTATAAGGACTACATAAACTAAGTCTGTATACAGCATTTTCATCTAAATACATATACATGTATATATATGCAGTGCCATCAATAAATAATCCAACTAACCTGCCACCTGAGATATTCATAGTCCGTGTGGCCAACATAGAGAGACTTGGTGGTAAAGGCATATGGCTGAACCTCCACATCAGCACGAGTTATAAGATTGATAAATGATGACTTTCCTGATAAGAAATAGAATACAACCTGATAATTTTTTCAATGAAGTTTATTTACTATTCAAGAAACATACATACTCTACGTTACTAGCCATAAGTCGACCCAGGGCATAAACTAGGAATTGACAATGGGGGTACTTTCACTACAATCAGATTTTTTCTACTAGTGAAAAAGTAGATGGCCAAGAAAATGCAGACAGCTGAGATGTAAATGGCTTCTACAGTTATCAGACACTATTTCTTAAGATCATATTCATCACATATCCATACCACTGAGATGCCAGACTCACCCTTCTATACCAGTTCATGTGCAAAATACTGCATTAAACTTTGTACATAAATACAATAACTAGTGGATTTCTAAGGCCTATATAAAAAAAAAAGTTTAGCATTTCTCAGTAAAATTCAATGCAGTCATTAAAATCTCCTGTACTTACCAGCATTAGGACAGCCACACAGCAGTAGTGATCGAGTATTAGGATCAATTGATGGAAGCCTTGAAATGTGCTGTCTTACTTCCTCAAGATACTTTAGTGGTGGTCCTTGTTTCTTCATTATTGTGGCCATTCGTCCCAAGGCACTTTTCTTTAGCTGCTTACACCTGTAGAGTGAATCACCATACTTGAGGAGCTTAACATAGTCACTTGCAACTTTGTCTATAAGATGCCTGGCCATATTTATTTGACCCAGGGAAAGCTTGTAGTGGTCCTTATTGTACAATGTGTTCAACAGGTCAGCATAAAAAGGATGCAAGTCCTGAAAAGTTAAAATAACATCTTAGAATAAAAATAATTTATAGAAATTTAAAAACAATGATAGTGAAGCATAAAACAGCAACACTCAAACAGGTGCTCAGTTCTTACTCAAAGATCATTTACTGCACACTGAGCAATTTAAAAATCAGTTTTTTTTTTCAGATCTAGGCTTTAAGTAATACTAAATGTATCCAACATTTAAACTAAAGCCATGAACAATCATTACCAAAGGTTATAATGAAAACTTGAGGTGGTTTGATATTATCAATCCACTAATGCATCACAACACTTCCTTTCCCCTCTCAATACTAGACAGAGATATATGCCCTACTACTACAAGACTGTCACCATAATATTTGGCACAGTACACAAATCTTCTAAGATAGTCTCAAACCATGCCTCCTAAGTTGGAAAGTAAACATTACAGAGGTATGAACTATCAATATAATGAAAAACACAAAGATAAGTGTAATGCAAGTAAAAGTCTAATATTTACCTATCTTACATGTTCATGAGACAGAAAGAAAAGACCAGCAGGCCTGCAAAAATGCAAAACATTTAAAAAGGCTCCCATTTTACATATGACAGGATGAAATTACCTCTCTAAATGGTTGCTATCAACTTACTGAGTAAAATGAAACAAAGAATTGGACATATGTACTGTACCTCTAATTTCGGGAACTCGGTAACAATTGCAGTAAGCTTGTCATGGAAACTCTGTTGTGTATATTTTACTTTCGTCATGTAGAAACGACGTATACGAGATATTTTAAACTGTTTGTGAATAACTGTAGGGGTCTTTCGTTGTGTCTTGGAGAGTATGATGTTTATGAAGTCCTGAAATGTAAATTGACATTAAGGGGTAAATTCACAAATTCTGTAGATTTTATTAAAAAGCATGACTAATGAATGGTTAAAAGCAGTAATAATGAATGGTAGTGGTGCTACTATTGCAATGACAAAGGATTACACTAAAGAACAATCTTACATAATGCTAACCCTTCTCTACTCAATGACAACGTTTTAGTAGCTTGTACCAATCTAGCTAAGTTCTGTGCAGTACATAAGCTAAGCTGGCATGTTAGTGAAGTGCAAGATGTTAGGTTAGACTTACTACATACCTAGTTTATGATGTTCTGAATGAGACCACATGGTGTATGTATGGTACCCTACTACATTATAATGTTGTGACATTGACATGAGGTCCAAATAATTAAGTAATAAAGGTCATAGTGGTGTTAAAGTTAAGAGAATCATTAGTTTTAACAAAACAAAACAAAAAAAAAAAAAAAAAAAAAAAAAAAAAAAGAGAGAGAGAGAGAGGGGTACAGGAAACCCGAGCATTTTTTTTTTTTAATATTCTTGTAGAAAGAGAAGAAAATACGATGGCAAGGAGGGAAAGAGAGTAAGAGGAGGAGGAGAAGCAGGGGAGAGAGGACAAGGACAGAGGAGGAAGAGAATGGGATGAAGTGGTTGGAATCGACAAAATGAAGAGAATGGAATGAAGAAGTGGAGGAAGGAATGAGAAGGGAGAGAAAAGGATCAGAAGGGAAAGGGATGAGGAAGAGAAATGGAAGAGCAAGAAAGTAAAAAGGAGTAGAATATGAAAAAATAGGAAAAGCAGATAAAACACTTTACAATCTTCATAAAGTTGATTGTAAATTAATGAAACTGCAAAATGTAATTGCAATGTACAGAACTATGTATGGTAATTCCAAATTCTGTACATGTATTCTGGTCCTTCTAGACAATTATTTTATCAAATAACTTAAGCTTTATCATGAGAGTTTTATTTAATGAATATTTAAAAAAAAACATAAGGTACAGGACATACAGAACTGTTATTTAGAAAAAAAAAATGCACTGTAATTTCAAGAGAAAATTTTGACTCACCTTTGCTGAGGGGACAATGGTAATCTTTTTGAAATTGTAATGTGACATCTTGAATGAGTTGTGAGGTCAAACCTGCAATGAGCAAAAATTATCAGCAATGAATAAGGACAAATAAAAATAAGTAACTTGACTTTTTTTCAATGAACTAGCCATATCCCACCAATGCAGGGTGACCTAAAAAGAAAACCAAAAGTTTTTCTTTTTAAATTTATTAATTTATACTGGAGAAGGAGTTACTAGCCCCTTGCTCCCAGCATTTTAGTCTCCTCTTATGACATGCAGAGCTTATGGAGGAAGAATTCTTTTCAATTTCCCTATGGAGACATACCAGCCAAAAATTATTGTTCCAGGAATAGATAAACTAGCTGAGAAAAAGAAAATACACACACAAAATATAAATTATTTATGAGGAGTAAAGGATTATGAATTAATCTGTGGATAATGCAAAGATCTGGGCAAAAATAAAATATACTGTAAATAAAGGGATATAAATAATGTGTTAAAAGCAATGGGCTCAAGTTGGAAAAATTCAGATTTAGAAAAGATATAGGAAAGCAATGGTTTGGTAATAAGAGTTGTGGATGAGTGAAACAGACTCTGGAGTAGCATCACTCAGGCAGAAACCTTGGATAGCTTTAAAAATAAGTTAGACAAGTACATGAGTGGGTGTGGGTGTGAATTAGACTAGCCTACAATGGGTCAGTAGGCATGTTGCAGTCAGATGATGGAATTTAAGGTTCATAAATGATATGTAATACAAATGGGAAAAAATGAAATCAGAACTATACAAAGAATATAGATTGTGTGATAAAATTTTGCAAGTGCTGTAAGATAGAGGCAGAGATATATGATGAGTTACTAATTGTGTCACTGGAAAATAAAAATAATAATAATAATAATAATAATAATAATAATAACAATAATAATCATCTTAACTTCTACAAGTACATACATGATACAACTTACACAGACTTAGCTGACATCAATGACATACTAAATAGAAAGCCCCTTGTTAGGCAGAGAATTTTGGGCAATGAGGTTAACTTTGTCCCCAGGATGATGCAGCAACAAGTTGGTTAACAACCAGGTACCTATTTACTGCTAGGTAAAAAGGGAGAGCAGGTGTCTTAAGGAAACATGCCCAATGTTTCCATCTGTACTGGGGATCGAACCATGGACACTTAATGTGTGTGCTGAGATCATATAAGTGAAACTGAAAAATGTATATGATACTTTAATTAACTATAAAATAGCTTTCAAATGCTAAAAATGCTGTTTATAACATATATTAGGCTGAAATTGGGATATGTAGCTGCTGTATGGTATCACCTAAAAAAAATATGGATCACTGTCAGTATTTCTTACCACTATCCATTCTTATGGTTTTACCATACCAAAATTAAAAAAAATTAATTAATAAATAGTAATGTCAACCAGAAAGCTGCATCAAAGTTGCAACAGCAAGAAATAGAGTAACTTTTAGTGGGTGATAAAGTATTATTGTTATTATTATTATTATTATATATACGTATATGACATTTTTGGATTATCCTAGATAATTTACACTATCATAATTGTACTTACATGAAACTGTGCCTAAATAAAATTATTTACTTAGTTTTATTATTACTAGAATATTAAATAGTTACTATTATAACTTTTATTTATTTATTATTATTATTATTATTATTATTATTAGTATACAGATGAAGATTTATGGGTGGTAGCAAAATCTGCAAATATGGTAAAATGACTGTGTAGAACAAACCTATATTTACATACAATGTTTTGCTCTAAGTAGAGCATTATAAAGTCAACAAAAAGGAATAAAGCAACATATCTCCCACCTATAAACAACATGGCTCAATCCCTGGGCAAAAAATCACAGGAACTTCTCTTAGCACCTGCTGCCCGTTCACTCAGCAGTATAGATTATTATTATAATCAAAAAGAAGCGCTAAGCCACAAGGGCTATACAGCTCAGCAGTATAGAGGAACCTGAATGTTAGTAGACTGTTGTGGGTCATATTATTATAATCAAAAAGAAGCGCTAAGCCACAAGGGCTATACAGCATTGTGGGTCATAACCTGGGAAAGAGGACCAGTAGGCCTGCTGCAGTGTTCCTTCGTTCTTATGTTCTTAAAAAATCACACTGGAGACAAGCCATACTGCTTCGCTTTCCTGGGTTACTAACTCTCTAGGGTTGATAATTCCAACTTCTTGCTTGACTTTATTGGATTGACTTGCGAAAAAATCGACATAATGTGCAATAAATGTGTACTCATAACACCTGTCTGCTCCAAATCGTAATATATTTGGGGGGAAGTACTAAACCCATAGGGGTCATACTGGGCTTAGAGGAATGGGAGGCAATCAAGCTCGATCTACAGGAAGGCTAGGCCTATTTCCTTGGATCAAGAACCCCTCACCTGCAAGCTTGTCCTCTCAAGACCACCGTAAAAATGTTAAAAAGCTATAAAATCTAAATACGACCTTACAGGTATAACCATACATGGTGATGTATGGTTATACCTGCTGCTCTTTAAAACAGAAATCCAAGACTACTTTCTCACATATTACACCACAAGAACACGGTACCATAAGTTAAAAAAGTGTACTCACTAAGATTAATCAACTAATAAACGTAATAAGGAGGAATCAAGATACAAGAAGACGATAACTCCCGAGCAGCCACCACGTCCCTCGTGCTCCTGTTGATGTTATAATATCCACATTATTAATATCATAATAAAACACTATTAATGGGTATTTATGAGCTATATTCATCTTATTAATTATACAACAAATTATCTTTATAATAAAGCTCGGTTACCATAAACCTTTGGAATAGTGGTAGAATTTTGCATGTATATAATATTAACACACTTGACATGTTTTATTAACCTATATAGGATGTTAAACTAATAATAAAGTTTATCATTGTTACAATAAATATTCATATTCATGTAGGTCATCAATAAAGTGATGCGAAAAGGGCAGAACGATAAAATGGGGTTGGGGAAAACAGGGCAGGGAAAAATCCTGGCTGTGTGGGGAAGAAACTGGAGTAATAATGTTAGTAGAGTTGCCGACAATATGTTAGGTAACAGGACACATGTAACTAATGTGATATTTTACTGTGGTAACGTTTCGCTCTTTAGAAGTTTTGTCAAGCTTTGTCCTGGAGAGAGAAACGTTCCGCAATAAAATACTGCATTAGTTGCACTTGTGTTCATTTATTTAACAAGAAACTGATGAGCAAGAGAATCCTGAATCCAGCTTTGATCTCCGCTATTTTCATTAACAAGCCTCCTTTTCATCGTTCTTTAAACATTTTTTTTGACACGTTTACATGGATGAATAGGTTGACAGCTTATATAAGGCCTCTATCCTTTTCCGCTGTAATGAGGCAGTATAGAGTGTTAGCTTCATTATAAGTAAGATCTTTGATGATGACCCGCCGCTGGAGCTTTTGGTCATCTGATAGAGGCCTTCCACTG
Source organism: Cherax quadricarinatus (assembly GCF_038502225.1). Lineage (NCBI taxonomy): Eukaryota > Metazoa > Arthropoda > Malacostraca > Decapoda > Parastacidae > Cherax > Cherax quadricarinatus. Next base: position 15,021,759 of record NC_091309.1, read on the forward strand.
GCTTACCGGTCCACCCCTTTAAAAATTATGGTAGTACATATATTGAAGTATAGGTACACATAATTACAATTATCATACCTAGTACCGTATGTGTAAATCACCTAGGATAATCCCAAAAAGTCAAAGTGATTTATTTCCATCCGTGGACATCAATCACGCCATACTGACGGAGAATAACAGGAATAGAATCTGGTGTGATGGAATGTGACAGGAAAATCATTGTGTGATAGATTAAAGCAGGAAAATTATCTAGTGTGATAAAGTAATGGAAACTTGCGTGGTGGAATATGAGAGGAAAACCATCCTGTATTGGAATATGGCAGGAAAAAAAAATCCTGTATGAAGAAGTATAACAGAGAAACAATCATGTGTGTTGGAATATTACGGGAAAATTCTTCATGTGCGATAGAGTATGTCAGGAAAACCATCCCTATTGATGGAGTATATCAGGAAAACCATCCCTATTGATGGAGTATGTCAGGAAAACCATTCCTATTGATGGAGTATGTCAGGAAAACCATCTCTATTGATGGAGTATGTCAGGAAAACCATCCCTATTGATGGAGTATGTCAGGAAAACCATTCCTATTGATGGAGTATATCGGGAAAACCATCTCTATTGATGGAGTATGTCAGGAAAACCATCCCTATTGATGGAGTATATCAGGAAAACCATCCCTATTGATGGTATATGTCAGGAAAACCATCCCTATTGATGGAGTATGTCAGGAAAACCATCTCTATTGACGGAGTATGTCAAGAAAACCATCCCTATTGATGAAATATATCAGGAAAACCATCCCTATTGATGGAGTATGCTAAGAAAGGCATACTGTGTGATGAAATATGACGGGGGAAACCATACGTGCTATGGAATATTATGGAAACCATCCCCTGTGAAGGGGTATGCAGAGAAAACCATCCTGTGTGTAGGAATATAACAGAAAAACCAGCATATGTGGAGTATGGCGGGAAATTATCATTATCATTATTATTATTAATTATTATTATTATTATTATTATTATTATTATTATTATTATTATTATTATTATTATTATTATTATTATTATTATTATTATTATTATTATTATTATGTGTAGTTAAGCGCTATTCTCAGGTGCTAAAGTAGAATAAGTTCACAATTTTGCCATTATATTCCAAAGCTCATTTATTTGATTACCACTTTATTGTTCACCACAACTTACATTAGTCCCTTTTATATTATTATTTTATACTATAATTCTAACTTTAAAGAATTACCTTTATAGTACTACCTACTATCATATTCCCAAGCTCCATTATTTGATTATCACTTTATTTGTATTAGTCCCTTTTATATTGTCTCCTTTATTTTAGCTTAAAAAAAAAAAAAAAAAAAAAAAGAAAAAAAAAAAAACTACCTTAGCTCATTATTTTACATTTGTTAAATAATTCAGGTGCTATTTTTTAGCTTAAGACTATTTACTTTGTTTTATACTTAATTCTAACTATAGTTTCACTACAAATCTTATGATTACAAGCATTGATCCTGATACCAACCTCTTATTTAATGACTTAAATGAATCAAACAGTTACTGTAATTACTACACTGCAGAACAATCAAAGGCACTTCTCAGTGCCAACAACAACATAACTATCTTTAACTACAATATCAGATCTTTAAGCAAGCATTACGATGACCTCATAGCATTACTAAATTCCTTACATGCCAATATGTCCATCATTACACTAACTGAAACCTGGCTAAAGCCTGATAGTACAGATGTCTATGCCATTCCTGGTTACACAGCCATACACAACTGTAGGCCAGACCAACAAGGGGGTGGCACAGCCATATACTACTCAGACCAACTAGAATGTATCACTAATACTTGCACAAGGGATGAACATGGGGAATATATAATAGCCAAATTCAAATCCAAATACCTACAAAAACCTCTCACATTGATAAACATTTACAGAGTTCCACAGTCAAACATTAGCCAATTTAGTCAAAACCTAGGAAGAATGATAACTGATGCACGCATGAACAAAGATCACTTACTACTCTCAGGTGACTTCAATATAAATCTCCTGCAAGACCAGGACCCACACGTTACTGAATTCACAAACACAATGAGTAACTGTATGTTGCTACCAACAGTAACAAAACCTACAAGAGTTACAGAGACTAGTGTTTCCCTACTTGACCACATCTGGACCAACACCATATCCCCTTTAAAATCAGGCATAATTACAGATAATACCACAGACCACTACCCTACTTTTCTCATAACAACTCTTGGTAAATTACCCCAAGACACTACTAAAGTCACCTTCAGACTTCACAATGAGGCAGCCATTAATAACTTCACAACAGCAGTAGCAAACATTGACTGGCACACTGAGCTAGAAATCTATACAGATATTGACGAATGTATTAATAATTTTCTAAAAAAGACCCAATACCTCTATAACAAGCACTGCCCTAAAAAAACTAAACAGATGACAGCTAAGAGACTGAACAGTCCCTGGTTAACACCCAGCATTCTCAAATCCATAAATACAAAACACCAATATGAAAAACAGTACAGAATGGGTCACATAACCAGAGACCAAACAAAACGTTACTCGTCAATCCTAACCAGCCTGATAAGAAGGGCAAAAAAATTGTATTATGAGAACAGATTATCCAACTTACGAGGTGATATAAAAAAAGACCTGGAAAACCCTATCAGAAATTCTAGGAACAAAAAAGATATCACGAAATAGCGAAATAAAATTAGCAAAATCAGATGAACCCCAACTCCCACCAACAGAAACAGCAAACAGACTCAATGACTTCTTCTCCACTATAGGACAAAACCTTGCCAATAAAATCCCAAGCTCAGATACCCCACCAAATGATTACCTCACTGGCAACTACCCGAACACACTGTTCCTAGCTCCGACTAACCCATACGAAGTCTCCCTTATTATCAACACGCTAAAAAACAAGGCATGAGATTTAAATACCTTACCACCCTTTATATACAAAAAAGTGTCACAAGTGCTATCACCAATCATTGCAACACTCTTTAACAAATCCATTGAATCCTCCACCTTCCCTACAGTACTCAAAATAGCAAGGGTCACCCCGATCCACAAAGGAGGAGACCAAACAGAGTTGAATAACTATAGGCCAATATCCAACTTACACCCTCTCTCAAAAATCTTCGAAAAATTAATTCATAAACGAATCTACTCCTACCTTATCTCCCAAAACATACTCAACCCCTGCCAATTTGGATTCAGGCCAAATAAAAATACTAATGATGCTATTATACACATGCTAGAACATATATACACTGCAATAGAGAAAAAAGAAGTCCCACTGGGGATCTTCATTGACTTACGTAAAGCTTTTGATACAGTTAACCATGACTTGCTCCACGTAAAATTGTCACACTATGGTATAAGAGGGCACTCCCTCAACTACCTCAAGTCATACCTCAGCAACAGAAGCCAATATGTGTATGCAAATGGGGCAAACTCTTCTGCACAACCAATTACAGTTGGTGTCCCACAGGGAAGTGTCCTTGGCCCTCTTCTCTTTCTCCTATACATAAATGACCTACCAAATGCTTCGCAATTACTCAAACCCACACTATTTGCAGATGACACTACATACGTCTTCTCCCACCCGAGCCCAGTCACGCTAGCCAATACTGTAAATACCGAATTACAGAAAATATCTACCTGGATGAGGACTAACAAACTTACACTAAACATTGACAAAACCTACTTCATTCAGTTTGGTAACAGAGCTACAGATGTCCCTCTTAACATAATGATAAACGGATCACCTATCACAAAGCTAACAGAGGGAAAATTCTTAGGAATCCACCTTGATAATAGACTCAAATTTCATACACATATACAACAAATTTCTAAGAAAATTTCCAAGACTGTAGGCATACTATCGAAGATACGGTACTATGCTCCACAGTCAGCCCTCCTGGCCCTATATCACTCTCTTATTTACCCCTATCTCACCTATGGAATTTGTGCATGGGGCTCAACAACAAGTAACCATCTCAGACCACTAATTACCCAACAAAAGGCTGCAGTTAGAATGATAACAAATTCTCACTATAGGCAGCACACTCCACCAATATTCAATACACTAAACCTACTCACCATACAAACATTCATACTTATTACTGCACCTATTACATACATAGAACACTTAACTCTGATATTAACCCTCCCCTCAAACATCTCCTTGCCAACCTCAACAGAACACATGACCATAACACAAGGCACAGATCACTCTTTGATGTTCCTCGTGTCCATCTCACACTATGCAAAAACTCAATGCACATAAAAGGCCCTAAAATCTGGAACTCATTACCTGTAAATATAAAAGAAACACTACCTGTTTATAAATTCAAGTCTCTTCTCAAAGATCACTTACTCACCCAAAACCAAATAAATACTGAATAACTGAACCTTATAAATTGTATATCTTAAATGTTTCTCACAATTATATCACATAAATGTTAAACCTAAAACCCAATCTAACTTTATTATTTTTTAAATACACTACCTAACAGAATACTCCATTCTACTGAATGTACAACAATGCATACAACCATATGACCTGTCTTTGTAATACTCACTTGTGCTTTATAGTAATCTGTTTACATTAAAGTTTTATCACTGATGTCATCATTGCTTAGTTCATCTTAAGTTAATTTTAAGCCAGCCCGTAATGCTATGCATAGTATAAGTGGCTTTGGCATGCTGCTCTTATCTGTATTTTTTGTACCTCTGTATGTGTGCTCAAATTTTTAAATAAATAAATAAAATAAATAAATAAATAAATAAACCCTATGGGGTCCTACAGCGCCTGGGGAATGAGAGGCAACCAAGTTTGACCAAAAGAAGCTCCAATTCCCTGGATCAAGCCTTTTATACTCCATCATCCAATGTGATGGAGTATAAAAGGAAAACTATCGTATATGATGGAATATAAAAACCATCCTATGTGATGCGGTATAAATAAGCCATCCTATGTGATTGATTATAAAAAATCATCCTCTGTGGAGTAGAATAGGAAATATAAAAAAAATCCAATGTGATGGAGCATAAAAAACCATCCTATGTGATGGAGGATAAAAACCATCCAATGTGATGGAGTATAAAAAACATCCTATGTGATGGAGGATAAAAACCATCCTATGTGATGGAGTATAAAAAACATCCTATGTGATGGAGGATAAAAACCATCCTATGTGATGGAGTATAAAAAAACATCCTATGTGATGGAGGATAAAAACCATCCAATGTGATGGAGTATAAAAAACATCCTATGTGATGGAGTATAAAAAACATCCTATGTGATGGAGGATAAAAACCATCCAATGTGATGGAGCATAAAAAAACATCCTATGTGATGGAGGATAAAAACCATCCAATGTGATGGAGTATAAAAAACATCCTATGTGATGGAGGATAAAAACCATCCTATGTGATGGAGTATAAAAAAACATCGTATGTGGTGGAGGATAAAAACCACCCAATGTGATAAAGTAGAATAGGAAAGTCGTCCACTGTGATGGAATATGACAGGAATCTGAATTCTGTTGACTTTTTCGTGTACTTTGCAACCCACTGACAAAATATACATGATACTGTGGTTATCTGGTAATAGATACTGTAACTTTTGTGTTATTTATCTGTAATACTCTTGGAGTGGAAGGAGAAGGTGGGATATGAGCTTATTAATGTAATAATAATAATAATAATAATAATAATAATAATAATAATAATAATAATAATAATAATAATAATAATAATAATAATAAGTGAATGATACAGCTATTACAGACCTAGCTGACATCCCTGGTATACTATATAGCCTCTGGTTATGCATAGCATTTCGGGCAATTTAGGTTAGTCGTGTCCCAGACGACTAACACCCAGATGACTGCTTTCCGCTAGGTGAATGGGAACAGCAGGTGTAAGAGAACATGCACAACGTTTCTTCCGTGCCGGGAATCGATCCCGGGCTCTCAGTGTGTTTCGCCGACCCAAGGATCGTAAAAGGACACAAGTGCAACTAATGTGACATTTTATTGTGGCAACGTTTCGCTCTCCAGGAGCTTTATCAAGCTTTATCAAGTAATGGCTTGATAAAGCTCCTGGAGAGTGAAACGTTGCCACAATAAAATGTCACATTAGTTGCACTTGTGTCCCTTTTCTTTACATATTGTCGGTAATTCTACCAACTTTATTACGACCCAAGGATCGTTCGTACCCGGGATTTCGTTAGATCAGTGGTATAATACTGAGCCGGTGAAGTACAGTGGCTGGAAGAAAGTAGTAATATAGGAAGAGGAAAGAGGTAAGAGGAAGAGTTAGTTTAATATGTTTATTGCACCCCATACCCATCCTGTGGGCGGTAGTCAAAAGATTACAGAGGTACATAATTGGTCCAGGGACTGGACTCCAAAGTTTTGATAGCTGAGCAAGTTACAGAGGTAATGAACTCACAATTTGGTAAGAGGAAGAGAAAGAGGAGTTTACCTAGAGTCGCTTTCGGAGGTCACCGCCTCTGCTGGCCTGATCGATCAAATTGTTAGTGCCCACCGCCCGCAGTCCAACGTAATCACCACAACCCGGTTGATCAGGAACTGTTTTGGGGATTCTGTAGGGTTTCCTCTTGAGGACAGCTAAGGGGTTGACTGGTAATCCCCTTTCTGTATGAAGGGAGGGCGTTGAGGAATCATAGTCCTTTTAACGCTTACTGAGTTCTCTCTCAGGGTATTCACATCCGCTCTGCTTTTCGTTGGAGGTATCCTGCATTGTCTGCCAAGCCTTTTGTGCTCACTGGTAGTAATTTAAGTGTGTAGGTTTGGGACCAATCCCTCCAGTATCTTCATGGAGTAGATAATAATAATAATAATAATAATAATAATAATAATTATAATAATAAACTTTTATTTGAACATGATACAAAGTTATGCAAGAAATTATAGTGGTTGGGTGTACATGCCAAAAGCCCCTTGTATGCAGGGCATTATGGGCAGGCTTAAAATTAACTTAAGATTGACTAAGCAATGATATATTCAGTTTACCTGGAGAGAGTTCCGGGGGTCACCGCCCCCGCGGCCCGGTCTGTGACCAGGCCTCCTGGTGGATCAGAGCCTGATCAACCAGGCTGTTACTGCTGGCTGCACGCAAACCAACGTACGAGCCACAGCCCGGCTGGTCAGGAACCGACTTTAGGTGCTTGTCCAGTGCCAGCTTGAAGACTGCCAGGGGTCTGTTGGTAATCCCCCTTATGTATGCTGGGAGGCAGTTGAACAGTCTCGGGCCCCTGACACTTATTGTATGGTCTCTTAACGTGCTAGTGACACCCCTGCTTTTCATTGGGGGGATGTTGCATCGTCTGCCAAGTCTTTTGCTTTCGTAGTGAGTGATTTTCGTGTGCAAGTTCGGTACTAGTCCCTCTAGGATTTTCCAGGTGTATATAATCATGTATCTCTCGCGCCTGCGTTCCAGGGAATACAGGTTTAGGAACCTCAAGCGCTCCCAGTAATTGAGGTGTTTTATCTCCGTTATGCGCGCCGTGAAGGTTCTCTGTACATTTTCTAGGTCAGCAATTTCACCTGCCTTGAAAGGTGCTGTTAGTGTGCAGCAATATTCCAGCCTAGATAGAACAAGTGACCTGAAGAGTGTCATCATGGGCTTGGCCTCCCTAGTTTTGAAGGTTCTCATTATCCATCCTGTCATTTTTCTAGCAGATGCGATTGATACAATGTTATGGTCCTTGAAGGTGAGATCCTCCGACATGATCACTCCCAGGTCTTTGACGTTGGTGTTTCGCTCTATTTTGTGGCCAGAATTTGTTTTGTACTCTGATGAAGATTTAATTTCCTCGTGTTTACCATATCTGAGTAATTGAAATTTCTCATCGTTGAACTTCATATTGTTTTCTGCAGCCCACTGAAAGATTTGGTTGATGTCCGCCTGGAGCCTTGCAGTGTCTGCAATGGAAGACACTGTCATGCAGATTCGGGTGTCATCTGCAAAGGAAGACACGGTGCTGTGGCTGACATCCTTGTCTATGTCGGATATGAGGATGAGGAACAAGAGCTAGTACTGTGCCTTGTGGAACAGAGCTTTTCACCGTAGCTGCCTCGGACTTTACTCTGTTGACTACTACTCTCTGTGTTCTGTTAGTGAGGAAATTATAGATCCATCGACCGACTTTTCCTGTTATTCCTTTAGCACGCATTTTGTGCGCTATTACGCCATGGTCACACTTGTCGAAGGCTTTTGCAAAGTCTGTATATATTACATCTGCATTCTTTTTGTCTTCTAGTGCATCTAGGACCTTGTCGTAGTGATCCAATAGTTGAGACAGACAGGAGCGACCTGTTCTAAACCCATGTCGCCCTAGGTTGTGTAACTGATGGGTTTCTAGATGGGTGGTGATCTTGCTTCTTAGGACCCTTTCAAAGATTTTTATGATATGGGATGTTAGTGCTATCGGCCTGTAGTTCTTTGCTGTTGCTTTACTGCCCCCTTTGTGGAGTGGGGCTATGTCTGTTGCTTTTAGTAACTGTGGGACGACCCCCGTTTCCATGCTCCCTCTCCATAGGATGGTAAAGGCTCGTTCTTGCAGTTCTTGATGAACACGGAGTTCCATGAGTCTGGCCCTGGGGCAGAGTGCATGGGCATGTCATTTATCGCCTGTTCGAAGTCATTTGGCGTCAGGATAACATCGGATAGGCTTGTGTTAACCAAATTCTGTGGCTCTCCCATAAAAAAATCATTTTGATCTATGACTCTCAGTCTGGTTAGCGGCTTGCTAAAAACTGAGTCATATTGGGACTTGAGTAGCTCACTCATTTCCTTGCTGTCATCTGTGTAGGACCCATCTTGTTTAAGTAGAGGCCCAATACTGGACGTTGTTCTCGACTTTGATTTGGCATAGGAGAAGAAATACTTTGGGTTTCTTTCGATTTCATTTATGGCTTTTAGCTCTTCCCGCGATTCCTGACTCCTAAACAAATTACAACATGAAGTACAAATGAGTATTTTAAACAATGAAATTTGAACATTTCAATTAAGAAGCATTATAGTTGTACAAATTTGTAGCATAATAATGTATAATATAACAAAATGATCATGAAGTATCTTTCTCTACTACGTTCTAATGAGTACGGTTCTAGGGACTTCAGGAGCTCCCAGTAGCTTAGGTACTTCATTGAGCTGTAAAGGTTCCTTGTACATTTGTCAGCTCAGCAATTTAGCCTGCCTTGAAGGGGAGGGTCGTTAGTACAGCAATACTCCACCCAAGAGAGAACGAGCGACCTGAAGAGTGTCAATATTTGCGTGGCATCCCTTGTTTTCCAGGTTCTAGCTATCCAACCTGACACTTTTTCTTACAGCTGTAATATAAAAACGTTGTTGTGCTCCTTGAAAGCGAGGTCTTCTGATATCAACACTCCCAGGTCTCTCACATTTGACTTATTTTCTATAGAGTAGTTTGAGTTTGTCTTGCACTCTGATCTTGTTTTTATTTCTTCATTCTTCCATGGCGTAATTGAAATTTATCTTCATTGAATATCATATTGTCAGTGGCCCGCTGGTAGACTTGGTTTATATTACCCTGCTTCACGGCTCGCTGTATCTTCTAAGGAGGAGGGAGGAGGAGGAGGAGGAAGAAGACGAAGGAGGAGGAGGGGAAGTGGAAGGGAAGGAGGAGGAGAAGAACTTTTCTCGGATTATTAATCTGAGAGTGTAAGTTATCCAGGATAACCCAAGTCAGCCAAGTAGTGTGACTTATTTCTAATTAAGTCCTGATTAGGTTCTTCCCTAGGATGCGACACACAACACTCAACTAAACTCCTAGGTATCTATATACTGTTAGATGACACAACTAAACCATACCACGGGTGGGGATAGAACCCGCGATCAGAGAGTCTTAAAACTCCAGACCGTCGCGTTAGCCACTGGAGTTTTGAGACTCTCTGATCGCGGGTTCTATCCCCACCCGTGGTATGGTTTGTTTGCAGTCGTGTCATTACGATTTCGTGAATCATGACACAACTCAAGGGGTTCGACCCCGAGTTTTCTTGGTTGAGCCAAAGCGCTAACCACTGCACAAAGGGGAACCGTATAGGAGAGTGATGGCTGGAATGGGAGGGGAGGGGAAAGTTGTGGTGGAAGGAAAGGATAAGGAAGAACAGTGTCTGAAAGAGAAAGGTGGGAAAAAGTGACGGAGGGGAGGGTGGGGTAATGATGACTGGGTGGGGAAAATAGTGACTGGGAGGGGAAGGACAGTGACTAAGTAGGGGATTGTTGGGAAGAATGACGTCTGAGAGGAAAAGGTGGGGAGAAGAGTGATAGGGAGGGAAATGTAAGGACACTAGTGACAGAGAGGGAAGAAGACGAAAGAATAATGACAGGTAGGGTAGAAAACGACAGAATAGTGACGGAGGGAAGTATGGGAAAGTGACAGAGAGGAGAATACGAGGAAGAATAGTGACAGGGAAGGGAGGACAGGGGAGAATAGTGACAGGGAGAGGAGGAGGAGGATAGGGAATAGTGACTGAAGAGAGGATAGGGAAGAATAGTGATTAGGTGGGGATTGTAGGGAAGAATGATGACTGTGGGGAAAGAATGACAGGGAGGGGAAAGCAAGGAGAATAGTGACATGGAGGGAAAAGTGAGGAGAATAGTGACATGGAGGGAAAAGTGAGGAGAATAGTGACATGGAGGGGATAAGACATGGGGAAGATAGAGAATAGTGAGGGGGAGTACATGGAATAGTGACAAGGAGGGAAGTACATGGAAGTGACAGGGAGGGGAGTATGGGAAAGAATAGTGGCAGAGGGGAGGAGAAAAAGTGACAGGGAGGAGATAGGGAAGAATTGTGGCTAGAAGAGAATAGGGAAGAACAATGACAGGGAGGGAGAGACAGGGGAGAATTGTGCTTGGGTGGGGAGAAGAGTTATCTTACCATGTCGGGGGGATTTTTGGGAAGACTGATGTAGAAGAGAGAACGGGGAAGAATGAGAGGGGAGGAGAGATGAATAGTGACAGGGAGTGGAGGACAGGGAAGAATAGTGTCTAGGTGAGGGAGAATTTTGTGTGTGGTGGGGAGCAGATGAGTTGGGAGGCAGTCATGGCTCCCCTCCTCACACGGTTACTTATCCGTGCTCCCGGCACCTCACTGCTCCTTGTCAGAGCCATGTCTTCCTCAGGGTTCCTCATAAACGACCCTAAGTATGCCTTTCTCAAGGAGCTGGGACTAGCAGAGAGCAACAAAGGCGTTTTCAACGGCAAGTGGTTTGCCAATGGAGAGGTGAGGAATCAAAATTTAATCAAATTATGTATATACTATATAGGAAGTAAATTTATCAGCTGTTGGATTTGTAATGTTCAGTAAGTTTATTTAGGTACAAGTACACATAAATACAGCTACACAAATAATCATATGTAGTAACGTGTAAATTACCTATGATAACCCAAAAAAGTCACTGATTTATTTGTTGAGATCCTTGACTTTTTTTTCCATTGGGGTGCATTGGTTATTTGCAGTGAGTGCTGGTATATTGACGTATATTCTTCATAATCATGGAAGTCTGATTTTTAGTCTCATTAGATATCACAAACTGTGGTGTTGTCAGTTATGTTAATAATGTGGGAGACAACACTTAGCTTGTAGCTTAATGTATTATTATTATAATAAAAAAGAAGCGCTAAGCCACAAGGGCTGTACAGCGTAGCGTAATGTAGAGTAAAACTGTAGTTAAAAATAGATTAGACAGAGCCGGGCGGATGAATATACCTTTTTTTTTTTTTTAAGGCATTATTAAACACTTATAAAATTCCAATCATATTAATGTTGGTATCATCAAGTAAACTAGTGCCACATGTCATAAAAAGTATAAACTCGTTACTTAAAACACTTGTGTTAAATGGCATGGCAACAGCTGGGTGGCACCTGAGTGGCTGGACCAGTGCCCAGCTCAGCAGTGATTGGCCAGCACTAAGGCGGGGCTCACGGTTATTTATTTTGCCTTAATGCTGGTAAATGGCTGTTTTTATTTATTTTATTTATTTATTAATTTGAAAATGATAGAGAAGTACAAAAGAATACAGTTAAATGCAGCATGCCAAAGCCACTTGAATGCATAACATTACGGGCAGGCTTAAAATTAACTTAAGATTAACTAAGCAATGAAGTATTCAGTGGTCCAAGTTGATCCAAGGAAATGGAACTACCCTCCCCTCCCTTGCCCCTCGTTACATCTGATTGCCACCTATTCCTTACGTGGGCATAATGACCTTGAAGCACTTACCACTTCCCCCTGAATTTAATCCTCCTTAACTTGTTTAATTCCCATAAGGTTAATAAACTGTCTTCGTACTCTTCACCTATATGTACTCACCTATATGGTTGTATGGTCGAGTCACAGCTCCTGGCCCCGCCCTCTTATGCTGTTGTGGGATACCCAAGTAAAGTTTTTTTTTATGATACCGAGGTCATACATTACGGCCACATACATAGTGTAATGGAAATAAGTCACATTTTCTGACTTTTTTGGGTTATACTAGGTAATTTACACCGTCTTTAAATGGGCTTCAGAAAACAATATGAAGTTCAGTGAAGACAAATTTCAGTTATTCCGCTATGGAAAACTTGAAATAAAAACTGAAAACTGGATCGGAGTATAAAACCAGTTTCAACCACACAATAGAGCGAAAAACTATTGTGAAAGAACTAGGAGTGATAATGTCAGAGAATCTCACTTTCAAAGATCACAACTATCACATCTGCTAGGAAAATGATAAGATGGATAATGAGAACCTTCAAAACTAGGAATGCCAAGCTCATAATTCTTTAAATCTCTTGTTATCTCTAGGCTGGAGTACTGCTGTACACTAAATGGCCCCTTTCAAGGCATGCGAAATTGCAGACCTGGAGAATATACAAAGAACTTTCACTGCATGTATAAGTACAATAAAATGCCTAAATAACTGGGAACAGTTGAAGTCCCTTGACCTATACTCCTTGGAATGCAGACGAGAAAGATACATGATAATAAACACTGAAAAATCCTAAGACTAGTCCCAAATCTACACACGAAAATCATTGGTTCTGAAAACAACTCAGGCGGTGCAACATCCCCCCCCCCATGAAAAGTAGGGGTGTCCTGAGTTCGCTAAGAGAACACAATAAGTGTCAGGGGCCCAAGATTATTCAGCTACCTCCCAGTATACATGGGGGGAAATTACCAATTACCATTTTGGTCCAGTTGTTATAATGTAAACAGTTGTGAGTTAGTTATGGCGAGGGGCACAGGTGTTTTTTGGGAGGGAAAGGGGAAGTGTGGAATGAGGGAAAGGTGTATAACTGTGGTGTGAGAGAAAGGAAGTTAGGTGGTGTGAGGGATGGGGTAAAGGAAGGTTAGTGTGGTGTGAGAGGTGGGGGGTACATGTATGTGAAAAGTGTATAAATTTTATGGATGAAATAAGAGTACAGTAATGATTTTTAATTTCTTCAGGTTGTGACATCAGTGTGCCCAGCCAATAAACGTCCCATTGCACAAGTTCAACAGGGCACAGTAGAGGACTTAGACTCTTGCATTAAAGCAGGACAAGAAGCATGGCAGGTACATAAAACTAAATTTCATGCTCCACCTGGAATATTGTGAGATATTATCTTGATTTAGGAGGGGCCTTATGCTAATGGATGTTAATTGGTATGTATCATGAATTCAATTTCCTAAAATATTTGGGATGTACACACATTGTCATTTACTGTATGTATGGAACAAGTTATGTTCAACTATTATTTTCCTACAAAGCAAACATTTTTCATAGCTGTACAGTTAGTCCTCATTTAACATTGTTTTGTTCAGTGTCGTTTCTTTATAAAGATGAGGGAAAAAAAAGAGTCCCAGCCAGGTCTGCTGTCTGTGTGGAGTTTGCATGTTCATTTTTGCTTTGCAAACATTTATTCCTTGATTTAACCCTGTTGCAGTGAGTGCTAAAGGTGCACTGTGCACCACTGATGTTTATATCAATTAGCCTATGGTAAAATTGATCTCATTATACATCGTTTCGCTTAGCCACAGTTTCTAAGAGCCTATCAACGATGTTAAGTGAGGATTTTCTGTACTGTATTTTGAAGCTGTTGTTTATTTTATCCTGTAAATAATGTCCTTAGGAGTGATGTATAGTAATTGTTTTGTTTCAGAGAAATTAAGTATGTACATAGACAAGTAGTACTCAGTGGGAACTTGGCTAATGAGTCAAAATTTTATTGGCTAGTGGTTACCTGATTAAAAAAATATTGTTCAATCTTGCTCCATGCTTTGATCTTAGTAAGTTTCATATCTCAGAAGAAACTGGCATCTTCCCTTTTAATGTCATCCCCTCTTATCTAGTCAGGGTGATGAAGATGAAGTTTGAGTTAGTAACCTGGAGTGTTAATAACCCAGGATAACCCAAGAAAGCTAATTACAGAATTGTCTAGTTTTGGTTGGTCTTCTTTCCCAGGATGTGACCCGCAACAGTTAGCTAACACCCAGGTACCCCACAGTACTTCCCGCTAGGTGAACTGGGGCAACAGGTATAAAGGAAACATGTCCGTTTTCACCTGCCCTAGGATCCAATCCGGGTCTTTCAGTTGTGAGCTAAAGGCACTACCACCAGACACTTCATATTAGGTTGTCTTCCCAAAATGCCTCGGCATGATAATGGATTTTTTTGTACCAATCAAATTATAAAGTGTAAACACACATTGTAACCCTTGCAAAGAAATAAAACCGGTCATTATTGTAGTTTTCTTGGTCCTAGAGGAATCTTCACTAGTAAGTAACTAAAGTAATTGTTAAAAGAAAAATATACTGATGATATGGGTCACCATATTGCATAGATAGCTTTAAGAAAATATGCACAGTATACTATATTAAAGAACTGTGCTGTCTATTTAACAAATTTTTTATTTTGTAGGTGTGGGCAGATATGCCAGCACCTGCAAGAGGCGAGATTGTTCGACAGATTGGTGAGGCATTACGGGAAAAGTTAGAGCCACTTGGCAAATTAGTGGCTTTGGAGATGGGTAGGTAATATACCTTGTCAAATTAGGGAGACAATGTTTATACTGTACTTTGTGTTGTACAATATTTTTATACCATATTTAAAATATAATATAAGTTGCATAGGTGCAACTAGGAGGCTGATGGTAAACACTTGGGAATACAATGCAGTGTTTAGGATAAGTGTAGGATAAGGTTTGCTGATAAAAAAGTAATTGGAAGTGAAGGGAGAGTGCCATTTTGATGTCTGATGGATTGAATCATTAAAAGAAAGTATACAAAATTAGCTTTAATGGTTTAAGAAGCACAAAACAACTGCTAGTATAAACTTGTTACATTCTGAATGACATGCATGGGTTTATCACTTTTTGTGACTATAATAATTACCATTATATAGTTATATGAATGAAGGAGGTAAGAGAATCATTGCAGGCATTAAAGAAGTAGGACAGGTATAGATGACATACTGATTGCAAAAAATGTTAAATGCAGTGAAGTTACGAATTAGACTGGCTACAGACCTGACGGGGGATACTGCCAGATAATTTGACGAGTCAGTATTGTATACTACAATTTTATGAAATTCTTTCAGGTAAAATAAAACCTGAGGGTATTGGAGAGGTTCAAGAGTATGTGGACATCTGCGACTTTGCTGTAGGTTTATCACGCATGGTTGGTGGCTCTGTGTTACCCTCTGAGCGAATTGGTCATGTTCTCCTGGAAAACTGGAATCCTCTTGGTGTAGTGGGTGTCATAACTGCTTTCAATTTCCCTGTTGCTGTTTATGGATGGAACAGTGCCATTGCCATGGTTAGTATTCAGTTATTGATACATAAGTTACTTTTAGACAAAATGTACATTTTTACAAGAAGTTGTATCTTGAGTTTTACTCAGTTAGCATATTTTAGTTTTTAACCATATGTATCCAGTGTGTTAAGTGTATAAATAATGTGGCTAATTAATTAAGAATTCTTTTTTACCACAGTGTTAATTTTTTACTATCTTGAATATTAGTGTAAACAGATTATGTACAATCTACAATACTATTTTATGCTATCTATCCTTTAACTACATTTCAAATGTATATGATTTTTTTTTTTTTCAAATTAAAATATACATGTACTGTATATAGTTGTTCGCTTACTATCAGCATACTGACTATTGGAATAGAGTAGCTCCACTATCCGACATCAGGAAGAAAGTGCCAAGGTAGGATAAAATGGATTGTTCAGCCATGTGAGTATCCTAAAGTTAGTCAAAATAAACTAGCATCTTAGTGGCTGGTTCAGAGGTCAGGTAGATTGTAAGTCCTGAGGTGAGACAAAAGCATTATCTAACCACAAGTTGTACACTGTTGGGTTCAGATAACAGGTGAGCCACTTGTATTCATTTCCATAAGTTTGCATAATTGACTTCAAGCTTGTGTTCAGTGATCATCAGAAGCCACACTGCATGAGATTGGATAGAATTATTGTTACATTGATGGGGGAGCATTAACTCCATAGGGGTTACACAGTGCCTGGGAGAATGGGAGGTATTCACATTTGATCTAAGGAAAGGGAGGGCAAGTCCAGTTCCTTGGATCAGTTGTCCCTCACTTGTATCCAGGAACCTCTGTTCAGACAAGATTAAATAAGGAGCTCACACTACCCTGTGATAGAAAGTAGAGTGGGCTTCCTAGGGAACCATCTTTGTCTCCTCTAAATGTTAAAGACGTCCTTAATGCAATAATATAAAACTGCTGAATCCATAATATTTTTATATACAATTCTTTTAAAAGCCACGTGTTTTTCACCTTTGTCCGAAGGTATGTGGAGATACATTGCTTTGGAAGGGTGCACCAAGTACACCTCTAGTGTCAGTAGCCACAACCAAGATTGTTGCATCCGTATTAGAAAAGAATAAACTCCCCGGGGCAGTGTCAACATTGTGCTGTGGTGGAGCAGACATTGGTGAATGTATTGCTAAAGATGAAAGGGTTCCTTTGGTCTCCTTCACTGGTTCCACTAAAGTTGGTAAACAGGTTAGTTATAAAATGAACTAATTTATTCAGAGCATAGATCATATTGACTTTCTAAGATTTTGTTTGCATAATTCTGATGCCATTGCATCCTTGATAATGGGCCAGTTTCATTTCCACTTAAGTATTTTCTTACTCTTCCTAAAAATTCTTGTAAAGTATACAGTATTCTAACATTCAGGTGTGTTGTCTAGCAAGTCTTGGTCCCTCATCACTCATCCCTCTACCACTGGTGTCGAGTAAGTCTTGGCCCCCTGTCACTCGTCCTTTTACCACCGGTGATCATTCTTGACTTTGAGACTATGCTATCACACTACATTCACCCTATTTAACAGTAATTTTTATCTGGAGTGAGAGATATGGGAGGAAGTGTAAAATAAATCCAGTGAGGAGCAGGGGTGCAGTGGGGACAATAGGGAAACACTATCAACATCCAGGGTCCCAGATTTTTCAACATCTTACCAGAAGATATCAGAAACACTGCTGGAACAAGTGTTGAAGCCTTCAAGTGGAAACTAGACAAGTATCTTCACCAGGTGCCAGATCAACCAGGCTGTGATGGATATGTGGGGCAGCGGGCCTCCAGCAGCAACGGCCTGGTTGACCAGGCGAGCACCAGATGAGCCTGGCCCATGGCCGGGCTCAGAGAGTAGATATACTTTAGAAATTCTTCAAAGATATATCAAAGGTATAATCACTGTACATCTTTTGTTTAGTTTAATAGGCATTATTTATAGACTGTTCAACTGAAGTTCCCTGTACATCATTTGCATGCTTTTGTCTTTTTTTCTTTTTTTTTTTCTTTTTAAAATAGGTCAGATCTTAATACTATTAGGAGTTGTATGTTTCTTATTCTCTGCAAATAATCCAATTATATAACCATTCGAGTTATGAAGAATCATTTATATGCACTTAGATTATGAATGAAACTTTCAAGTGGATCTTCAGTATAAAACTCCAAGCTACAGATAGATGAATGTACAGTAGGGCCCCGCTTTGTGGCATTTTGCTAATAGACATTTCAAATTATGACCGAAGCTTGTTATACGGCTCCCCCTCCTCCCACCTGACTCACTAATATGGCCTCTGCATGCCACTGTTTTACATCCTCTGTGAGCTCTGCATCTCTCCGTTGTCTAGAAACCTTCCAGAATTTCAAGTGTTGCAAAGTTATTGCATATTTTATATATCTTTCAACAAGTCAGCCATTTCCCACTGAGGCAGGGTGGCCCCCCCCCCCCAAAAAAAAAAAAAGTTTCTCTTTTCAAATTCAATAATGTATACAGAAGGGGTTACTAGCCCCTTCCTCCTGGCATTTTAGTCGACTCTTACGACACGCATGGCTTACGGAGGAAGAATTCTGTTCCACTTCCCAATGGAGAATATATTGTATCTTCTTTCAACACACCGGCCGTGTCCCACCGAGGCAGGATGGCCCAAAAGGAAAAACGAAGGTTTCTCCTTTTACATTTAATAATATATACAGGAGAAGAGGATATTAGCCCCTTGCTCCCGGCATTTTAGTCGCCTCTTACAACACGCATGGCTTATGGAGGAATAATTCTGTTCCACTTCCCCATGGAGAATATATTATATATACTCTGATAATTATACTGATGTGTACCTGCATCTAAATAAATTTGTGCTGCCATGCAGGTACAGTATGCATTAAAATCACTGAGTGTCTCGCTAGTCTTGATGCCATATTAATAAAAATTGCAGAGGTCAGTGGACGAATTTGGGAATGTGTGTAAAGGTAGAAAGTTGAAAGTGAACATAGAAAAGAGTAAAGTGATGAGAGTATCAAATGATTTAGATAAAGAAAAATTGGATATCAAATTGAGGAGGAGTAGTATGGAAGAAGTGATGTTTTCAGATATTTGGGAGTTGACGTATCAGAGGATGGATTTACGAAGGATAAGTTTAATCATAGAATTGATGAAGGAAAAAAAGGTGTGGTGCATTGAGGTATATGTGGAGGCAAAAAATGTTATCTATGGAGGCAAAGAAGGGAATGTATGAAAGTACAGTGGATCCCCGCTTAACGATCACCTCCAAATGCGACCAATTATGTAAGTGTATTTATGTAAGTGCGTTTGTACGTGTATGTTTGGGGGTCTGAAATGGACTAATCTACTTCACAATATTCCTTATGGGAACAAATTCGGTCAGTACTGGCACCTGAACATACTTCTGGAATGAAAAAATATCGTTAACCGGGGGTCCACTGTATAGTGGTACCAACACACTTATATGGGTGTGAAGCTTGGGTTGTAATTGCTGCAGCGAGGAGGTGGTTGGAGGTAGTGGAGATGTCCTGTCTAAGAGCAATGTGTGGTGCAAACATTATGCAGAAAATTCGGAGTGTGGAAATTAGGAGAAGGTGTGGAGTTAATAAAAGTGTTAGTCAGAGGGCTGAAGAGGGTTTGTTGAGGTGGTTTGGTCATTTAGAGAGAATGGATCAAATTAGATTGACATGGAGAGCGTATAAATCTGAAGGGGAAGGAAGGCGGGGTAGGGGTCGTCCTCGAAAAGATTGGAGGGAGGGGGCAAAGGAGGTGTTGTGGGCGAGGGGTTTGGACTTCCAGCAAGCGTGCGTGAGCGTGTTAGATAGGAGTGAATGGAGACAAATGGTATTGGGGACCTGACGATCTGTTGGAGTGTGAGCAGGGTAATATTTAGTGAAGGGATTCAGGGAAACCGGTTATTTTATATAACCGGAATTGAGTCCTGGAAATGGGAAGTACAATGCCTGCACTCTAAAGGAGGGGTTTGGGATATTGGCAGTTTGGAGAGATATATTGTGTATTTTTATAAGTATATACTTCTAAACTGTTGTATTCTGGGCACATCTTCAAAAACAGTGATTATGTGAGAGTGAGGTGAAATTGTTGAATGATGATGAAAGTATTTTCTTTTTGGGGATTTTCTTTCTCTTTGGGTCACCCTGCTTCGGTGGGAGACGGCCGACTTGTTAAAAAAAAAAGTAGTAATAATTGCTCTGGGGCACATTAAATGTCGTATATTATGTTAATATAAACATTTTCATTAATCCATCTATGATATTTTTTCAAAATTATATAAGAAACCTGATACATCCACAGTAGAATAAATTTGACATCAGTATGAAATGTGGTAGCCTGGCAGCTTGTTGGAATGACAGCAAGAATTACGTTTTCTCAAGTCCAACACCAGAGAAAATGTGTACACTAGTATTACTGAGGGTAACTGTAGAAAATTATTCCTTTCGTATGCCTTCATTTGTAGCTTATTATTTATTCTACTGCACTAACGTGAAGACAACTTGTACACAATGTAAATGTTTGTATTGCGGGGTAAATGCTTCACCAACTCGTGCATTATTATTATTATTATAATCAAAAAGAAGAGCTAAGCCACAAGGGCTATACAGCACCAACTCGTGCAAATGTACTTTTTTCTTTCAACAAACCAGCCGTATCCCACCGAGGCAGGGTGACCCAAAAAGAAAAACCAAAGTTTCTTTTTAAATTTAATAATTATATATGGGAGAAGTGGTTAATAGCCCCTTGTTTCCGGAATTTTAGTTGCCTCTTACAACACGCATGGCTTACCGAGGAAGAATTCTGTTCCACTTTCCCGTGAAGATAAGAGGAAATAAACAACAAGAACAAGAACTAGTAATAAAACAGAAGAAAACTCAGAGGGGTGTGTATATATGCTTGTACATGCATGTGTAGTGTGACCTAAGTAAGTAGAAGTAGCAAGACATACCTGAAATCTTGCACATTTATGAGAGAGAGAAAAGATACCTGCAGTCCTACCATCATGTAAAACAATTACAGGTTTCTGTTATACACTCGCTTGGCAGGACGGTAGTACCTCCCTGGGCGGTTGCTGTCGACCAACCTGCTTCCTAGGAGAAATGTACTTAAACGAACCAAAAGTAGACAGGTATTAATATGCGTTTTATCTGACCAAGTGACTCCCCTTACGCATTCGTCTGTTTCTCTACGTTCTTGGTATCCCTCATTTACTCGTTCTCTCTCATTTAGGATAGTATCTAAGGGTAGTTGTTAGAAATGATTAAATTCAGTGAAAAAGTTATGTCGATGGTAATAATAATAATAATCACTCTGGGGGACTTTAAATTTAAGTCATATATTTCATGTAGTTATGGTAGCTGGTGTGGGAGCTGCCACACCTGACTTCCTACAATAAATACTACTCGCCTCTTACCCTACATTAAGACTACAAATATTTTAAGGTGAGTAATGAATGAACTGTGTATTTATTTTACCTTTTATTGTTTTTTAATGCTTAGTTCTACTATTAACTTAATATATGTTTGTGTAAACTTATCCGGCATTCATAAGTGGATTATTATTATTATTATAATCAAAAAGAAGCGCTAAGCCACAAGGACTATACAGCTTGATAAGTGGAAAAAATGGCATTTCACCTTACGGCAATTTCCGCTTTTGGTGGTAGCCTGGAACGTAAAATGCTGTATAAGTGGGGCTCTACTGTATTAGACCAATTGAGCTGTTGCAGTGAAGTACAGGCACTCCTCACTTATCAACTGAGTTCTGTTCCATACTTCTTCCATTCTTTCCTCTTCTTCCTCTTCCAAGTGCTGCTGCGCTTCCAACTGTATTAAATCTTCGTTAGTTAGCTGTTCCTCGACACATTCCACTAATTCTTCAATATCTTTCACTTCAACCGACTGGTTGGAGAGCTGGTCATAAGTCTGCATGATCGTTAAACAGGTAGGTCGTTAAGTGAGGAATGTCTGTATGTCACTTTATACCTTAAAAAGCACTGGAAATGATAGTACATACTATATAACAATAGTCTGATCTCTTATGGGGGTGTGGAATTATTTGTAAAAATTTATATAGGGATTATTAAGATTTAATTAGTACATTACTTAAATTCTCATTCTAAGGTGGCATTGATGGTACAAGAACGTTTTGGTCGTCACTTGCTTGAACTCGGCGGGAATAATGCTATTATTGTGGATGAAGATGCTGATCCTGAGATGGTTGTGAGAGCAGCGCTGTTTGCATGTGTTGGTACTGCTGGACAGAGATGTACCACAACTCGGAGACTTATACTGCATGAGACTGTAAGTTGCATTGTGGGTCATTACAAAATAGCTTAAGACTTTATAGTGGTTGAGGACAGTTTTCTAATCAGTGTTAGTTGTGAAATTATTCCAGCCACAGTATTAATGCTTTTATTCATTTTGAAGAAAGCAGGACTGCTGGTTTTGAAAAAAGGGGATGTGGTTTCATAGCTTTAATAATGAAAATTTAAATTGAGTAAAGAATTTGGAACACTTATGGGTGGGGAAAGTAAGTTAGTTTGATTTGTGTATAATTTTTAATAAAAAAGTAAAATTAATGGTAAACTATTTCAGCTCTACGACACAGTAGTGGATCGTCTGGTCAAGGCATATGGCAGTTTCATGCCACGTATTGGAGATCCTTTAGAAGATGGTGTACTCTATGGACCTATGCATTCACAGCAAGGTGTTGATGGCTACCTAACAACCATTGAAGAAGCACAAGCTCTTGGAGGTATTTTGTTTATATTGTTACAGCCTATTTCTTATGAATTCATAATTGTAAGAACACGGGTATGCTTGTAGTGCCATCTTAAGAGTGATTTATCTTAAGTTGTTAGTTTCCAGTACCTCTTTGAGTACATTTCAGTTTTTTTAGTGTATCATTCGTATTTCCTGTATCCTTATTAAAACTTGCTTGTTTTTGTATCTTCTCTTTTTTCCTCTTATATTGAAATGAGGGTACTTATTTTCAGGGCTTTCAATTATCACTAATAATTTGCATTTCCTGACTCAAAAACTTTTTATTTTTTATTTTTGCACAGTACAGTACATGAAATTTGCTGACACTATAATACATGTGATTACACTGCTTTCTAATTTTGGTACTGCTGTTTTTTTTCTAGCACAAAGAAGGGTCTTCACAAATACGGTATCTCGTCCTTTTGTTTTCTGCCATTTATTACTTAGTGACAGATGTGTTCAGAAACATCCATTATACAGTATATAAATTAAAAAAAACATTAGATGTTTTTGTACTTAACCCTTTCACTGTTGAGACCTCTGATCACAAACTTCCTCTGTGTCGAAAAATTGAAAAAAAAAAAAAATACAGTAGTATACAGTGGACCCCCGCCTTACGATCAGCTCCCAACTCGACCAATTATGTAAGTGTATTTTTGTAAGTGCTTTTGTACGTGTATTTTTGGGGATCTGAAACGGACTAATCTAATTCACAATATTCCTTATGGGAACAAATTCGGTCTATAACGGCACCTGAACAGACTTCTGGAATGAAATAATATTGTAAGGCGGGGGTTAACTGTATTTTCTCCTACCAAAATCTTAAGAATATTTTTCTGGGATTTTAAAAGAAAAAAAAATTTTTGCGATTAGTATTTACCAAAACAGAGGTGTAAAATTGACGAAGTGAACCATTGACTGCAACATCAGCAACTGCCACTCACTCGGTAATATTATTTTTTACTTTTATTCTAATTTTTTCTTTTCAAATATTTTATTTTTTTCAAGTAACTTTTGTGGCCTGTGAGACCAATATAATACATAGTGTGTGTGTGCGCGTGCGTGTGTGCGTGCGTGCGTGGGTGTGTGCGTGTGAGTGCATGTGAGTGTGTACATGTGTGTGTGTAAATTCACCTAATTGTGGTTGCAGGGATCGAGGCTCAGCTCCTGGCCCTGCCTCTTCACTGAGTGCTACTAGGTCCTCTCTCTCCCTGCCCCATGAGCTTCTTCATACCTCATCTTAAAACTATGTATGGTTCCTGCCTCCACTACCTCACTTGCTAGGCTATTCCACTTCCTGACTACTCTGACTGAAGAAATACTTCCTAACATCCCTTTGACTCATCTGGGTCTTCAACTTCCAATTGTGACCCCTTGTTTCTGTGTCCCCTCTCTGGAACATCCTGTCTCTGTCCACCTTGTCTATTTCACACAGTATTTTGAATGTCGTTATCATGTCTCCACTAACCCTCCTGTCCTCCAGTGTCGTCAGGCCAATTTTCCTTAACCTTTCTTCATAGAACATTCCCCTTAGCTCTGGAGCTAACCTTTGCACTATCTCTAATTTCTTATGTGCTTGATAAAGTGTGGGTTCCAAAGAGGTGCTGTATACATCAGTATGGGCCTGACGTACACCGTGTACAGTGTTTTGAACGATTCTTTACTAAGGTATCTAAACGCTATTCTCAGGTTTGCCAGGTGCCCATATGCTGCAGCAGTTATCTGGTTGTGTGCTTCCAGAGACGTGTTCGATGTTATACTCGCCCTAAGATCTTTCTCCTTGAGCAAGGTTTGCAGTCTTTGGCCACCTAGCCTATACTCCGTCTGTGGTCTTCTTTGCCCTTCCTGATCTTCATGACTTTGCATTTGGCGGGGTTAAATTCGAGAAGCCAGTTGCTGGACCAGGTGTCCAGCCTGTCCAGGTCTCTTTGAAGTCCTACCTGATCCTCATCTGATTTAATTCTCCTCATTAACTTCACATCTGTGAACAGGGACACTTCTGAGTCTAACCCTTCCATCATGTCATTCACATGTACCAGAAATAGCACCAGTCCTAGGACCAACCCCTGTGGGACCCTGCTCATCACAGGTGCCCACTGTGGTAACTCATCATGTACCATGACTCGTTGTTGCCTCCCTGTCAGGTATTCTCTGACCCATTGCAGTGCCCTTCCTGTTATACGCACCTGATCCTCTAGCTTCTGCACCAATCTCCTGTGAGGAAGTGTGTCGAAGGCCTTCTTGCAGTCCAAGAAGATGCAATCGACCCACCCCTCTCTCTCTCGTGTCTTACTTCTGTTACTTAAAACTCCAGTAGGTGTGTGCGCGTGTGTGTGCGTGCGTGCGTGTGCGCGCATGCGTGTGCGCGCGTGCGTGTTCATGCGTGTGTGCATGTGTGTGTGCGTGCATGCACGCGCACATGTATGTACTCGCGTAATTGTGGTTTCAGGGGTCGAGACTCAGACTGTGTGCACGCACACATATACACATACACACAGTACTAATAAGCCTTCTATTAGGTTTTGCATATCTCTAATAGCTGCTTAGGTTAGTCTCTTCTTTTCAGGTAAAGTTTTGTTTGGTGGTAAAGTTCTTGACCGAGATGGTTACTACGTAGAGCCAACCATTATTACTGGCTTGCCTCACAACTCTCCTGTTGTTCAGAGAGAAACTTTTGCCCCCATTGTGTATGTTCTTAAGTGTACCTCGGTTGATGAAGGTATCAAATGGAACAATGAAGTGAAGCAGGGGCTCTCTTCGTCTCTCTTCACTCAAAATCTCGCTAATGTGTTTAAGGTATGTAAAATATTACTTTTATTTTTTCCCCCTTTTATAAGTTTGTTATATATTGTGTATGGGTATATAACTCTGCTAAAACTAGCAGATTGATACTTGTGGTATCCCATCTTCATTTTTTGGTATGCTCTTTTTCTCCTATTGGCCAGTGAAGATACAGTATCGAGTGTTCAGCCAGTTTTCATATTTTGGACCAAATATATACATGAGAGAGTTATTCTCAGACTGTTTATAGACTTGTTTTATTAAAAAAATTATTGGAGGCCACAACACTACAGCTGCATGCATTACGTTCTCGCCTCGCTTAACGGTGGGGGTTCCATTCCTAAGAGTAAGTTGGTAAGCAAATTGGTCATTAAGTGAGGAGCATAATAAATTAGTAGTGGGTTTATGTCAACCATCTCTAGATATTTTTTTAATGTCACCTTTGCACCATTTATAACATTTCTAGTATATTTTTAAACGATTATACAGTAGTGTACTGTATGCTGCAATAAACAGAATAGAGGAAATCTGCTCTAATATACACTACTTAGGTTGCATACTGGTTGGAGAGCTGGTTGTAAGTTCGTCGTCAGTAAATGAGTACATTGCTAAGTGTAGAGAGGCCGTATTCCCATTTTTGTCCGACATAAATTTTGAGTAACTTTTCTAATATTTTCTAGTCATATATGGTATATGATGGCTAGATATTTTAAAGTTTATCATATCTGATGACAGTGTTTATTCATAATTTAATGCTCTGCATTAGATTCCATGCATCTATCTGGCTTTCTGAATTCATCAGTCTTCTTGTACAGAGTTCATAGTTTTAGCTCTTTACAGTACTATATGTAATTCTTACATCATCTACAGTGTGCATATTTTTTTATTTCTTCAAATCTCGTACATAATGTAATTAAATGTTATCATAGCAAGTGCAGAGCCTTGCTGCTGGCATTTTTTTCCACAAACATTTTTTCTGTGTTCATTTTCCTTTTTTTTTAACAAGTCAGTTGTCTCCCACCGAGGCAGGGTGACCCAAAAAAGAAAGAAAATCCCCAAAAAGAAAATACTTTCATCATCATTCAACATTTTCACCTCACACACACATAATCACTGTTTTTGCAGAGATGCTCAGAACACAACAGCTTAGAAGCATATTTTCCTTTTATATCTCTTATTTTATATATTAGCTTTTTATAGATAACTGTCAAGCCTTTTTGAAAATCTAAGTACAGAAGTAGATAATGGCCATTTATTTTGTTGCAGAATAGTTTGTTTACATAGCTGTGTTATAACCCATCATCACACCTCGCTCTGCAAAACAAAAACCAAATAGTTATATAATTTTGCACTGTTGTTACTACATATTTGAGTATGCACTGAGTTTTTTAGACACACATACAGGAAAGTCCTCACAGCCACAAAAATGCATTCCAGAGCAAACTTAAAATAAGAAAAATTTACACTTAGCACAGCCCATTCTCCTGTAGACTCCCTTTATGAATGGGGGCACCACTTACCTGTGCACTTAATTTACCACCGGCTAAAATGGGCAAGACAGATTTCTGCTGCCATGCATCTTGCTTGTGTTTGTCACTTTTTTTCTTTTCTCATGATCTTTCTTTCATCTTATGTCAACATTTGGGTTCCAAATTACCTGTAGGTAACAAATGTGCATGTGAATGTATCGTGAATTTTTTTTACGAAGCCTGATTAGTTTAATCATGCATGGTAATGACGAGAAATAGGGCACTTCTATATACATCTTGTGTGATAAGCATAGTACTCATTTTTTTTCAATCAACAGTGGTTGGGACCTAAGGGTTCTGACTGTGGTATCATCAACATCAACATACCTACAAATGGTGCTGAAATAGGTGGTGCTTTTGGAGGAGAGAAGCACACTGGTGGAGGCCGAGAGAGTGGCTCCGACTCTTGGAAGCAGTACATGCGTCGCTCAACTTGTACCATCAACTACACCAAAAATCTTCCTCTTGCTCAGGGTATTAAGTTTGAGTAGCCCAGAGAACTCTTCAAACAGTGTTTGAAAGTTATGTGAGAATATTAAAAATACAGCTATGAAAGGTTACATATTAAATGTTTACAAAATTTTTATCAGAAATCATTGTGAAAAGGGAATGTTTAAAAATACTTATTGTAACAGTGTACCATGAAGCTTCTATTGATGTAGCTTCAAGTCTTTTATATGTAAAATATGATATTGTACAGTCTTGACCTCAATTATTGTTCAGAGTATTTTATATATTGAACTGTACAAGCTAATTTTCTACGTTTTTGTAAAATGCTTTTGTACCTACCAGTAATGAGATTCAATAAATTTGATAATTTAAGTTTTTTCTTAAAAATGCTTTGGTCAAACTGAAGGCATCACATGTGGGTATAAGTGAACATTTTTCTCTTAGCTTTCTTTCCCTGCCTAAGCTTACCATCAATCCTTTTGGCCTTCTCTACTCTTCTCTCCTTCAGTTGTGACTTGATAGTGGTCTTGAAACATCGTCATGAGGATCCACTCTCAAGTGCAGAATTTTGGTGATTTTAACCCTTTCAGGGTCCAAGGCCCAAATCTGGAGTCACGCACCAGTGTCCAAGAATTTTCAAAAAAAAAATTTGTTATTTTTTCTTATGAAATCATAGAGAATCTTTTTGTGAAGGTAATAAAACAAAAAGTACGAAATTTGGTGGAAAACTGACGAAATTATGCTCTCGCGAATTTTGATGTGTCAGCGATATTTACGAATCGGCGATTTTGCCGACTTTGACTCCCATTTTAGGCCAATTACATTATTCCAATCAACCAAATTCTTAGCTATTTCACTAGTATTACTTCTATTCTATCGATTGAGCACAAGAAATCGCCAAGTCAACTGTTTCAACTACAAAATAAAGTGATCGGAAATTGTTAATTTGGCCAATTTAACACAAAGTTCAAAATATTCCAATTTCAAAATAGGGTCCAGAATGAACAATGTAGGCATTCCTGGCACTAAACTAACATTTCCTCTGTTCATTAGTTATGTTTTGAGGCTTTACAAATAAATTCCATTTTGATTTTTTATTCACATAATGAATTTTTATTCACACCAAAAAATAGAAGATTTACTGTTATGCAATACTGTAATAATTGTATAAATATCATCACCATATTTGTGAATGTATATTAGACCCACCAGCTGGTGTGTATTAGACGTGTGAGGTCGTTTGTTTACTCTTGAATATCGGCAAAAAATTAACATTTTCGCTACTTTGAGCTCAGTTTCAAGCCATTTCCAGTGCTAAAACCAATCAAAATCATCTCTATTTCTGTAATATGTTTTCCATTCTATCAAATGAGACCACGAAATTGCAAATACAACTATAAAAAACATACGAAAAAACACTGCAAAGTTGCTGTTTTAATCGAAAAATCATGATTTCATTTTTTTTCTCTCATTATACACAGTGTGCTGCAGGATCTGTTTTATGTGGTGCACACATACCACATAGATGTATTCTCTCATATCTAGGCCCAAATGTACCACTCACAGTTTATCAGAGTGAGCTGAGCTCATGGCGTAGATCTACGGTTTGGACCCTGAACGTAAAGCCGTAGATCTACGGGACGGACCCTGAAAGGGTTAAATGAATGTTCCATAAATGTATGTTGTGCATACAAAGAAAGAGCAGTTAAGGAACACTTGCCAACATTGGTTAGCCTGTCATAATAAACAAAATGGGGGCATTGTATGTTGGGGTGGGGGGGCACGGGCGGTAAGCACAGTTTACCTCAGGAATCTACTTTACGAGAGATGTTTTTGATTGGGGGTTGCAATGTTAATAATAATAATATACAAAAATAATTAATTTCAGACATGACATACATTATTATATTTTTAAGAATCTGTAGGTACCTAACCCTTTCACTGTTGAGACCCCTACTCACAAACTTGCTCTGTGTTGAAAAATTAAAAAAAAAAAAAAAAATCTCATGAAATGATAGAGAATCTTTTCCCAATAGCATTGACACCAAAGGTACAAAATTTGATGGAAAATTTATGGAATTACACTCGCAAAGTTAGCAGTCTTGGCGATATTTACGCATCAGCGATTTTGCCCACTTTGAGCCCCATTTTCGACCAATTCTATTGTTCCAGTCTACCAATCTCATAGCTATTTCACTAGAACTCCATTTGTTCTATCGATTGAATACAAGAAACCACTTGTGTACTGATTTCAACTACCCAATAAAGTGATCAGAAATTATTAATTTGGCCAATTTCATACACAATTCAAGTAAGGCCAATTTCAAAATAGGGGCAAGAATAAACAATGAAGACATTCCTAGCACTAAAATAACATTTCTCTGTTCATTACTCATGTCTCCAGGCCCCTCTTTTAATACGCTTGCTTTCCATTTTGAATTTTTTTATTCACAAAAATAGAAGATTTACTATTATTGAGACTACTGCATTATTGTAGAAATGGTATAAATAATATCAGTGCATTTGTGAAAGAACAATAGACTTGCCAGTTGACGTGTATTGGACGCGTGGCGTAATTTGTTTACTCTTGAACATCATTAAAAATCGAACATTTCTGCTACTTTGAGCTCAATTTCAAGGTACTTTTAGTCCAAAACCCATTCAAAATCATTTCAGTTCTGTAATACAGCTTCCATTCTATCAAATGAGACCAAGAAAACGTGAATAAGACTATAAATACCATACGAAAATACCACGAAGTATTTTATACCCAAATTTTTTTTTTTTTTTTTTTTTTGAGAGTTAAGACACTTGTGCAACATCTGGTTATCTTTATTGTAGACGTTTCGCCATCCAGTGGCTTTATCAATACAGATTCTTGGACATAATTAGAAAACAGAAGAACTATATACAAAAGATGAGGTAATCAGTCCCTCAGCCCTGGAGGTGGTGTTCACAGCACCATGGTTGTAGAGATTCTGAAGCACAGGTAAGAAGACTGGCGCTTATATAGGCGTCAGTGAATAGGGACGTGTAGCAGACGAGGGCATAACCAGATGTTGCACAAGTGTCTTAACTCTCATCTTGTCAGGCACTGCAACATCGTGGAATCTTGGTTCAAAGGACATCTACAAGACCACCTTCATGGCTTCTGCAACTAACCCATCAATTTGGGTAGGACCTACTTCCACTGGGGAATCCCGCCTACCAGTGACTATGCCCTCGTCTGCTACACGTCCCTATTCACTGACGCCTATATAAGCGCCAGTCTTCTTACCTGTGCTTCAGAATCTCTACAACCATGGTGCTGTGAACACCACCTCCAGGGCTGAGGGACTGATTACCGCATCTTTTGTATATAGTTCTTCTGTTTTCTAATTATGTCCAAGAATCTGTATTGATAAAGCCACTGGATGGCGAAACGTCTACAATAAAGATAACCAGATGTTGCACAAGTGTCTTAACTCTCATCTTGTCGATATTGTATACCTGTCTTGCACAATTTTTTTTTTTCTCATGCACTGCATGTTGCAGGATTTTTTTTATACTGTGCACACTGACCACTCAGACCCATTCTCTCATATGTAGGTCTACTAGCTTTCTCCTGCTAGATCTGAAGCTGCTAGAATTTTGGCGTAGTACTACAGCACCAACACTGGCTTGTAAGCCGTAGTACTACGGCACCAACAGTGAAAGGGTTAAGATTTGATCATATTGTAAATAGCTGGTATTGTGCATACCATTTTTGGGCAGAATTAATTCC
Organism: Cherax quadricarinatus; assembly: GCF_038502225.1. NCBI lineage: Eukaryota > Metazoa > Arthropoda > Malacostraca > Decapoda > Parastacidae > Cherax > Cherax quadricarinatus. The sequence goes on from NC_091309.1 coordinate 15,052,958, forward strand.
AGTACTGTTACTGTCCAGTATTTTATAAGGTTGAACATAAGTAGTAATTATAGTTTAAGTAATAATAATGTAGTAAGAAAAAAAAATAACATTTCTCCAAATGAGAATATAACAAACCACACTGACACCTAGGTTCCTGGCTATCTTTGAAATGAAGTGGCCATGCCACGTGCAGCCTGGAGTTAAGAGGTTATTGCATGAACTCAGTGATGATAATCTCTCAGGCTCAAGTCAGGGTGAAGGAAAAGGAGAAAACTAGAGAAAAGGGGCATTTACCTCAATTGCTGCCTCCACCTGCTCATTGAGAAATGGTAGTAGATAGGCCTAAGCACAAAGGCCTAAACCTTTGACATAACCAAACAAAATAATTTGAATTTTGGTAAGTTCTGGTTCTCAGGATAGTGTTGTGTGTACTATGAGCAGTAGGCATTCTCCCTGATTGTTGAATCTAGCAAAACTGTATTACAATAGTACCAAATGTAGTTCCATGGGCCTCATATAATTGACTCAGAGAAGTGCAAACACTATAAACACTTACACTTTAATGACTAAGAAGCATAAATTTAATAAGAGAACTGGGCATAAAAAAGTATAAAACTGCATTTACAAGTAATAGTGCAGTACCTTATTCTGTTTTCTATAATCTTTCTGCCAGATATCACATCCTCTTGCACAATCACAAGTTGTCTACAAAATTTCAAGATTCCTTAAACTGTAATTTACACAATGTATAATCACAATCCATCCATAAGATTTCAGGGGACTATTATGCAAATTAGTTATACTATACAATAAACACTTCCCTGTAGAGCAAAACGTTGTTGCAGTATAATGACAAATTAGTTGCATATGTCCTTTTACCTTGCATTGTTAGTAATTATACCAATGTTGGCCCCTGGGAGTTGGTTCCCAGTCCTGTTTTCACTGTTCTCTTAAAAGGAACACAGTTCACAGTAGCCATACGAGTTTGCTTGATAGCTACACACTTTTCCGCCTTTAAGAACTAGCGAAAATAGCAACATAAATCTTGTTGGCACTTAAAACAAACTCAAGAATTCATACCCCATGTTCCAGCTATAGTAGTTCCTCTGTGTCCACAGGGAATACGTTCCAACACCTACTGTGGATAGTGAACCCTATACTATGTGTAATTTTTCATTTATATACTCACCTATGATAAAATTTAACCCGTAAATGGTCCAAGCAGATCTACGTTCACATGTGTAGTGCTACAAAAGTAGATCTAAGTTTTTTTACATATTTTCAAATATAACAAAAAAAAAAAAGTTGATCAAAGTTTTTTACACATTTTCAAATGTAGAAAAACAAAAAGAAGATCTACTTTTTTTACATACTTTCAAATGTTGAAAAAACGTATATATACGTTTGGACCGTTTACGGGTTAATTGATAAATTATGCAAAATAATTCTATAATTAGCACTTTCACTGATGGGAAGCATTTCACAGCTTCTCTTAGGCTTTGAACAACTGCCACTATCACTTCTTTTGCACTTTGGGGCCATTATTAAGCAAAATCAATGGTTATTTTTGGGCCACAGTAAACAATGTACAGTGGCACCCCGAGTTTCGAACTGCTCCCAACTCGACCAGTTATGTAAGTATATTATTGTAATTGCTTTTGTAAGTGTATTTTTAGGGGGTCTGAAATGGACTAATCTAATTTATATTATTCCTTATGGGAATAAATTCGCTCGGTAACGGCACTCGAACAGCCTTCTGGAATGAAGAAAGTTCGAAACTCGGGGTACCACTGTATAACTGAAACCGTGGATACTGAATTCATGGATATGGGGGTCCTACTTTATAAACTTTATTCTAATACTTGTACAATAATATGTACAATATTAAAATCAACCCAAAAATACTTGCACACTAAACAAAGTATATTTGATGAAATAATAAAATTTACTAGGTTTGATACAAAATTGCTGGAGTATCTGAGCAATTGAGGATTGTGAAGCTTAACTCTTCATGACTTGTGCTACACTGTGAATCTTTATTGTGGAAGTGTTTTGTCATCCAGTGGCTTCATCAATCCAATACAGAGAAAAACAGTGGAAGATGTTAAGGAGTTTGAGGTAATCAGTCCTTCATCCAGGAGATGTGTTCAGTCCATCAATCTTGATAAAAATTCAGCATATGCATGGATAAGGGGTTGATATACTGGAAACAGGCAAGAAGCAATTGGAGGCAACAGCACTGGTGGACAGAATCCACTAGTTGGTCATGCCAATAGGTTAGACAAGCATAGAAAAATTCTCTGTACTAAGATTTCATAATGTTGCCATGGTAGTAGATAAACTGCATTGTGTGATACTTTTGATCTGACTTTTTTAAAATTTAAACATTAAGAGTGTAACACCCCACTCCCAAAGTGCATTAACAGCAATCTGGAGCTTTGATTTTTTTTTTTATATACCGTTTTAATTACAAGTTAAGCTATCATCCTACTTCAGCTTAAATCAAATGTAAGGTACATTACCTCAGGGAGGTTCCTAGATGCTGATGAGGGGCACTTGATTCAAGGAATCAGAATTAACCTCTCCTTCCTTGGGTCAGATCAAATTACCTCCCATTCCTCCATGTATTGTCTGACCCTTACAGGTTTAGTTCTTCCCCATGAATAATAAAAATGAAGGGTTCTTGATCCAAGGAATTGGACCTAACTTTTCCTTGGATTAAACCTGATTGCCACTTATTTCTCCAGATACTATATAATCCCTATGGTTTTAGCCTGTTCTCTCAAATATTATAATAATGTACCTAAGAGTCTTGTGCTGATTAACTCATATGGGCTTGGGATCCTGGGGTGGTAGTATACATAAGATATGGCTGAGCTCTGCATGACCCTCCTCCATTTAGTGCTTTCTTTGATTATAATTGAAATGAGCTGAGGTCGGATAACAGCTCTTAGCTTGCAAAACTGATTTGTGCTAAAAACTCCTGAGTGTTGTATACCTGAGCATCTGGGAAAGTCACAAGAGGAAACTTAAAACTAAATCTTGCTAGCAACTGTGTTTGTGGTTTTAACACAAATTATACGTTTCTGATTGTGGCTGACTTTGAAAACTTTTGTAAAAGCAGCAGTGGTTTCTGGGTGCTCTCAATGTGCAAAGTGAGACTGTATAGAAACCGCATTTAATTATAGAATGTGAGAGCAATTTTCTAGGTAACTCCAACATTCCAGCACAAAGTGAGAAAGATTCAGTGCACAGTTTGTATATACCTAAAGATGTGTAGGTGAATATACATTTGAGAGGTGTACCTGTCAGCACATATACACCCTGGTATATATATCTTATTAATGTGTTGTGTTCTTGTTCCAAAGAATTGGGGCTGCTCTTTTCTTTGAATGGAATCTGATTGCTTCCTATTTAACAAGGCACTGCAACTCCTATGTGTTTAATGCTTCCTTCATGAAATTTCTGTATATACAGTGGTGTATCTCTTGGTGCACCCTGAAAGGGAAGTATCTGGATGCAAATGAGGGGGGTCCTGTATCTTAGGAACTGGACCTGATTACACCTTCCTTTAATCGAACCTGATTGTCTCCGAGTCACCCAGGCACTGCATGGCTCCTACAGATCTCCGAAGTTCCATTCTCAAGTTACACTGACAAAGGTTTGTACCCGCTCGAATGAAGTATTCGTAAATTATTGCGGGAAATCCGCTATTTCAATTTAATTAATTTTGAGTAAAATTGGCAATCTGGTATTTACCTACACAGCCTAAACCTGTCTCAAAGTAAGATACACCAGCATTTAAAGTTTGAAGCTAATCACAGTGCTGTATGACCCTGATGGGTTCAGCACTTAGTTTTGAATATAATAATACTGATCAGAAGAGGTATTCTCCAGTTACTGCATGGAAACTAATTTGTTAAAAAAAATGGAAAGTTAAAACTTGCACAATCCAAAAACAATGCAAATTATGGGGAAGCGCTAAACCCGTAGGGATCATACAGCGCCTGTGGAGTGGGGGGGGGATGAAAGGCATTCAGGCTTATATCAATACAAAGCTTACTTTGTGGAAGGCCCCTCATGGAAGGTTCCTTGATGTTGGTGAGGGGCTCTTGATTTAGGGAATTGAATCTGTGCTCCAGTTCCCCGAATTAAGCCTGAATGCCTTCCACATCCCCCCCTGGGCGCTGTATAATCCTACGGGTTTAGCGCTTCCCCCTTGATTATAATAATAATTTGTGGAAGGCATATCAGGAAAAACAGTTTAGCGCTTACTAATGAAGATGATACTAGGAATATAATTATGGCCATTCTAGCTGTATAGTCCTTGTGACTTAGCGCTTCTTTTTTATTATAATAATAATAATATGGCCATTCTTCAGTTATCGAACACAGCTCAATAATTCCAGGTATATTAGTATACTGGAAAATTTGCACCTACACACCTTAAACCCAAAAGGTATCTTTTCACAAGATGCATCAGCCATTAATGACTGAATGGATTCCAAAAAAACACATACCCAAGCTACATGAAGCTTTCCCTAGTTACAATACACTAATGTTGAAAATTTAAAGATGATCACATGATGCATTCTCAAACTACAAACGACACACAAAATATATTTTTATGTGCAGTATAAAAATGTAGTTTACATGTAATAAAACGTTGTTAACTGTTAAGCATAAAAAAAACATTATGAACGAAATCCTTGGAGATTAAAAAATCAGGAAACCACTTTCAGGCACCTCTTCCTAGATATTTAATAATACAGGGGGAAAAAAACCTTAGGTATAAATAATAGTGGTCCATGTTCCAGGAGTGAAGTTAGTGGTGTGGACTAGCATAGAACCACAGGAATGTACCAGAGGCTGACCGCTCTAGCCTGAGGGAGGATCACTACCATAATGGCTGTCTGCTGCTCCACTTATTCGTATTTTCTACCTCCAGACAACGTGCTCCTCGCTCAGTCTTTCAGATTACGTGCCGCTGGGTCTAGGTCAGCTACTGGATGGGTGAGTACGTGGTACAGCCTCGTCCTTGGCCAGGGGTGACCTCATGGAATTAAAAATTTATTTGCAGGATCAAATTTGAGCTACGTTTTTGTTAAGATTTCGCTCGGATTTTTAAGAACGAAGGGTTAGCCGCCCTGGATAACCCAAGAAAGGCAGTGCGTCATCAAGGACTGTCTCTTAATTCCATTGGGGTCATCAATCTTGTCCCCCAGGATGCGACCCACACCGGTCGACTAATACCCAGGTACTTTCTTGCTGCTAGGTCAACAGGACAATAGGTGTAAGGAAACGCGTCGAAATGTTTTTACCCCGCCGGGAATCGAACCCGGGCCCTCCGTGTATGAAGCAAGAGCTCTGCCAGCCAGGCTATAAAATCTTATGGATCATACGACGCTGGGAAGTGAGAGGTGCTCAAGTTTAATCCAAGGAAGGGGAGGTAGCTCTCAGTTCCTTAGATCACGAGCTCTACATCACCATGAAATCACTCTCAGGCCCCCTTTGAAGGGCTTATCCTATGAGATATTTTTCGAAGAAAACAAGGATTATATATATATATATATATATATATATATATATATATATATATATATATATATATATATATATATATATATATATATATATATATGACATGATGTCATCCCACCGCAGTGACTCATGAATGGTATCACAGGTGAGAGCTCTACATGTTGGAGGTTTTCCCAAATGACTAAGATGATATGTACACCTCTCGGTGTATTTAGCGCTTCCCCCTTGGTTTTAATAATAATAAATTCCCGGTGTATATATCCTGGCCTGGTGGCTAAATCTCCCGTTTCACACACGGAGGTTCGATTCCCGGCGGGTGGAAACATTTCGACAAGTTTCCTTACACCTGTTGTCCTGTTCACCTAGCAACAAATAGGTACCTGGGTATTAGTCGACTGGTGTGGGTACCCATAGGTTCTGAGATGTGGTTGTTTATAGTTTGGTAAGGTACTCTCCACAAGTAGAAAAAGTATTAATACATCTTAAATTTTTCTTAATATGTGTTAACACAGATTCGATTCCCGGCTAGTCGCAGTATTGTTAATTGCTTTAAAACCACTTGTTCGTGGATACATTAATTCGTACCGCTCGTAAAGACTGGTATTCCAAACGGGAGTAGAATGAAATTAATTCTGTGCTTACCACATCCACGTATGTACTCGCATCAGGAGTGACATGTCCAGTGGTACTGGGCACCTGTTGTTTGTAGTATTGATGGTTCAGTGGTTAGAGCGTCGTGGATTTTGGCTGGCTTCCCACGAGGCGGGCTAAAATAATACGGGTTCGATCCCCGGATAGTCACAGTATATAATATATATATATATCTTACAAGTGATGCTGGAGAAGAGAAAGACGAGACAATTGCGTAACATTTATTCCCTATAACAAAGTAGTGTATAAACACGATCACTATTACGAGCACAGGTGATCCTTGGTTAGTTCCAGTACTATACATACGCATTGGTACATGTCCTAATAACAAAACCATACGCCTATATACATTGCTCCAGTACACGCCGTGTGTATATGTACACTGCTTGAGCCGATAAAATAACCTAACAAATAATAAGCCACTTTCAATGTACAGCTGAAACTGACAGAAATTCGCTACTGCCTTTATAAATGATATTTACATGCGGATCAGCTCTATCTATATATATGTATATGAATATAAAGCCCGGGGCATTGCTATCCTCCAGGCCGGTATTCCAAAAAACAGTTCCTGAAGGCCAGTGCTTGAGGATCAGTTTTAATAGGCGATTATACCTCTTAAATAATACTCACACTTAACACTCAAGCACTGACTGAGCAACTCAAGAGGTTGTATGGGAATTTGACTGATGATATATTGGTGAAATACAGCCATGTAAATGAAAAAATATATATATATACCCTTATTAATATGCCATAGTTTTAATATATACATTTTATGGGCGTACATGACAGCGCCAGTGAGTTAGTTAAGAGAGGCTCCTTTCATGACAACTCAAGGATATATACACTGGGAGGTATATAATTATATATATATATATATATATATATATATATATATATATATATATATATATATATATATATATATAGGAAGATGTATATCTTTCAATGTGTGTATATATACCGGGAGATGTGTATATATACGCCGGCATGTGTATGTTTATATACAGAGTGCGTATTTCTGAGTATATACACACAGTTGTGCATCAGTGTATATACATGTAGACGTGTGTGTATACTGTATATATCCCGAGGAGTGTGTATCTTTCAGTACATATATATACCGAAAGGTGTGTATCTCGCAGTGTATATACACAGAGTTTACTTTAATCTTTATCCAAGGCATGAAAATAGCCTTGACGTGGTGAACAGGTGATATCCAGTCCAACCTTAAAATGCCTATTGCGTAGTCGATAGGCTTTAAGCCTATAGACCACCCAACCACAACAACTGTCAGCGCTTTGATTTCCCTTCAAGGAAAAAGGGGGATGGGGGGGTTGCCTTTTTGCTGGTCAAGGCCTCTTGATTCAAGGAAGGGAAGAATATTTCTTTGGATGTCAAGCTCTTCACCGGCACCGAGACACCCTCCCTTCCCCTTATATGCGCAGCCATGCAAACAATATATACCTCAAGTTATACAACTTAGACGACAAATATACAGATTAAAGTGTGTTATACATACTAGAGTACATGTAGTATACAGTAAAACCTAGCATGTTCCTGTAATATATATATACATATATATATATATATATATATATATATATATTATATATATATATATATATATATATGTAAAACTGGTCAATTAGCAAGAACTCATTTAAAATTAAGTCCTTTCTATATACGTTTAAAGATATATATTAATGTTGATATATAATTTTGCACCAAAAGGAACTTAGAAAACTTACCTATATATAACAAGAACAATATATAACCCAACTATATATTTTTGATTTGTTTACAGTATATATAAACAAACACAGTGAAATATATATATATATATATATATATTTTGGCGAAATTATATACACAAATTTTCACTTGTCCTATATATATATATATATATTCTGCCTATTCGGCACGACATATATATATATATATATATATATATATATATATATATATATATATATATATATATATATATATATATATATATATATATATATATATATATATATATATATATATATATATATATATATATATATATATATATATATATATATATATATATATATATATATATATATATTATATATATATACTGTCACTAGTAAACAGTATAGACAGACCTTGTATAGCAAGCCATCCTCACCCAAGCCTGCAGATCTCAACGTTCCCTGGGCTTGTCCATACGCCATGATGGGGTGAGGTAATGGTATAAAATACCCACAAAATAAGACACAGACACACATGCAGTTACATGAAAGCTTAATGACGTTGCGAACACACACGGACGAAAATTGTCAATCAGGCTTCAACGTAACTATTCCTCAAACATGACGCTGTCAGACGCCTTTTTAGTTTACTTAGGCCTGATCAAATAGGTTTATGTAACCTCAAGTTACATAATTACAGGGAACGTTCAGAAATTGACGCTTGGAAACACTCAAGGAAACCAACATATACGAGAATAAGCTGCAACTGTTGCAAGGTCCGTGTCAACATGCTGAAAAGGGTAACTACTGTATATGGACTCAATATTCAGATTTCTCATATTTTCATTATCATTATTATTAATAATGCTATCATTAATATTAATATTACATATTATTATTATTGTGGCGGAGCTTACGGGCTGAGGTTTGAGAAACTCATATTAGGAGAGTGAATTGCATAGAAGAATGATTCTCATGGCACGGATAGCTCTCTACTACGGGTTATACTTTGTATATACACCGAGATGTATAAGTTTCTCAGTATATATGTACTGAGAATTTATCTTAATCAGTATTTTAGGGATTAACGTGTTCTTGACTGGCAGTGAATAATTATATACAGCCTTAAATAACAAAAAAGGCACAATACCGTGACTGGAACGATACACAAATATCCAAGTCGGATCGAAACGTCGTCGTAAGCTCCTCTCTTCTATGTGCGGGATATTTGTGTATATACAGCCTTAATGACATTCGTGAAGCCGATAGGCTTTAAACCTCATTAACCAGTCAACCTTTATTAATCTCCCCAGGCTCCCTCAATGAATATACGCGGAGTTTACCCTAATTCCTGTCTTAGGGATTAAGGTATTCTTAACTGGTGTACAGGTGATATGCAGTCTTAATGTCCAGTGTGTAGTCGCTAGGCTTTCAGCCTAATAAACTAATCAATTTTCTTACACAGCACAAACTTTCTCACAAGTTATATAATACACGTACAAGATGGTGATGCAGGTGTGTGCGTGGATGCGGGCGTGGGTGAGTGCAGGCGTGAGTGTGGGTGTGGGAGAGAAAGCACTGCCCAATTTTAAAATATATTAGGATGTAATGGGTAAGGAGGGCATGGAGACAGGAAGTCACAACTCTGGGAGGGAGGCAGGGCAGCTTCACCGGAATGCACGGCTCTCTGATTACGTCGTTTTCTCTTAATTATTTGTTACGTCAAATAATTTAGTCAACACAAATAATTAGAGATAAAAGATCATTAACTGTAGACAAATTCAGATGTAGTACTGGACACCCTTTTGGGGCCTAGTACTTTAGCCTTTTGTGTATCCATATGCTCTTGCGCTACCGTCCACGGGATGGATATGACCAGCACAATAAACTAGCCACTTCGGCGGCAAAATCTGAATCTTTTGTGACACACGCACACATCAGTGGGAACATGGTGATGACGCAAAGAGTACTTGGGGGGGCAGGAATACTGTTCGAGAGCCGGGAAACGGGTGCACGAGAGTACTTGTAGAAGCTACAAGATCATAAAAGGGCTACAGGGATGTAACTTTTCTTAAGTCAGGATACTGAATGACCTGGATGATGAAGTCGTGATTTGGGAGACTACATTCACGGGTTTAAGAATAGGTATGACAGGGCCAACCCTGCTCACTAAAATATTTATTCAACCTATTTTTAAAACCACTCAAAATTTAATCTAGTCCTGCCTCTTCACTGACGTGAAGAGGCAGGACCCCTACAACCACAAATAAACGAGTACACTGGAGACAGCTAGGCTGAGAGGACCAGGTATGATACACTAGACATGAGCCACAGCAGCCCGTCTTTTCACAATCGTTAACATTTCACTGTTGTAAATTATTATTATTATTATTATTATTATCAAAAAGAAGCGCTAAGCCACAAGGGCTATACAGCGCTGCTTCACTGTTGTAAAGACAGTGGAAATCTGACTTGGAGTTATGTCTGTTTTGCCCAGTGGCTGCCCGCGTGGTCTCAAGACAAAACTTTTTATCTCATTTATTTAATGTAGAAAGTGTCAGGGGCCAAAGACTGTTCAACTGCCTCCCATTATACATAATCCAGATTACCAATAGACCTCTAGCTGTCTTCAAGAGGGAGATGGACAGGCACCTAAAGTCAGTATCTGACCAGCGGGGCTGTGGATCGTACGTTGGATTGCGTGCGGCTGGCAGTAACAGCCTGGCTGATCAGACCCTGATCCACTGTGAGACCTGGTCATGGACCGGGTCGCGGGGGCGTTAACCCCCAGGTATACTCCAGAAAATTTGCTGAAAATCCTATATGAGAGATCCACATAGATGCTTTGAATAATAATGGACTTTTATTAAAACATGTAATAAAACGTTTTCCTAAAACTGCAACCATACATACATACACCGAGAGATGTATTTCTCTCTCTCTTTAATCCCTAATTTAGGGATTAAAGTGTTCCTGCCAGGTGGTGACGAGGTTGCGTACAGCTTTCAGAGACACGTAAGTTCCTCCGTCTTCTAATATGTTCATTTTTCCACTATAATCTACCTTGTCCATAACTACTATCGCATTTGCTTTGTCTGTTTTGTAAGGTGAAGTCCAGGATCTTTCTTTAATTCATGGTATAACTTAACAAATCTTTGAGGGCAATTGTGTTGCAATAAACCCCATTACCCATCCATGCAAATTGTAAAGCCACCCAATGTAAGCTCAATGTATTCTGATGAGATAAACATGTCTGTCTCTAAGAGGATGATGATGGGTTACCCAGGGAGACGTCAGAGAGTATTTCCTCGGTCTCAGGCTGGTTGAATGACCTTGACGAGATAGAGGCATCTTCCATGCATAGTTTCAAAAGTAATTATGAAAGCACTGTAGGCCAGACTCCAGTAGATTATAATATTTATGTGGAAGTGTTAAACCCAAGTGTCATACAGCTCCTGGGTAACTGAAAGTAATCAGGTTTGGGCCCAGGAAAGGGAGGATGGATTTAACTCCTTGACTCAAGAGCCCTTCATTGACATCAATGCATATCCCCTCGAGGAGGCAGGGCCTGGAGCTATGCTTTGATCCTCCACAAACGGAAGTAGGTGAATACATACAAGTGAGCACATAGAAGTACAGATAAGTACATTAGTGTATTATTGTAGTCAGGAAAAGCGCTAAACTCGCACTGATGGTAGCACCCTGCAAGAGCGGCAACAACACCACTCACTGCAGCGGAAAGTACTTTAAAATCTAACAATAACTAAAGCAACGTTCCTTAGACTGTGACCCACATTACGGTGAAAATGAGAGCGAAGGGACATGTCGGGTTCCGGGTCAGCCAGACAGTTATGGGGGGTGGTGGTGGTGGTGGTGGTTGTTGGTGAGGTGGTGGTGGTTGCGTATTGTTGTTGTTGTGGTGGTGACAGGCTGTGCTAGTAGGTGTGGTGGTGACAGGCTGTGCTAGTAGGTGTGGGGGTGACAGTGTGGTTTGCAAGGTAGTGGGCGTGGTTGGGGGTTTAGTGGATGGCGAGATTGGGCGGGGTGGCCCTAGTACCAGGTTGCACCATCCTCCCTCAGCGTGCTTCCTTCATCCAGGTACGCTGCTGCTGCTGTTGTTATTGCTGCTGCTGCTGGTACCTGCAGCGGCCAGGATCTGCTTCATGCACCACCCATGTTTCTATTTACTTATTCATAAGAGAATATCAGGTGACGTAGCACATGATGGTGACTCAATGGGACGTGATGGCCCACTCATTGGGGCGTGATGACCCACTCAATGGAACGTGATGAGACCCACTCAGTGGGACGTGATGACCCACTCAATGGGATGTGATGGCCCACTCAGTGGGATGTGATGACTCAGTCAAATGAGCCAGAGACCCTCTGGTCTTGTCGGTATATCTTGGTTTCAGTCGGAGACCATCAGATGAAGAGGGCCTCCGATTGACGCCGAAACAGAAATTTCTGACCCGTCTTTCATATTACGTCCAAGCAATTAGTCACTTTGCATCGCTCAGCGTTAGTGCTATTTTAATTCAAACACTGATATTTCAGCAAGAAATAGCGACGGGTCACCATCCGGCAAACACCCGTATCAGGACTTCGTTCCTGGCGAATATTTAAAAAAAGCGAGGAATATCTTGACCGCTGCTTCACGTAGCGTGCTTTGATACCTTGGCATTCTGAGATTACGACTACACTTAGTCTATACACCAGTGTGTACCCTCGGTGTATACACTAGTGTGTATTCTCGGTATGTACACTATTGTGTACACTCAGTCTTTACACCAGTGTGTACACTCAGTCTATACTCGAGTGCGTTACATATACACACCAGTGCGTATACGGAAGTCTATACACCAGTGCGTATACTAAAGTCTATACAGCAATACATATACTAAAGTCTATACACCAGTGTATATACTAAAGTCTATACACCAGTGCATACTAATGTATGTACAGTCACTAATGCCTAACTGGCGGGACGAAACGTGCGCTGCGCGTTGCTGGTTCCGAGCACATGCTCTGTGGACGCTGGTGGCTCCTGAGCGTACGTGTCATGTCCGTTCCATAGCGCATGTGCACTCTCCGTAGATGGTCCCCGAGTCCCGTAGTAGTAGTAGTAGGCTGGCCGACGCTCCCTCCACCTGGAATTATAATATTTATTTTAGACACGAGCGCATCATCAAATCCGAACTTTACGTGGAGTCAATAAATGAAAAAAATATTAAATTCTGTATTTGGCCATTCAGTGGATAGGAGAATACTGAATACTATTTTTGGAGATTCAGTAAGTGGAAGAATATATAATTCCATGTTTATAGATAGAAAAATATCGAGTTTAGTTACATATTCAACAGATGGAAGAATGTTGAATTCCATGTTTACAGATTCAGTAGATGTAAGGATATTAAACTACGTACTTACAGATTCAATGGATGATAGAATATTGAATTCCATGTTTACAGATTCAGCAGATAGAAGGACATTAAACTCTGTGTTTACAGATTCACCAGATGATAGAATATCGAATTCCGTGTTTACAGATTCAATAGATGATAGAATATCGAATTCCGTGTTTACAGATTCAATAGATAGAAGAACATTATGTTACTATTGTAAATAAAGAACAAACAGAGGTGTATAGACACTGGTGGCCAGAGTGATAAGAAAATAAAGGCCGGTGCTGCTCACACCCAACCCTTTTCATGTATTGAATAAAAACTCACAATACTTTGGCTGGAACAATACACACTTAAGAGATTAAAACTTATGTATGACGATGTTTCGGTCAGATTCGGACCATTAACAAGTCACACTTGTGGATGGTTCAAGTCGGACCGAAACGTCGTCATTAGTTTGCATCTCGAAAGTTATTTGTATCTTCTAATGAATTTTTTTAACCCCTTGCGGACAAGGGGCCCAACACTGACTCGTGTGGAACGCCACTTGTGTCAACAATGTTATACTCTTTATTCATGCTTATCTGTTGTCTTTCAGTCAACTAGGCCTCAATCGAGAAACTAATTGTGACGGTTTCTCCAGTACTAATACAAACATACACAGCTAAATTACAGACATATATAGTACACTGGGGTCAGGTTAAATAGTTTTTCCTCCATTACCCTGCCCTGCCCATTTCTTCGCCTCTTTCCTAAGTCAGTAAGTACTCCAGACGTAAAATGTGTGTAGAGAATGATAAATACATTATATCTTCAATGCAAAAGAATACGTGAATATTTAGGTAAGATCACTGACATTCATGAGGAATCTAAACACGTTGTGATTCAGCTTCGTGGTAACATCTAACACCCATACACAGAATCTGTTAGTGATAATTTATAATGGTGGTAATACCTGAATATTGCAGCTGGAACTGATAATGCCTATGGTGGATCAACTATTTATTGGACAGTACTACTCACAGCATGAGTGGCACTTCCCAATGCTGTCCTTAAGGCAGTATGTCAACTCACAGGATGAGTGAGGCTGTCTAAGAAATTCCACCTTCAGGACAAAATGTAAAAAAAAAAAAAAAAAAAAAAAAAAAAAAAAAAAAAAAAAAAAAAAAAAAAACTTGCGTAACACTGACATTTATATTTGACTTTCTTGTCGAAAATACGAAGTTATCTAGGTGGTTTATGGACCTCCCGCCGATCACTGGGGTGTAACATTAATATCTGAACATGTTTTGTTTTTCATTTAATAGTTCTGACCAGGGCTGGACATGCTGCTTAACAAAATGGCATATATTAGATACAACGCAGTGCTCGGATGCCATTTACTTAACATTTAAACACTTCCAGCGGAAGTTTGCTAACATAATGACATGTCGCACAGAATATAAATTCCAGTAGGACTGGAGGTACTAACGAAGGATACACAATCTCCAGCAGGACTGGAGGTACTAACGAAGGATATATAATTTCCAACAGGACTGGAGGTACTAACGAAAAATATATAACTTCCAGCAGGATTGGAGGTACTAACGAAGAATATATAATTTCCAGCAGGACTAGAGGTACTAACGAAGGATACGTAACCTCCAGCAGGACTGGAGGCACTAACGAAGGATACGTAACCTCCAGCAGGACTGGAGGCACTAACGAAGGATACGTAACCTCCAGCAGGACTGGAGGTACTAACGAAGGATACACAATCTCCAGCAGGACTGGAGGTACTAACGAAGGATATATAATTTCCAGCAGGACTAGAGGTACTAACGAAGGATACGTAACCTCCAGCAGGACTGGAGGCACTAACGAAGGATACGTAACCTCCAGCAGGACTGGAGGTACTAACGAAGGATACACAATCTCCAGCAGGACTGGAGGTACTAACGAAGGATATATAATTTCCAGCAGGACTAGAGGTACTAACGAAGGATACGTAACCTCCAGCAGGACTGGAGGCACTAACGAAGGATACGTAACCTCCAGCAGGACTGGAGGTACTAACGAAGAATATACAACTTCCAGCAGGATTGGAGGTATTAACATATTTGTACAGTGGTTGTTTTCCGGATACGACCTACAACAGTCAGCTAGCACACAGGCCAGGAGCCACGACACGACCCCTGAAACCACAAGTAGGTGAGTACACAGGTGCCTGGTTTTACTGTGAGGTGTGCAGGGGCAACAGAGGTAACTGGAAACATTGGCGGGGTGTGGTGTGGGTCACTGGGATTAACATCAAAATGGTATACAATACCGACAGGTTGTTAGGTAAGACACATATGCAACAGTTAGACAACTTTATTCCGAAACGTTTCGCCTACACAGTAGGCTTCTTCTGTATTCGACTGAAGAAGCCTACTGTGTAGGCGAAACGTTTCGGAATAAAGTTGTCTAACTGTTGCATATGTGTCTTACCTCACTGGGATTAGTTGAGCGGGGTGTAACTGGGGTGAGGATGATTGGACGCAGAGAAGGGGGGATTAAATATGATATTTGAACATAAGAACATAAGAACGAAGGAACACTGCAGCAGGCCTACTGGCCCATGCGAGGCAGGTCCAAGTCTCCTACCGGCTTAAGCCAATGCACCCAACCTAGTCAGGTCAGGTCACCTTGACTTAAGGGAGGAACACGGCAACCGTCCTGGTAGCACAAGCTAATCAGGTCCAACTCACACCCACCCACACCCACTCATGTATTTATCCAACCTATTTTTAAAGCTACACAACGTTCTGGCCTCTAGGACTGTACTTGGGAGTTTGTTCCACTCATCCACAACTCTATTACCAAACCAGTACTTTCCTATATCCTTCCTGAATCTGAATTTTTCTAACTTAAAACCATTGCTGCGAGTCCTGTCTAGGCTAGATATTTTCAGCACACTATTTACATCCCCTTTATTTATTCCTGTCTTCCATTTATACACCTCAATCATATCCCCCCTAATTCTACGTCTTTCTAGAGAGTGCAGATTCAGGGCCCTTAGTCTATCCTCATAGGGAAGGTTTCTGATACATGGGATCAACTTTGTCATCCTCCTTTGTACATTTTCCAGAGCATTTATATCCATTCTGTAATACGGTGACCAAAACTGTGCAGCATAATCTAAATGAGGCCTAACCAAGGATGTATAGAGTTGAAGAACAACCTGAGGACTTATTATTTATGCTTCTTGATATGAAGCCAAGGATTCTATTAGCTTTATTGCGAACACTTATGCACTGTTGTCTTGGTTTCAGATTACTGCTAACCAGAACTCCTAAATCTTTTTCGCAATCCGTAATATTAAGATCTACATTATTTAGTTTATATGTGGCACTGTTATTGTCCTGTCCAATATTTAGAACTTTGCATTTGTCTATATTAAACTGCATCTGCCACCTCTCCGACCACTGCATCAGTCTATTCAAATCTTCCTGGAGTGCTCTAATGTCCTCGTCAGAATGAATTCGACGGCCTATTTTGGTGTCATCGGCAAACTTGCTGATGTCGCTCTTTATGCCCTCATCTATGTCGTTTATGTATATTGTGAACAGCAGGGGGGCCAACACTGACCCCTGTGGAACACCGCTCGTGACGCTTCCCCACTCTGATTTCTCCCCATTTATGCAAACTCTCTGCTGCCTATTTGTCAACCATGCCTCTATCCAGGAAAAATTTTCTCCTCCTATTCCATGTGCCTTAATTTTCCTCAATAGTCTCTGATGTGGGACCCTGTCAAAAGCCTTACTGAAGTCCATATACACAATATCATATTCATTACCATGATCTACCTCCTCAAATACCTTAGTGAAAAAAGTTAATAAATTCGTAAGGCAGGAACGCCCCTTTGTAAAACCATGCTGAGATTCGTTGATTAATTTATACTTTTCAAGGTGGCTACGAACTGCCTCGGCAATTATTGATTCCATAAATTTTCCCACTATGGAGGTTAGGCTTATTGGTCTATAGTTCGAAGCTAAGGACCTGTCACCTGCTTTGAAAATAGGTATCACATTTGCCATTTTCCACTTATCTGGCACCATGCCAGTTTGTAGTGATATGTTGAAAAGATTAGCCAAAGGTTTGCTAAGCTCCTCTTTACATTCCTTTAGAACCCTTGCATACAGTTCATCAGGGCCTGGGGATTTGTTAGGTTTTAATTTATCTATTTGCCTAAGGACTATGTCACTTGTGACCCTAATCGTGCACAGTTTATTATCGTCCTGTTCCACATAATTTATCATTTCTGGAATATCGCTGGTATCCTCCTGTGTAAAAACTGAGAGGAAGTATGTGTTAAAACTTCTACACATTTCCTTATCACTGTCAGTGAGCTGACCCGAGGAACTTTTGAGTGAACCTATCTTGTCCCTGATCTTACTTCTGTATACCTGAAAGAATCCTTTTGGGTTAGTCTTCGAATCTCTTGCATTTGAAGGTGTGGTGAGCAGTGAGGGAGATGGGGGTGAGCAGTGAGGGAGATGGGGGTGAGTAGTAAGGGAGATGGGGTGCCCTGTGGGGGGGAGGGGAGGAATGTACAGGGTAAATCCCACTGTTAGTTAACGGAGCCCAAGGTGAACCACTCGATCCCCCCACCCCTCCACCAACACTATCACCACGCCTCCTCCAACACTACCACCACCCCTCCTCCAACACTACCACAACATCCTCCTCTAACACTACCACAACATCCTCCTCCAGCACTACCACAACATCCTCCTCTAACACTACCACAACATCCTCCTCTAACACTACCACAACATCCTCCTCCAGCACTACCACAACATCCTCCTCTAACACTACCACAACATCCTCCTCTAACACTACCACAACATCCTCCTCCAGCACTACCACAACATCCTCCTCTAACACTACCACAACATCCTCCTCCAACACTACCACAACATCCTCCTCTAACACTACCACAACATCCTCCTCTAACACTACCACAACATCCTCCTCTAACACTACCACAACATCCTCCTCTAACACTACCACAACATCCTCCTCCAACACTGTCCCGACATACTCCTCCAACATCATGTCTAGCTGCAGTGCTTATTTGCATTACTCCATCGCCCACCTCACCTTCTTCCCCCATGTCTTTCTATTTCGTGGTGGTGGCGGCGATGGTGATGGTGGTGGTAGTTGTGGTTTTGGTGGCGGTGGTTGTGGTGGTGATGGCGGTAGTGGTGATGGCGGTAGTGGTGGTGGTGGTTGTCGCGGTGGTCGTGGTGGTGGTGGCGGTGGGTAAGCAACTCACAGAGTATAAACATACTAACTGATGATCTGTTTCTGTCTGATTCTCTCTCTCTGTTTCTCTCTGTCTCTCTCTCTCTTTCTCACCCCTATGAAACTCCGTGGCAGGCGCTGGAACACAAATGGATGGAAAGGCTATTTCGCTAAGATCTGTAACACTGGAAGCTCATATACACCGAGAGGTGTATGTCTCGCAGTACAAATACACTGAAAGTTTACCTTAATCCATATTTTAGAGATTAAAGTACTACTCTTGACGCCTGCAGCCTTAATGACTCTCGGCTTTAAACCCAGCAAACCAGTGTACAACACTGGAACAATTGCCCCTCTGAAGTGCAGAAAAAAACATAAGAAAGAAGTAGCACTGCAGCAGACCTACTGGCCCTTGCTAGGCAGGTTCCAATCACACCCAGTCATGTTATTAGGGAAAAAAAAGTGAAGTCCTGCAAGAATGGTTAGAACACACACATGATATAACTAGTCTCTATGCATGACATAGCAGAGACCATGAGTGAGTGGGCAGAGACCATGAGTGAGTGGGCAGAGACCATGAGTGGGCAGAAACCATGAACGAGAAGGCAGAGACCATGAATGAGTAGGCAGAGACCATGAGTGAGTGGGCAGAGACCATAAGTGAGTAGGCAGAGACCATGAGTGAGTGGGCAGAGACCATGAGTGAGTGGGCAGAAACCATGAGTGAGTGGGCAGAGACCATGAGTGAGTGGGCAGAAACCATGAGTGAGTAGGCAGAGACCATGAGTCTGTGGGCAGAGACCATGAATGAGTGGGCAGAGACCATGAATGAGTAGGCAGAGACCATGAGTGGGCCGAGACCATGAATGAGTAGGCAGAGGCCATGAGTGGGCAGAGACCATGAATGAGTAGGCAGAGGCCATGAGTGAGTGGGCAGAGACCATGAATGAGTGGGCAGAGACCATGCATGAGTGGGCAGAGACCATGAATGAGTAGGCAGAGACCATGAATGAGTAGGCAGAGACCATGAATGAGTGGGCAGAGACCATGAATGAGTAGGCAGAGACCATGAATGAGTAGGCAGAGACCATGAATGAGTGGGCAGAGACCATGAATGAGTAGGCAGAGACCATGAATGAGTAGGCAGAGACCATGAGTGAGTAGGTGCTGTGCTGTAAGATGGTGATGGCACCGTCACTCTGGAGAGACAGTTCCGTCCCAGCTTAGGTTGTTGGGTTGGCAATGCTCCACCCGGACTACGGTATTTAATGATGGCACGAGATTAGTGATTCCAGTGATAGATACAGTGGAGTTGCTTAAGTATTAACAGTGGTAGAAATAATATTTGAGCAGCAGTTGTTATTGTAGAGTCATGCCATCCATCCACTATCACTCTTACTGTCATGTGGTATACTACCGTCAGTTCTCTGTTTTATATCAGCAATGTGTCAGGAGAGAAAACTATCTGATACCCGTCCCCAACTCTCTCTCTCTCTCTCTCTCTCTCTCTCTCTCTCTCTCTCTCTCTCTCTCTCTCTCTCTCTCTCTCTCAAGAGGTGAAGTGAGTAGCACTGAAGGAAGTTCATGGAGTACGTAGAGAGGACGGAAAGAACATAAGACGGAACACTGCGGCAAACCTACTGGCCCATGCGAGGCAGGTCCAAGTCGCAACATAGTCAGGCCCAGGTCATATCCACTTAAGGAAGGAGCACGGCCTCAGATTTACAAGCACTGTTCTCTGAACCATTAATCTACTACTACCACAAGTTAGTCAGGTCCAACTTACACCCACTTATGTATTTATCTAACCTATTTTTGAAACTACACAACGTTTTAGCTTATATGACGGTACTCGGGAGTTTGTTCCACTCATCCACAACTCTGTTACCAAACCAGTGCTTTCCTATATCCTTCCTGAATCTGATTTTTTCAACTTGAAACCATTGCTGCGAGCCCTGTCTTGGCTAGATATTTTTAGCCTGCTATTTACATCCCCTTTATTTATAGCTGTTTTCCATTTATACACCTCAATCATATCCCCCTAATTCTACGCTTTTCTAAGAGTGCAGATTCAGGGCCTCAGTCTATCATAGGAAGATTTCTGATACATGGGATCAACTTCGTCATCCTCTTTTGCACTGTTTTTCCAGTGCATTTATATCCATTCTGTAATACGGTGACTAGAACTGTGCAGCATAATCTAAATAAGGCCTAACTAAGGATATATAGTTGAAGAACAACCTGAGGACTTCTATTATTTATGCTTCTTGATATGAATCCAAGGATTCTGTTCCCTATATTGCGAACACTTATGCACTTTTCTTTTGGTTTCAGATTACTAATAACCAGAACTCCTAAATCAGTAATATTAAAATCTACATTATTTATTTTATATGTGGCCTGATTATTTTCCTGTCCAACATTTAAATTGCATCTGCCACTTCTCCGACCACTGCATCAGTCTATTCAAATCTTCGTGGAGTGCTTTAATCCCCTCATTAGAATGAATTGGACGGCATATTTTGGTGTCATCAGCAAATTTGCTTATGTCGCTATTTATTCCCTTATCTATGCCGTTTATGTAAATTGTGAACAATAAAGGTATTAAAGGGCCCAACGCTGACCCCTGTGGAACACCGCTTGTGACGTGCCCCCACTCTGATTTCTCCCCATTTATGCAAAGTCTCTGCTGCCTATTTGTCAACCATGCCTCTACCCTATGGTGCATCCAACAAAATAAGCAGATTCTTAGATGTCACTACCGCCCGGCTCCGGCTGGGTTACAAATATCTTTGGGAAGTTAAAACGCCACCACCAGATATAGACCAAATGAAATGTAAACTTTGCCAGATGGAATATTGTCACATCTTGTGTCATTATATACTGGAGTGCGATAAAATTAATGAATTCAGAGACAACTCACTCAGAAATGTTCAAGATATGTCAAAGTATTTTATCCACAGTGGTATATTACAAACCATTCTCGAAAAATACCTTGACTTTGCTCACTGTTAATAAAGCATTACCACTTTGTGTGTGTGTGTGTGTGTGACCTAATTAATATTTGCGTTAATAACTCGTTACAGTTGTGACTAGATATAAACATGTAAATAGTTCATTACCTTTGTAACTTGTTCAGCTATCAAAACTCTGTGGCCCAGTCTCTGGACCCATTATGTACCTCTGTAATCTTTTGACTACCGCCCAAAGAATGGGTATGGGGTGCATAATAAAAGATAATCAGCTAACTGTTGAAGGTATACGACGCTCTGCATAGATTTAGTGTGAGTTTGGCGAGTGGATGAGTGAAGCAGTGAGTGTCCGTGGCAACATCTCACTGGTGTCCTCTCTTACCATACCCTATACCTTCCAGTCTTGATTGACAGATGTGGTCCTGAAGGCTAGTGCAACTCCACCCACCAGAACACAGTGTATCTAGTTGAATCATATATGTATTTGCAAACTGTCTGTTCAGCTGGTTCTTGAGTGACTATTGCCTAGGCACACAACATTTTCCGTAACTTTATTCCATTCTGCAATGATTCTGTATGAAAAAAAACTTACATATGTTCGTGTTGCATTTTCTGCCTTGCACTTTCATTCCTCTGTTTCAAGTTACGAACTCACTCAGCACTTAAAAGAGTTTTTCATGTTTAAGTGTGTCGAAGACATTCAATATCTTACCTGGAGTGGGTAGCGGTGGAGGAGTGGGCATGACGCAAGCTATGCTGGCAAGAAAAGCAGAAATACCAAGGACACACTCCCCTCTCTCTCAACCAAACACACGTCTCTCCCTCCCCCTCACCCGCCCGCCCTACCTATTAAATAACATTAAATAACAGTGAGTTAGCTCTCAGTCTATTGGTGTTGAAACATTGTGTGTGTGTGTGTGTGTGTGTGTGTGTGTGTGTGTGTGTGTGTGTGTGTGTGTGTGTGTGTGTGTGTGTGTGTGTGTGTGTGTGTGTGTGTAGTTACCTGTTTGAGTTTGCGGGGGATGAGCCGTGTCTCCTGGGGCCGCGTCTTAACTTTAAATTATCTTCGGTGAGTCCCTCTGTAGGGCAACAGACACGGCAGTAGATAAGACAACAGACACAACACACGCTAGCAGACACAGTATACAAGGAGGCAGCAGATACAACAGACACAACATACATGGCAGCAGATACAGCAGACACAATATACACGGCAGCAGATACAGCAGGCACAACATACACGGGAGCAGATACAACAGACACAACATACACGGCAGCAGATACAGCAGACACAAAATACAAGGACAGCAAACACAACACAGAAGACAGCAGACATGGCAGCACACACTGCAGCAGACAAGGCAGACGACAGCCGATGATGTCGTCAAGATAATAACTAGTGTGGGATGACCTCTGACCTCAACCCAGTACCCTCTCCCGAGGTCATGTCATCCACTGGGAAGACGCAGCTCTCCCTCTCACTTGCCCTTCTCTCCCTCCACTTTTTCTCTTCCAGACACAATCATAGCACACCGGAACGAACTACACTCTCGAGGTAGGAGACAATAGTTCAAGGAAGTATCGTCTCTGTGCTCGATAAACACAGGGCTCAACTAGACAGGCTGCTGGGCAAACTATAATATTTTATTTATTTATTCCTGATGTTAGCTCAGCAACTACAGCAGGATGAACTGTAAATAATGAGCCATCCAGGGTGTAATAATAGCAATGGTAGTAACAGTAGTAGTAGTAGTAATAGTAGTAGTAACAGAAGTAGTAATAGTAGTAGTAGTAGTAATAGTAAGAGCAGTAGTAGTAATAGTAGCAGTAGTAGTAGTAGTAGTAACAGTAGTAGTAGTAGTAACTAGTATTAGTAATAGTAGTAGTAGTAATAGTATTAGTAATAGTATTAGTAATAGTAGTAGTAACAGTAGTAGTAGTAATAGTAAGAGCAGTAGTAGTAATAGTAGTAGTAATAGTAGCAGTAGTAGTAGTAATAGTAGTAGTAGTAATAGCAGTAGTAGTAATAGTAGTAGTAGTAATAGTAGTAGTAATAGTAGTAATAGTAGTAGTAATAGTAGTAATAGTAATAGTAATAGTAGTAGTAATAGTAATAGTAGTAGTAATAGTAAGAGCAGTAGTAGTAATAGCAGTAGTAGTAGTAATAGTAGTAACAGTAGTAGTAGTAATAGTAGTAGCAGTAATAGCAGTAATAGTAGTAGTAATAGTAGCAATAGTAGTAGTAGTAGTAATAGTAGCAATAGTAGTAGTAATAGTAGTAGTAATAGTAGTAGTAATAGTAGTAGTAATAGTAGTAGTAATAGTATTAGTAATAGTAGTAGTAGTAGTAATAGTAGTAGTAGTAACAGTAGTAGTAGTAGTAATAGTAAGAGCAGTAGTAGTAATAGTAGTAGTAATAGTAGCAGTAGTAGTAGTAATAGTAGTGATAGTAGTAGTAGTAATAATAGTAGTAATAGTAGTAGTAATAGTAGTAGTAGTAGTAACAGTAGTAGTA
Organism: Cherax quadricarinatus; assembly: GCF_038502225.1. NCBI lineage: Eukaryota > Metazoa > Arthropoda > Malacostraca > Decapoda > Parastacidae > Cherax > Cherax quadricarinatus. Next base: position 15,077,019 of record NC_091309.1, read on the forward strand.
GTAATAGTAGTAGTAGTAGTAGTAACAGTAGTAGTAGTAGTAGTAAGAGCAGTAGTAGTAATAGTAGTAGTAATAGTAGCAGTAATAGTAGTAGTGGTGGTGGTTGTGATAGTCATAGCAGCAGGGTCACCGGTATGCTTGTAGATGAATGGTTCAGAGAACCGACATGTTGATAAATTAGACACATGTGCAACTCTTGGGTATCTTTATTGAGGAAACGTTTCGCCACACAGTGGCTTCATCAGTCCATACAAAGGAGGATCTTGAAGAACAGGAGGAGAATGAGGTAATCAGTCCCTCAACCTTGAGTCGATGTGGTCAGTCCATCATTCTATTCAAGATTGATGGATTGACCACATCGACTCAAGGTTGAGGGACTGATTACCTCATTCTCCTCCTGTTCTTCAAGATTCTCCTTTGTATGGACTGATGAAGCCACTGTGTGGCGAAACGTTTCATCAATAAAGATACCCAACATTTGCACATGGGTCCAATTTATCACCGGTATGCTGGTGTGTGCTTTGAAGCTGCTCAACATATCTGACTGTTCCCAAGTGATAGTGACCCCAGCTCTGCTGGAACGAAACCTTTGAAATGGCAGTAGTGATGAAACTTCAGGGGAATGCCTGACGACATCCTCATACCACTACTGAAGTCTCCCAGCTCAGGCTGGCAAGAGCTCAACACCGTCCATGAGCATCATCCTGCGTGGTGGAATACGACAGGGAAACGATTATCTTTTATTCCCACTGTGTAACTACCACATAGAACAGAGTAGCAATACACTGCTGATCAATCCAATTTGCTTTAAAAAAATCTGTTCACGTTCACCTGAATCACAGTATTCAGAAGCAGAATTAGTGACAATCAGAAGCAGAACTAGTGGCAATCAGAAGCGGTCGTAGCTGATGAACCTTCAAGATTCATCAGCTACGATCACCTTCAAAAATATAATACGTGAAAACCTTCAAAAATATAAATAGTTTTTCTGCGTGCACACCTAAATGTCACCCATCTCTGTACATTATATCATGCTGAGATCAAAATAGTATTATTATATTCAGAACCACTGTCGCACACAGCTCTATAGGTTGCAGTAACATCGGTACTTACGATAGGAACAATGCTCTACAGGTTGCAGTAACACCGGTACTTACGATAGGAACAATGCTCTATAGGTTGCAATAACACCGGTACTTACGATAGGAACAATGCTCTATAGGTTGCAGTAACACCGGTACTTACGATAGGAACAATGCTCTATAGGTTGCAATAGCACCGGTACTTACGATAGGAACAATGCTCTATAGGTTGCAATAACACCGGTACTTACGATAGGAACAATGCTCTATAGGTTGCAATAACACTGGTACTTACGATAGGAACAATGCTCTATAGGTTGCAATAACACCGGTACTTACGATAGGAACAATGCTCTATAAGTTGCAATAACACCGGTGCTTACGATAGGAACAATGCTCTATAGGTTGCAATAACACCGGTACTTACGATAGGAACAATGCTCTATAGGTTGCAATAACACCGGTACTTACGATAGGAACAATGCTCTATAGGTTGCAGTAACACCGGTACTTACGATAGGAACAATGCTCTATAGGTTGCAATAGCACCGGTACTTACGATAGGAACAATGCTCTATAGGTTGCAATAACACCGGTACTTACGATAGGAACAATGCTCTATAAGGTGCAATAACACCGGTACTTACGATAGGAACAATGCTCTATAGGTTGCAATAACACCAGTACTTACGATAGGAACAATGCTCTATAGGTTGCAGTAACACCGGTACTTACGATAGGAACAATGCTCTATAGGTTGCAGTAACACCGGTACTTACGATAGGAACAATGCTCTATAGGTTGCAATAGCACCGGTACTTACGATAGGAACAATGCTCTATAGGTTGCAATAGCACCGGTACTTACGATAGGAACAATGCTCTATAGGTTGCAATAACACCGGTACTTACGATAGGAACAATGCTCTATAGGTTGCAATAACACTGGTACTTACGATAGGAACAATGCTCTATAGGTTGCAATAACACCGGTACTTACGATAGGAACAATGCTCTATAGGTTGCAATAACACCGGTACTTACGATAGGAACAATGCTCTATAGGTTGCAATAACACCGGTACTTACGATAGGAACAATGCTCTATAGGTTGCAATAACACCGGTACTTACGATAGGAACAATGCTCTATAGGTTGCAATAACACCGGTACTTACGATAGGAACAATGCTCTATAGGTTGCAATAACACCGGTACTTACGATAGGAACAATGCTCTATAGGTTGCAATAACACCGGTACTTACGATAGGAACAATGTTCTATAGGTTGCAATAACACCGGTACTTACGATAGGAACAATGCTCTATAGGTTGCAATAACACCGGTACTTACGATAGGAACAATGCTCTACAGGTTGCAATAACACCGGTACTTACGATAGGAACAATGCTCTATAGGTTGCAATAACACCGGTACTTACGATAGGAACAATGCTCTATAGGTTGCAATAACACCGGTATTTACGATAGGAACAATGCTCTATAGGTTGCAATAACACCGGTACTTACGATAGGAACAATGCTCTATAGGTTGCAATAACACTGGTACTTACGATAGGAACAATGCTCTATAGGTTGCAATAACACAGGTATTTACGATAGGAACAATGCTCTATAGGTTGCAATAACACAGGTACTTACGATAGGAACAATGCTCTATAGGTTGCAGTAACACAGGTAATTACAATAGGAACAGTACTACAAAACAGAGGTAGTGTGTAGCCTGCACCTTTGCCTCCAGTTCCACCTCTCTTGCAAATTTCATGGCTTTTTTTCAATACGATACGGTGTTTTTTTTTTTTCGTTTCTTGCCGGCAGTGGCTTGAGGGGGTGAAGGGTGTGGAAAGAACGTTTTGATTTACTGTTCTTGCCTCAGACCTCTGGATGACACATGATACTCTTTAAACAGAAGTAGATAGTCCTTCTTAGCTTTACTATCCTTACCTCAACTATCTGATCGTAGACAGTTCTCGGAGAGAGTAGTAGATAGACAGTTCTTGATAGAATAGCAGCAGACAGGGGAATCAATGGAAGACGATCAGTTTCGATTCCAGGAAGAGGAGGAGGAGGAGGAGGAGGGCGGAGAGGGGTCGCTCACAATCCACGGATCAAGAGCCATTCACCAGCATCATGGGTGTCAAGGTGCTATTGTTTTCACTGAGCTGTTGTTGTCTGCCCTCCACTCTCTCTCTGCTTTATTCCAGAGACTTTCTCTCTGCTCTTGTCTTTATCAGTATTGTCTCTCTTCCTTTGTTTTTACTGTTCTCTTTGTTAAGTTCTCAACACCGGTGTTGGATATATACACTGAGAGGTGTGTGTGTATAACTGCATGTATACTGAGGTGTATGTATAACTGCATGCACACTTAGAGGTGTGTGTATTACTGCATATACACTGAGAGGTGTGTGTATAACTGCATGTATGCTGAGAGGTGTGTGTATAACTGCATGCACACTGAGAGGTGTGTGTATAACTGCATGTACACTGAGAGGTGTGTGTATTACTGCATATACACTGAGAGGTGTGTGTATAACTGCATGTATGCTGAGAGGTGTGTGTATAACTGCATGTACACTGAGAGGTGTGTGTATTACTGCATATACACTGAGAGGTGTGTGTATAACTGCATGTATACTGAGAGGTGTGTGTATAACTGCATGTACACTGAGAGGTGTGTGTATTACTGCATATACACTGAGAGGTGTATGTATTACTGCATATACACTGAGAGGTGTGTGTATTACTGCATATGCACTGAAAGGTGTGTGTATTACTGCATATACACTGAAAGGTGTGTGTATTACTGCATATACACTGAAAGGCGTGTGTATTACTGCATATACACTGAAAGGTGTGTGTATTACTGCATATACACTGAAAGGCGTGTGTATTACTGCATATACACTGAAAGGTGTGTGTATTACTGCATATACACTGAAAGGTGTGTGTATTACTGCATATACACTGAGAGGTGTGTGTATTACTGCATATACACTGAAAGGTGTGTGTATTACTGCATATACACTGAGAGGTGTGTGTATTACTGCATATACACTGAGAGGTGTGTGTATTACTGCATATACACTGAAAGGTGTGTGTATTACTGCATATACACTGAGAGGTGTGTATTACTGCATATACACTGAAAGGTGTGTATATTACTGCATATACACTGAGAGGTGTATGTATTACTGCATATACACTGAGAGGTGTATGTATTACTGCATATACACTGAGAGGTGTATCTCAGTGTATCTACACAGAGGTGTATCTCACTATACACTAAGACACAACACAATAAGTGTCCGGGGCCCAAGACTTCAACTGCCTCCCAGCATACATAAGGGGGGATTACCAATAGACCCCTGGCTGTCTTCAAGAAGGCGCTGGACAGGCACCTGAAGTCAGTACCTGACTAACCGGGCTGTAGTTCGTACGTCAATTTGCGTGCGGCCAGCAGCAACAGCCTGGTTGATCAGACCGTGATCCACCACGAGGCCTAGTCTCCGACCGGGCCGCGGGGGCGTTGACCCCCGAAACCCTCTCCAGTTATACACTGAGGCATGTATCTCACTGTATATACAAAGACGTGTATTTCATTGTATATACACTGAGAGGTAAGTATCTTGTATACACTGAGACGCGTGTATTTCACTATATATATACAAGGCGAGTCAAAAGTCTCCAGGCATAGGCCAAACAGCCATTTCATTATAGTCACCTGTAGGCATCAAAATATGCTCTATCTGGACACCTCTCACACTAATTGCGCATCTGGATGCGTTCCTCCCACCATGGTGAACCCGCGTTAACACGTCTGTTGTTATGCGTGCACACGCATCACGAATACGTTCCTTCAGGTGGTCTGTAATTTGTGTCGTTACCTGGGACACAGCGGCCTTAAAGTATGGGAAGGAATCTTAGGAATTCAACCGCAGAAAAAAAGGGAAACCCTATACATGGAAACTCTTGACTCACCCTGTAGACTAGAAGTGTTTTTCATTGTATATACTCTGAAAAATGTGTGTTTTATTGCATAAACACAGAGAGGAGTGTTTCTCATTGTAATATACACCTAGAGGTGTATATATATATATATATATATATATATATATATATATATATATATATATATATATATATATATATATATATATACCACTCGTTCGTGGGTTTTATACACAGACACACACACACACACACACACACACACACACACACACACACACACACACACACACACACACACACACACATATATATATATATATATATATGTGTGTGTGTGTGTGTGTGTGTGTGTGTGTGTGTGTGTGTGTGTGTGTGTGTGTGTGTGTGTGTGTGTGTGTGTGTGTGTGTATAAAACCCACGAACGAGTGGTATTCATCAATAACAACACTGCACTAGCCAAGGAGTCGAACCCGTGCTCTTTTGGTGAGCGAAAACGCATGATGCTTCAGATCACTAGACCACACAGTCCTTAACAATGGCGCATCCAGTCAAGCTAGATGTTACACCCGCCATCGAAGGATATACGGTGGTGTGGACGCCTCTAAACTAATTTCATTTTGCTCCCTGTTTGTGTACTAGCTGAACTGCTTGTTGAGCTAGTACACAAACAGGGAGTAGATATTTGTAGAATGGGCCAATGTATAACATATTAAAAGCACATTCGAATCCTTATTAATTCTTAATATTAACAACTGCAGCTAGCCAGGATTCGATCCTGCGTTATATATATATATATATATATGTATATATATATATATATATGTATATATATATATATATATATATATATATATATATATATATATATATATATATATATATATATATATATATATATATATATATATATATATACTATTTTATTAACACATCGGCCGATTCCCACCAAGGCAGGGTGGTCCGAAAAAGAAAATCTTTCATCATCATCATTCACTCCATCACTGTCTTGCCAGAAGGCTGCTTTACACTACAGTTATAAAACTGCAACATTAATACTCCACCTTCTGAGTGTAGACACTGTACTTCCCATCTCCAGGATTCAAGTCCGGCCTGCCGGTTTCCCTGAATCCCTTCATAAATGTTACTTTGCTCACACTCCAACAGCATATCAAGTATTAAAAACCATTTGTCTCCATTCACTCCTATCAAATACGCTTATGCACGTTTGCTGGAAGTCCAAGCCCCTTGGACACAAAACCTCCTTTACCCCCTCCCTCCAACCCTTCCTAGGCCGACCCCTACCCCGCCTTCCCTCCACTACAGATTTATACACTCTCGAAGTCATTCTGTTTTGTTCCATTCAGTCTACATGTCCGACCCACCTCAACCCCTCCTCAGCCCTCTGGATAATAGTTTTGGTAATCCCACACCTTCTAATTTCCAAACTACGAATTCTCTGCATTATATTCACACCACATATTGCCCTCAGACATGACATCTTCACTGCCTCCAGCCTTCTCGTTGCAAGATTCATCACCCATGCTTCACACCCATACAAGTGTTGGTACAACTATACTCTCATACATTCCCCTGTTTGCTTCCACGGACAGTTCTTTGTCTCCACAGATTCCTAAGTGCACCACTCACCCTTTTCCCCTCATCAATTTTATGATTCACCTCATCCTTCATAGACCCATCTGCTGACACGTCCACTCCTAAATATCTGAATACATTCACCTCCTCCATACTCTCTCCCTCCAGTCTGATATCCAGTCTTTCATCACCTAATCTTTTTGTTATCCTCATAACCTTACTCTTTCCTAGATTCACTTTTAATTTTTTTCTTTTGCATACCCTATTAAATTCATCCATCAACCTCTGCAAAAAGCCTACTTCGTTTTAGCGTCCTGCTGCCTGGTAAACATTCTTTTTAGCCCTGCTGTGAGCCTTGACAGAGCCTAGTCTTGGCGAGGGAAACAATCAACACTGCTGTGAGCCAACAGAGGAACTCTTTGTCATCCTCAAGTAACCAATCAATAAGTCCTGACTCTTACCTAAACAGAGTGAAGCGTCGAGATGTGAAGCAGTGTAATTCTATACCTGGGAGAGAGTGTTTCCCAAATCATTTACAATCACTCGTAAGTTGGAATAGTGAATGGACTCACTTTCAAAAAATCATAAAAAAAAACTATCAAAGATACGGAGAAAGTCACATAGGCAAAAAAGATCCTAGAATAGGCCAATCTCTAACATATTAGAAGTACATTCGTATCCTTTCAATATTTCGATGACCGAAGGATCAAGGGTTTTAGTCACTAAATTATTGATTAAAATATCCATGGTGGCGGTGTTTTACGCGGAGTGTTGTCATAATTAATGAGTCTCTTGCAGGCGATAGGTGTTGAAACCTAACAAAGTGAATATTGTGTTTGGGGATTCCTTGAGTGTTGCTCTGGTTGGGGTTCCCCGTTGTGTTGTGTTGGAGGCCTTACGTTGTGTTGTATAGGAGACCTGTTGCACTGGGGCCCTCGTTGCTGTGTTGGGGTTCTCATTGTAGTGTTCTGTTGGAACCCTTGTAGTGTTGGGGCCCTCATAACATCGACAGTGCCCCATCCAGACTTATTTGATCACATATCGTTGCCAACCTGTTTAGCAACATTCCTTACTTAAAAACACACGTTATTGCGCCGCAACAGTGTGCGTGTGTGTGTGCTTACTAATTTTTACATACCGATATGTGTATTAGGGGGGTCGAGACTCGGCTTTCGGCCCCACTTCGTGGGCTAGTCAGCATCACCTACTCTTGACGCTGTGTATTGAGTTTGCCTCCTCCACTGCCTCATGAGAGTCAATCCTCTTCTCGTCCACCCTGAAACTAAAGAATTAGTTCCTTACATCCCTATGGCTCATCGGTGTCTTCAGCTTCCACCTATATCCCCTTGATCTTGATTATCTAAATATAAACTGGCTGTCCCTGTCTGCCCTATCAATTCCTTTTAGGATTTTCCCTATCATAATCACGTCTTTCATTGTCCTTCCCTCTGCCAAATTAGTTAGGGTCAGATCCTTCAGTTTCTTGTAGTGCTTTCCCCTCAGCTTTGAAGCACTGAGGGTAGAACACATGCTTGCCCAGGTGTGGGCTCCATGCTGGAGCCGTGCACTCAATGACTGGAGTAACGCGTGGCATATTTAAAGATCTCAAGAATTCTTTATTTAAATTCCAGAATGTTGTTCTCAGGTTTGTTAATCTTGTATAAACCGCTCAGTTTATGTGGTTCACATGTAAATTTGTAGATATTCTAGGTGTTATATTTACCACCAGGTCCTTTTCACTCTCTGATATTTGCAGCTTCTCTCCATCCATGCTGTAGTTACTCTGTGTTTGGTCTGCCCTTATCTTCTCGAGGTGGCATGACCTTGGATTTGTTTGGGCTGACCACATCTGCAGTCTGTTGAGGTCTCATAAGAACACAACTCTCCCTGGAGTTTATCACTGTCCTCTCTTATTCTTATTCTTCTCAGAAGTTTTACATCCTTAACAAATAGTGATATATAGGAATCAATCCCCTCTGGTAGGTCATTCACGTCTATTAGAAGCAGTAGTGGTCCTAATACTGATGCTTGTGAGACCCCACTCGCTACTTTCTCCCTACCTGATATCTCATTCCTGTTACTCTCTCCCTTCTGTCATTCAGGTACTCCCTTTCCCCTGGAACACACTTGACTTTTAATTCTGCCTCTTCCTCTAATGTCTGGATTAATCACTGTTGTTGTATTGTCTCACAGATGCAGTCCACACAACAGTTTCTCTTATTTTATCCCTGTGACTCTATATTAAGATTCTAGTACATTCGTAACAGATTTTCCATCCCCAAATATGTGCTAGGTTTTTGTTTCTGTAAATACTCTTCTCTCCACGACTCACGAAATCGTAATAACACGATTGCACACAAGTCACGGAAAGGAAAGGATTTGATCCCATGTCGAGTGGCTTACGCACTGGCCTGGAATTTTACGACTCACTCTCCATGGGTTTAAACCTCACCCGTTCCGTGGTTTAATCTTCCCTCCAATTGTTCCACTCTCATTTTCCTTTCTATCTCCTCCAGATCTTTTGAAACCATGCATGTTAGAGATTCTGGCCTGTAATTCAGTACCTCTTGTCTGCCCTCCCCTTCCCTTTTTTTTATGTACGGAGACCAGAGTTGCCTTTTTCCAATTTTCTGGCAGCTGCCCTGACTGGATAGACTAGTTGAACATTGCTACTGGATCACATAGGGGTTCTGCTCCTTCTCTCAGCATCCATGGAGATATGTTGCCCAATCTTGTTGCTTTTGTTACAACAGGCTCATTTTTTATTGTGCTGATGCTCTCTAGCACCTGTTAAAAGCTGACCTGACAACAATGTCTTCTGGTATTTCTCCACTTCCTTCAGTAGAGACAGACCTCGTTGTATCTTCTGCTGAACTCTTCACAAACTTCTCTGTCATTCTCTGCCAGCGTCACATCTTCCTTCAGTGTTACCACCTGGTCACTTCAGCGTTACCACTGGTATTACCACCTGGTCACCTCAGTATTATCACCTGGCCATTCCAGTATTACCACTTGGTCACTTCAGTATTACCTCCTGGTCACTTCAGTATTACCACGTGGTCATTCCAGTATTACCACCTGGTCACTCCAGTATTACCACCTGGTCATTCCAATATTACCACCTGGTCACTCCAGTATTACCACCTGGTCACTCCAGTATTACCACCTGGTCACTCCAGTATTACCACCTGGTCACTCCAGTATTACCACCTGGTCACTCCAGTATTACCACCTGGTCACTCCAGTATTACCACCTGGTCACTCCAGTATTACCACCTGGTCATTCCAATATTACCACCTGGTCACTCCAGTATTACCACCTGGTCACTCCAGTATTACCACCTGGTCACTCCAGTATTACCACCTGATCACTCCAGTATTACCACCTGGTCACTCCAGTATTACCACCTGGTCACTCCAGTATTACCACCTGGTCATTCCAATATTACCACCTGGTCACTCCAGTATTACCACCTGGTCACTCCAGTATTACCACCTGGTCACTCCAGTATTACCACCTGGTTATTCCAGTATTACCACCTGGTCACTCCAGTATTACCACCTGGTCACTCCAGTATTACCACCTGGTCATTCCAATATTACCACCTGGTCACTCCAGTATTACCACCTGGTCAGTCCAGTATTACCACCTGGTCACTCCAGTATTACCACCTGGTCACTCCAGTATTACCACCTGGTCATTCCAATATTACCACCTGGTCACTCCAGTATTACCACCTGGTCACTCCAGTATTACCACCTGGTCACTCCAGTATTACCACCTGGTCACTCCAGTATTACCACCTGGTCACTCCAGTATTACCACCTGGTCATTCCAATATTACCACCTGGTCACTCCAGTATTACCACCTGGTCACTCCAGTATTACCACCTGGTCACTCCAGTATTACCACCTGGTCACTCCAGTATTACCACCTGGTCACTCCAGTATTACCACCTGGTCACTCCAGTATTACCACCTGGTCACTCCAGTATTACCACCTGGTCACTCCAGTATTACCACCTGGTCACTCCAGTATTACCACCTGGTCACTCCAGTATTACCACCTGGTCACTCCAGTATTACCACCTGGTCACTCCAGTATTACCACCTGGTCACTCCAGTATTACCACCTGGTCACTCCAGTATTACCACCTGGTCACTCCAGTATTACCACCTGGTCACTCCAGTATTACCACCTGGTCACTCCAGTATTACCACCTGGTCACATCACAGTTGTCTTCTTACTCATGTGACTGCAGAGTAACTTTGGTTCTGTTATAGTCTTTGATGCTATATTATTTTCAGTCTTTTAGCTCTTTTTATTCTTGTGTAGTTGTTTCTAACTTTCCTCGCTGTATATCCCTTGTGGTTTAGCGCTTCTTTTTGATTATAATAATAACCTAACTTTCCTGCTTGCTTCTCGGCTTTCTGCAGTTAGATTCCCTCTATATTTCTCCTACGTCCTTCCTTGGCCTCTCTACATTCCTGATTGAACCACAGGATCTCTCTGTTTTCCTCTTTCTTTTCCCCATGTTTGGTTTGGCTCTTTACATTGCCTCTTGGCACCTTGATTCTCTAATTGCCTGAAATGCTCTGCATAAAAATGGCCTTCCTGCATGCATGCACAGTAACTGTCACCCATCTCTGTACAAACACTGTATCAAGCTGAAATAAATTATTTTTATTATTATTATTATTATTATTATTATTATTATTATTATTATTATTATTATTATTATTATTATTATTATCATCATCCTCATCTCCGTTCTTGTATAATTTTGTCCTCCAGTTTCTCTTCGCACGCCACTTCTCTCAGAAAATTTCTCACGTCATCATGGTCCCCTCTTCAGTAGTCCCATTTTCTGTTACTTCCATATATCTTTCTTCATTATTCTTTCCACCAGATACTCAAAACCTAGTACCACATGATCACTGGCACCTGTTGCTTCCTCATCAGTAATTTCAGAAGTTTCGAATTCATTTTGTGTGAAAACCAGATCAAGTCCAGTTGGTTCATCTCCTCCTCACTCTTGTTGGTTCCTTCACGTGTTGACTCGGAAAATTTATCAACACTGCTTTCCTAAGCCTTTCTTTTCAGAGAATAAACATATCACCGTTAAATAATGCGATAAAAGGAAAAAAAATAAAGCTTCGGAAAAGTAGTGAGATAGTTTTGCGAGTCACCCAGGTGCTTCATAATGCCTGTGAGTTTAGCGTTTTCCTGTGAACTTATTAATAATTTTAACACTTCCGACAGTCTCCCACCGAGGTAGAGGTGATCCGCTTAAGAAGAAAACACTTTCACTGGCACTTGTTCAATCACTGTCTTGCCAGAAGGGCGCCAACATCACAGTATGGGAGACTTAGGTCTCGAGATACTCCCCAGATAGGGAGCCAAGGCCGGGTCACCACTACTTGGAAAAGACCCGGGCCGGGAGAATACCGGCGAATAAGAAAAAAAAAATCACAGCTCAGATACCCCTTAGAACAACAACATCCACACCCCTCCTTCAGAGTGCAGGCACTGTACTTCCCACCTGCAGGACTCTAAGTCCGGCTGACTGGTTCCCCATAAATCCCTTCATAAACGCCACCCTGCTTGCACTCCAACAGCACGACAAATCATAAAAACTACTTGCCTCCATTCCTATCTAACACGCTCACACAATCCTGCTACGTACTACTACTACTACTACTACTATTAACAATAATAATAATAATAATAATAATAGTAATAAAACAATGACAGTAGTAACAACAATAACAGCAGCAGCAGCAACAAGACAAGAACATTAATTTTGTTGGTATCTTAATGTTTCTGACGTGACCTTGTGCATGTTGTGCACGCCCTTCGGTCAGTCGGGGTAAGTACCCTTGGGTCTGGCCAGTAAGTGGATGGGTGACCATGAGGAATGATTGGGGGGGGGGAAGATAGCCTCGCGTTTTTTTTTTTTTTGCTTGTAATGACTTTGAGAAAATCCCCCTTGTCCCCACACTGGCTTTACCTGTGCTGGCTTCCTGGCTTCGACGAGTTCCCCTTCTCCCCACGCTGGCTTAACCCATTCTGGCTTCCTGGCTTCGACAGGTTCCCCTTCTCCCCACACTGGCTTTACCCGTTCTGGCTTCCTGGCTTCGACGAGTTCCCCTTCTCCCCACACTGGTTTTACCCGTTCTGGCTTCCTGGCTTCGACGAGTTCCCCTTCTCCCCACACTGGCTTTACCTGTGCTGGCTTCCTGGCTTCGACGAGTTCCCCTTCTCCCCACGCTGGCTTTACCCATGCTGGCTTCCTGGCTTCGACAGGTTCCCCTTCTCCCCACGCTGGCTTTACCCGTTCTGGCTTCCTGGCTTCGACGAGTTCCCCTTCTCCCCACACTGGCTTTACCCGTTCTGGCTTCCTGGCTTCGACGAGTTCCCCTTCTCCCCACACTGGCTTTACCTGTGCTGGCTTCCTGGCTTCGACGAGTTCCCCTTCTCCCCACGCTGGCTTAACCCGTTCTGGCTTCCTGGCTTCGACAGGTTCCCCTTCTCCCCACGCTGGCTTTACCCGTTCTGGCTTCCTGGCTTCGACGAGTTCCCCTTCTCCCCACACTGGCTTTACCCGTTCTGGCTTCCTGGCTTCGACGAGTTCCCCTTCTCCCCACACTGGCTTTACCTGTGCTGGCTTCCTGGCTTCGACGAGTTCCCCTTCTCCCCACGCTGGCTTTACCCATGCTGGCTTCCTGGCTTCGACAGGTTCCCCTTCTCCCCACGCTGGCTTTACCCGTTCTGGCTTCCTGGCTTCGACGAGTTCCCCTTCTTCCCACACTGGCTTTACCCGTTCTGGCTTCCTGGCTTCGACGAGTTCCTCTTCTCCCCACACTGGCTTTACCCGTTCTGGCTTCCTGGCTTCGACGAGTTCCCCTTCTCCCCACACCGGCTTTACCCATTCTGGCTTCCTGGCTTCGACAGGTTCCCCTTGTCCCCACACTGGCTTTACCTGTGCTGGCTTCCTGGCTCCGACGGGTTCCCCTTCTCCCCACGCTGGCTTTACCCGTGCTGGCTTCCTGGCTTCGACAGGTTCCCCTTCTCCCCACACTGGCTTTACCCGTGCTGGCTTCCTGGCTTCGACGAGTTCCCCTTCTCCCCACACTGGCTTTACCCGTTCTGGCTTCCTGGCTTCGACAGGTTCCCCTTGTCCCCACACTGGCTTTACCTGTGCTGGCTTCCTGACTTCGACGGGTTCCCCTTCTCCCCACACTGGCTTTACCTGTGCTGGCTTCCTGGCTTCGACAGGTTCCCCTTGTCCCCACACTGGCTTTACCTGTGCTGGCTTCCTGGCTTCGACGGGTTCCCCTTGTCCCCGCACTGGCTTTACTCGTGCTGGCTTCCTGGCTTCGACGGGGGTCTAACGCAGTCCAAAATATGCTAATGATATCAATGCTCATTTGTTCCTTATTTGACGAGCTGATAGCTGCTTTAGCCCAACTATAACTTTCAGATTACAGACTATATACTTGAGCTAACACCCTATAGACTTCAGCTTAAAGCCTACACCTTTCAGCATATCTGGATATTCCAGCAGTATTAATTCTATGAAATCCTAGGTATAGTTCTACCGAGAGGTGTCGACCTCAGTACGTATATATATTCCGAAAGGTATCTATATATAAGTATAGATACACAAAGGGAATTCGAACTAAAACACACACACACACACACACACACACACACACACACACACACACACACACACACACACACACACACACACACACACACACACACATGATAACGACATACAAAATACTGAGAGGAATTGACAAGGTGGACAAAGACAGGATGTTCCAGAGATGGGACACAGTAACAAGGGGACACAGTTGGAAGTTGAAGACACAGATGAATCACAGGGATGTTAGGAAGTATTTCTTCAGCCACAGAGTAGTCGGGAAGTGGAATAGTTTGGAAGCAATGTAGTGGAGGCAGGATCCATACATATCTTTAAGCAGAGGTATGATAAAGCTCACGGTTCAGGGAGAGTGACCTAGTAGCGATCAGTGAAGAGGCGGGGCCAGGAGCTCGGACTCGACCCCTGCAACCTCAACTAGGTGAGTACAACTAGGTGCGTACACACACACACACATACACACACACACACACACACACACACACACACACACACACACACACATGTCAGCATAGTTGCTGATCCCTGTATTCCCAGTATTATATAGCATAGCAGTAGCATCATCCATGTGCTTTAGACACGAGACCCCTCGTAGGCCTGTGGCTTTGTGTGACGTCACGGGATGCACACGAGGAGGCCCATTCCTCTGTCCCGGTCTCACTCGGCGGCAGACCATCCAGGCGTAGACAGGCAAGGCAGTGGGCTCTATCCCTCACCATCTCAGACTGACAATATATTACCATCCTACAAGTGTGTCTATCTTCAACCTGCGATATCTCCATTTAAGAACCCTCACGATAAATGGTGACAGCGGAGGGCCTGTAATTCTGACGATTACAGCGATTTCTGGAGATAAAATTTCGACCAGCAAGACGGCCATTTCGTGTCACCAGTAGGCCTATCGACTACCGAGATTCACCCAGCCAGCTACCTCAAGCCAGCTACTCTACCAGCTTCTACATTATTCACTTGAGGAGAAAGACTTAGCTCCCACTGACTTCCCAGACGAAGTCAAGCGTTTGTTGACTCTGTTGAACAAACGTCGTACAGCCATTGCCTTACCAGGTGAGAAGATGGGTATAACGAACTTATTGTCCCATCGTATTCCACTTGAACCTGGTACTAGACCTATTTACATACCTGCGTACAGAATGCCTCATTCACAAGTTGCTGTCGCAGAGGAACTGATCAATCAAATGCTCAATGATGGAGTTATTGCACATAGCAATTCACCCTGGAATGCGCCCTTGATCCTAGTGCCTAAGAAGGATGGCACTTGGCGCCCGGTGATTGACTTTAGGAAGTTAAACGCGAAAACCATTCCAGATCGTTTCCCACTTCCTGTATTAGGTGACCTTTTACGCAATATCGGAGATAACAAAGTCTTCTCGACCCTAGACTTGTTACAAGGGTTTTGGCAAGTCCCTCTTCACGAGGACAGCCAAGAGTTAACAGCTTTCTCCACTCCCACAGGTCATTATCATTTCCTCCGTATGGCGTTTGGATTACGATCGTCTCCTATCACGTTCTCTAGACTCATGACCAATATCTTTAGAGGTCTGATAGGTAAAACACTTATGGTGTACTTAGACGACATAATCGTCATGTCCGAAGACGTGGACACACATCTGAAAAGACTTGATACAGTGCTTGGAAAGCTTGAAGAAGCAAATTTAAAGATCAAACTGTCTAAATGCCAATTTTTCAGATCAGAAATTAAGTTTCTTGGTCACGTAGTCACTCCTAGAGGGGTTACGACTGACCAAAGTAAAGTAACTGCAGTACTAAATTTTCCAACTCCCAAAACTGCTGATGCCGTAAGATCCTTTGTGGGCTTAGCAGGTTTTTATAGATCTTTCATTGCTAATTTTTCTTCCATAGCTGCTCCTCTGAGTTGCTTAAGAAAGATGCTCCTTTTGTTTGGACCTTCCGTCAAGAAACAGCATTCCAAACTCTAAAAGAAAAGCTAACATCTGCTCCCATTTTGAAATTCCCAGATTTTTCTAAGCCCTTCTATCTGACAACTGATGCTAGTTCAATTGGCATAGGTGCCGTACTAGCTCAGAAGATTGATAGCAAGTACAACGCAGTTGCATTTGCTAGCCGAGTCCTTACTAAGGCTGAACGTAATTATACAGTAACGGAGCAAGAAGCTTTAGCAATAGTATGGTCTTTAAAGCACTTCCGAGACATCATTTACCAGTACCCTGTTCATGTCTTGACAGATCATGCGCCACTGATACCTTTATTCCAGAACAAACAGCCTACTGGAAGGTTAGCCAGATGGACCTTGACTATCCAAGAGTTCAATCCCACTTTTGAACATTTACCTGGCAAGTCAAATGTAGTCGCAGATGCTTTATCGTGACACGTTAGTGTAGTTACTGCAGATCCTCCATTTACTGTCGAGGATGTCAAAACTGCACAAAGAATAGATCCCATGTGGTCTGGTGTGATTCGATTCCTTCTCCAGGAAGATCTCATTCTTACTGTAAAGCCACCAGCACCCATTAGTGACTTTGTAATGAGTCAGGAATTACTGTATCGAACAGCCGAGTTGGGTACTCCAAGCAGAAGAGTTTACCAGTTAGTAATTCCACAGTCACTAGTGAACGTAGCTCTACAGCTAGTTCATGATGCACCAGGTGTTGCACACCCTGGTATGGATCGTTCTGTGAAACAAGCTAGAATGAAATACTTTTGGCCACGTATGGCAACTGACATTTCCGAGTATGTTAAGAAATGTAGTGTCTGTATGCAGCATAAAGGAAATGTCAATGGTCCTAACCCAATCCAAGTGTACCCAACCACTAGCGAACCATGGGAAAGAGTTGCCCTTGATTTGTTAACTAATTTTAAATGTTCCCTCCAAGGCAACAAACATCTGTGTGTTATGGTAGACCATTTCACCAGATATTGTGAGTTAGTTCCTATTGCAGATAAGACTGCAGAGACAGTAGCTAGAGCGTTTAAAGAACGCATTATCTGCAGGCATACCACCCCAAAGTCCTTAGTAACAGATAATGGAGGTGAATTCTGTAATGAGATTCTTGAAAATTTGTGTACTTTATACAAGATCTCTAAATCCACCATTGTTCCTCATCATCCTGCCAGCAATGGGTTAGCCGAAAGAACAAATAAGAAAGTACTTGATGTTCTGAGAGCCACTATCAACCCCAATAGTGAAACTTGGGATGAAGTTATACCAGATGTCCAGTGTGCCATTAATTCTGCTTACAATGCTTCCATAGGTGATACTCCACATTATGCATTGTATGGTGTAGACAAGCGTTTACCCTATGAGTTGTTATATTCTACTCCGAAACCTAATTACAACCCTGATGATTTCGTAGCAACTCGTACCAGCTTAGCTCAAAGTGTTTTTAGAAGAATCCGTGAAACACTTCATAAATCAACAGCAGAATTTACAAGAGTCGCAAACACTCGAGCAAAGCCATCTAAAATCAAAGTAGGTTCGAGAGTTATGCTGATTAACTTTAACAAAACGTCTGCAATGCCAAAGCTTGATCAAAAGTTTGTCGGACCTTATCGAGTAGTTGAACATATCACTGGAAATAAGTATAAGGTTAGAGAAATTAGTACTGGCAAATACAAAGAATCGCATTTAGATCATATGAAATTAGTATGCGATGTTGAGGATATTGCTACCCAGACTAATGTGACAGAGTCTGACAATCCTCCTGATCCTGTACTCTCTACCTCAGATACTCAGTCAGATACTCAACCTGAATGTCGTTACTCCTTGCGTACCCGACAAGTAATGAGAAACCCGCAAGTATCTTTTGTAGATATTCCTTCAGATCTCTCTCAGTCAAGGCATGTGTTAGCCATTGCAGAGGAATTCGATCCTCCCAGAGATGATAACCATTCTGCATATGTAAACCTTACCCTCGCAGAATTGGGTTTAAATGTACATAGTCTGTATAATTAGATGTCCGAGATGAATGAAATTGTCAACTGTGTGTTTATTATTAGCTGATCAGTTTGTCAGAAAATTTTGTGTTCACGTTCCCTCCGTATTCTGAGAATTAACAGTCTAGATTTGAGTGCACCGAATCTGCCTTTCTGTTAAACACTTCTTTGTATATAATTATTCTTCCTCAGAATCTGTAGAGTGCATGAATACAGATCGATCGATCAATTCCATCCATATTGTATAATGATTTGTTCTTATAGTTTGTAATGATTACGTTAACACCCATTACGTCAAAATCATGTTGTACTATCCATTAGTTCTAAGTTATATATGAATTTGTTATTGTATAGAATCAGCCCAGATCCGCCTGCCTGTTCAGCCTATAGTATAGTAGTGTATGTCGGGACGACATACGTAACATGACCGAGCTGTCAGCATAGTTGCTGATCCCTGTATTCCCAGTATTATATAGCATAGCAGTAGCATCATCCATGTGCTTTAGACACGAGACCCCTCGTAGGCCTGTGGCTTTGTGTGACGTCACGGGATGCACACGAGGAGGCCCATTCCTCTGTCCCGGTCTCACTCGGCGGCAGACCATCCAGGCGTAGACAGGCAAGGCAGTGGGCTCTATCCCTCACCATCTCAGACTGACAATATATTACCATCCTACAAGTGTGTCTATCTTCAACCTGCGATATCTCCATTTAAGAACCCTTTACGATACACACACACACACACACACACACACACACACACACACACACACACTTGAAAGAAGGTGCTATACTTAGGAATGTTAAGACCCTTAACCAAAATATTAACTGAGAAACTGCTTCAAATATTTTTTTCAGCACACCAGCCGTCTCTCACCGTGGTAGGGTGTATCCCTCAAAAGGGAACATACTCACCATCACTCATTCAATACCTGTATTGCAGGAAGTGTGCAGACATGGCATTTCAAATGGCTCTCCGAGCTGCAACATCTCCATTTGTTCAGAATGCAGCACTGTACTTCCCACCTCCAGGACTCGAGTCTAGCTAATCAGTATCCATGAAGCCCTTCATGTACGTTACCTTGCTTACACTCCAACAGCACATTAAGCCAGAAAAATCACTTGTCGCTACTCACCTCAGTCTAATCTACAAGGTACTCCATAAATCTGAAACTATAGGGAGAAGTGGAAAAAACAGATTTGATTGCATCATAACCCATTTGCAACATCATACACGAACAACGGAACCTTGAGACTTAAACTGTTCCTGCACCTGACTTTGCTTCGGTACCTGATTTAGTCCTGGCACCTTAGTTATGCCACCTGACTGTTCCTGCGCATGACTTGCGTCATGAGGGTGACGTAAAATGACCCCTTGTACAATTTTAATCCTCCCACACATTCACTGCATGCCTGCTAGACTGCCTGGTGACTGTCACTTAGAAATCGCCCGTTCCTGCCACCGCCTTTATTATAAAAAAACCAGGAAACAGCTGAAGCTGTCGCCTCTCTAGTATTCCTCAGGGTGAATGACTTGTTAGAATTTTTGTGCCTATTTTAAATGCTTACCATCTTCCTTCCTCCCTCCCCCTCTCTCTCTTTCTCTCTCTCTAGTGGCAGTATTGTCATTTGCTTAAAACCACTCGTTCGTGGATACACTTATATATATATATGTATATATATATATGTATATATATATATATATATATATATATATATATATATATATATATATATATATGTATGTATATATATAATGCTGTCTTGATGGGGGAGAGGGGAGGGGCGGAGGTAGGGAGGGGATGTGGGAAGGGGAGTAATGGCTGAGAGGGAGATAAACACGCCATCTCATCGTCTCACAGCACCTACGGGAACTCACAGCCTCTGTGACTTTTTCTTCTCCCCACTCCAAGCACTAGTCATTTGTTACAAGCATAACTGTAGCTGCAGCGTGATGGTGTGCTAGGTTTTATGTCGTCAGAACACCAATGCACTAACACAATGGGCAGCTTTTCAGAACATAAGAAAGGAGCATTTCAACAGGCCTACTAGGCCATGCTAAATAGGTCCAGCTCACACCAGCCCATGTACTCGCCAAGCCTATTGTTAAATTATTATTATAATCAAGGGGGAGCGCTAAACTCGTAGGATTATACAGCGCCTGTGGGGGATGAAAGGTATTCAGGCTCAATTCAGGGAACTGGATCTGTGATCCAGTTCCCTTGATCAAGAGCCCCCTCACCAGCCTCAAGGAACCTTCCTTGAGGGGAGCCTATTGTTAAAGCTAGCCAAAGTTTTCTCTTCAGTGAAGTTTTTTAGTAGTTCCATTCATTTACAACGACTTGACAAAGCTCCTGGAGAACGAAACGTTGCCACAGTAAAATGTCACATTAGTTGCACTTGTGTGCTATTGTGTATCACTGGTGTTCAATACCGACAAGATAAGGAATGTGCAACACCTGGGTACCTTTACTTTTAGACTTTTCGCCATGCAATGTATCAATAACGCCACTAGCTGGCGAAACGTCTACAAGATACTCAGAGGTTACACATGTGTTTAATTCATTATGTGTCCTTTTACCTAGCAAATCTGAGGGATGTGGGAGAAGGGGAAACGAAGAAGGGAAAATTGGGTACATGGGCAGTATGCTGCCACTCTCTTCTAAATTAGTAGTAGTAGTAGTAGTAGTAGTAGTAGTAGTAGTAGTAGTAGTAGTAATAATAGTAATAGTAATAGTAGTAATAGTAGTAGTAGTAGTAATAGTAGTTGTTGTTGTAGTTGTAGTTGTAGTTGTTGTTTCGCCGGTGTTGTCCCGGCCCGGGTCTTTTCCAGATGGTGATACTTACACAGTGGGAACAAAAGCTACGTTTCCCTGTCATAGTCCATCGCGCAGGATGAGATTCATATAAGATGTTGAACTCTGTCAGCCTGAGCTGGACAAATTCTGTAGGGTAATGAGGATATCCTCAGTATTTCCATCATACCTACAAATTACCACCTCTTAGGAGAGCCTAGTCCAAACACGGGAGAAACTGAATGTTTATGAACGGGAGCAAATATCAACAAATTTTGTTGAAAATAAGAAAAAGTTTTGGAGTGAGATTAACAAGTTATTTGAATACTACAAGGCTAAAAAAAAAAGAGGTCTTTATGGCATTTATGGTTGGAAAAGGCGTATGACAGGGTGTGGATGGAGTTGATGGATGTTGCAAGTGTATGTATGGTGTGGGTAGTTACTGAAAGCAGTGAAAAGTTTTGAGGATATTGAGAATCAGGTTCTATGAAATTCTATACTAGGAAGAGGAGATTTCCCATTAAGTGGACCTTGAACAGGATGTGTCCTTGCTGCCAAGTTTAATATATTACTGGATGGGATTTTGTAAGAAGTAAATGCGAGGTTTGGCAAAGCGTGAGTTAAGATAAAAATCACCTAGTGAGTTATCACCTTTCTCTTTGCTGATGACACTATGCTCTTGAAATTCTGAAAGAAGTTACAGAAAATTGAGTGGATGTTGCATTTAAAGGGTGTGCAAAGAAGAATTAAAAAGGGTGGAGAATAGGAAAAAATGAGTTAGGATACTGCTATAAAAAGATTCAGTGATGAAAGATTGAATATCAGGTGGAGGAGAAGAGTATGAGGGGCTGGAGCAATGTGTTCAGAAATGTGTTAGCATGAATTGGACATGTCAGGATGGGTCTATGAAAGATGAGTGAATCATAAATTGATGAGAGAGAAAAAAAAAAAAGCTAAGTCAGGTGCCTTGAGTCTGTGAAACAAGAACTTTGTCCTTGAGAGCAAAGGGAATGTATGAGTATATAGTTTACCAGCTCTTATAACATATTATGGGTGTGAAGCGTGGGTGATGAATGTTGCAGCGGAGAAGGCTGGGTGATGGAGATGTCATGTCAT
>NC_091309.1:15404177-15496677 GCF_038502225.1 Cherax quadricarinatus
GCTATACAGCAGTTTCGGGTCAGATTTGACTTTCGATGCTATGTCGTTTTCATACTGTTGCTGGGCCTCCCTCCTTATCTGTGTATACTCGTTTCTGGCTCTTCTACTAATCTCCTTGTTTTCCTGGGTCCTATGCCTCCTGTATCTTTTCCATTCTCTGTTGCACTTAGTTTTTGCCTCCCTACACCTTCGGGTAAACCAAGGACTCGTTTTGGTCTTCCTATTATTTCTGTTTCCCTTGGGAACAAAACTTTCCTCTGCCTCCTTGCACTTTGTTGCCACATATTCCATCATCTCGTTTACTGATTTTCCTACCATTTCTCTGTCCCACTGAACCTCCTGCAGGAAGTTTCTCATACCTGTGTAGTCCCCCCTTTTATAGTTTGGCCTGTCCCCTTCAGTTCCTGTTACCTTCTCCACTTGTAACTCTACTATATAATCAAAACTCAGAACCACGTGATCGCTAGCTCCAAGGGGCCTCTCGTAAGTGATGTCCTCAATGTCTGAACTGCTCAGGGTGAACACAAGATCCAGTCTTGCTGGCTCATCCTCCACTCTCTCTCTGGTTGTGTCCCTGATATGTTGATGCATGATGTTTTCAAGTGGTGGCCCGGTGGCCTGGTGGCTAAAGCTCCCGCTTCACACACGGAGGGCCCGGGTTCGATTCCCGGCGGGTGGAAACATTTCGACACGTTTCCTTACACCTATTGTCCTGTTCACCTAGCAGCAAATAGGTACCTGGGTGTTAGTCGACTGGTGTGGGTCGCATCCTGGGGGACAAGATTAAGGACCCCAATGGAAATAAGTTAGACAGTCCTCGATGACGCACTGACTTTCTTGGGTTATCCTGGGTGGCTAACCCTCCGGGGTTAAAAATCCGAACGAAATCTTATCTCTTATCTTACCACATCCATCATCTTGGCTCTCCATGTGGCTCCAGGTTTTCCCAGTCGATCTCCCTGTGGTTGAAATAGCCCATTACCAGTAACTTTGCTCTGCTCGAGTGAGCTCTTCTTGCCACCTCAGCCAGTGTGTCCACCATCACCCTGTTTTCTTCGTACTCCTCTCTTGGCCTCCTGCAGTTCTGTGGTGGGTTATACATCACTCCAATGACTACTTTATGTTCTCCGGACTGAATTGTACCTACAATGTAGTCTCTTTCTCCAATCATGTCCATGCCTTCCATTTCCTCAAATCCCCATCGGTGTTTTGTGAGCAGTGCAACCCCTCCCCCCCCTCTACTCCTTCTATCTTTCCTCAGGATCTGATATCCCGTTGGGAAGATTGTGTCTGTTATTGTCTCAGCGAGTTTTGTTTCTGTGACTGCTATGATGTCTGGGGATTTTTCACTGATTCTTTCGTTCCACTCCTCATGTTTATTCGTTATTCCATCCGCGTTTGTGTACCAAACTTTCAGTTTCTTTTCTATCATTGTGGTCATGCAAGAATATTGGGGTTGGGGGAGCGAGAGCCTTGGTGGGGGCCTATATGGGGCTGTGGTGTAGGTGGGGTTTGTGATGATGGGGGTGGGGTCAGAATGCCCATAAGGGACAGCTGTTGGGGTGAGGTTTGTGATATGGGGGTTGGTGGCAGAGGGAACAGTGAGTGGGTTGTAGTATAGGTTGCTCAGTTGCATTGGGAATGTCGCGGTTGGAGTCTTTTGGTGGGAGATTCTGTGGGGTGTGTTTGCCCTTCCTCCTGTGTCTGGGTCCTGCTCATTTTCGTCATTGCCTCTCGTTCCTCCTTGCGTCTCTGTACCCTCTCTTTCAGTGTAGTCCTTTCTTCTTGTGTTCTGTCGCGGTCGAGGTATACTCTCTGGTACCCCTGTTTGTCCCTCAGTCTTGCTTTCTCTTGCAGAATCCTGGTTCGAACTGATTCTTCCTTGAAAGTTACTCTGACAGGCCGTATCCTTCCACTCGCAAACCACCCAATTCTCTGAAAATTTGTCACCTGGGTCATATCGCCCTCACCTATTGTTTTCATGATGCCTTCAATCATTTTTTCTCCTCCTGTTTTATTTCTTCAAAGTTGTCCCCCTTGGCTTCTTGGAGCCCGTACACAAAAACTGACCTCGCCCTTTCCTCCTCCCACTGAGTCTCCATCTGCTTCCTCTGAGGCATTTTATTTCCTTCCATTGACATGTTCTTGCCTTCAGTCCCTGTCATATCTGAAACTTCTATTCTCAGTGAACTGTCTTTCATGACCAGCTGTGTGTGTGTGTATGTGTGTGTATGTGTATGTGTGTGTGTGTGTGCGTGTGTGTGTATGTGTGTGTGTGTGTATGTGTGTGTGTGTGTGTGTGTGTGTGTATGTGTGTGTGTGCGTGTGTGAAAGAGATCACGATGTGCAGGTCAGAGGTATCAGCAGGTCATCTGCCCTGATGGTAGGGCCAAGGTTAATATTGCTCTCATTTGCTCTTCCCTCCCTCCTGCCCCTCACCAACTCACTGCTCAGTCCTTCCACCCACCCCCAAGTCCGCCCAGCACTTCCTCCCATGTAAATATTTTTTTATTAAGGTCTCACACATAAATTTAAACTTTTACAATGGTTTTAAATTATGTATAATGTATTCTTGGATACTCCAGTAAAATCAAACAATGTGATATGAACATTGTGGGTCCCTGTTTTTATATTTACATATGTCCAAATACATGGCGACTTATCCTCTTCCCTTAGTGAATGTTCAGAGAATGGTGACACCGATAAGATGTAAACATACACGTATGTACCGTTATGACATTAAAGAAAGCAGTTCACCACGAGTGTCTTTATCGATTCTCATAGAAACATTAAAGCAGTATAGTGAGAAGAGGTTATGCAAAATAGTGTAGGGAAGCACGGAGATACAATATTTTTCGGCTTTGTGAGATGATGATCGAAACTGTTACGGCTTCCAAGCGTTTACGTCTGTGCTTGTCACCCTCGTGGATAATTAACCTTAACCTCACCCCACCTTGCGAGGTGTCCCTCAGGTTGCCTGTTAGTTGCACGCAGGTGCTACTGAGGTCACCACGGCTGCAAGTATATGTATTTTTCGCTAACCCGCAGATCGAGGGACCTCGTCGTTCCACCCGAGTCTTTCCTGCCGCATCCCAGACAGGGTATGACAGTGTCTTCGTCACTAGTCACTGGAACGTCCTTGTGCTTCTTACGCCCTAAATCTTTAATAGTAATGGAAGATGTGGTAGGTTACAGAAAATGTTAGATGACAACGTTACTGACTGCTATTACAAACAGCAGAATCTAGGTATAACAAAGGGGTCTTAGGAAGAGTTACAGAGTGTAGAACCTAAGCTAACTTAACTTAAATTAAGCTAATGTAAGAAGATACAGAACAGGTGCAAGGTTGCAGTGTGTTAATCTTCATCGTCGAGGAACTGATGCCTCCAAACAAACCCCCACAACTACTCTTGTTTTAGGTCTGTGATCGTGCGACCTCTAACTGGTTTAACAAGACATGTAAACAAACACTAGCACATATTTATTAAAAAACGTTTCGGTCCTTGGGACCTTGATCACTTCTAACTCTGTGTGTTAGAAGTGATCAAGACCGAAACGTTTCCTAATATGTGCTAGTGTATGCTCACCTCTCTCTTGAAACCGATTTGTCTGATTGCAGAAACATCAACGACTCTACGACCGAGAAGCCTATCAGGTTGCCGGGTCACCATCTGGAGAAGACCCGGGCCGGAAGTACCGGCGAATCAACAAGAAGAAGCCTATCAGGTACACTGAGTTATCAGCAACATCGCGGCTAATGCTCTTCCAGAAACCTACCCCAGATAGCTACTAAAGCTCCCTCTTCTGTTAAAGCTTCAGGGAGAGTGAGTGAGAGTGAGAGAGAGTGATAGAAGGTGAAGGAAAGATCACCTGCCAGGCCACGAGTGTTTTAAACTGGTTCACTTTCCATTTCTACCAGGATTAAGACGCCTTCCCTTGAAGCGGCGGTGATCTACTTTCTCACCCTCACTCTCACTCACTCTCTCTCACTCACTCTCTCTCTTACATTCACCTAACCACCTTCATCAGGGTTACGTGAAAGATGACATACGAGGAAGTTATAGTTCACCGGAGGTGGTGAATGTTGTGGCGGTGCAGAGGGAGGAACCTGGGGCAGGTGGTGAGGGAGGAACCTAGGGCAGGTAGTGAGGGAGGAACCTGGGGCAGGTGGTGAGAGAGGAACCTGGGGCAGGTGGTGAGGGAGGAATCTGGGGCAGGTGGTGAGGGAGGAACCTGGGGCAGGTGGTGAGGGAGGAATCTGGGGCAGGTGGTGAGGAAGGAACCTAGGGCAGGTACTTAGGGAGGAAACTGGGGCAGGCGGTGAGGGAGGAATCTGGGACAGGTGGTGAGGGAGGAACCTAGAGCAGGTGGTGAGGGAGGAATCTGGGGCAGGTGGTGAGGGAGGAATCTGGGGCAGGTGGTGAGGAAAGAACCTAGGGCAGGTAGTGAGGGAGGAAAATGGGGCAGGTAGTGAGGGAGGAACCTGGGGCAGGTGGTGAGGGAGGAACCTGGGGCAGGTGGTGAGGGAGGACCTTGGGGCAGATGGTGACGGAGGAACCTGGGGCAGGTGGTGAGGTAGGAACCTGGGGCAGGTGGTGAGGGAGGAACTTGGGGCAGGTGGTGAGGGAGGAACCTGGGGCAGGTGCTGAGGGAGGAATCTGGAGCAGGTGGTGAGGGAGGAATCTGGGGCAGGTGGTGAGGGAGTATCCTGGGGCAGGTGGTGAGTGAAGAACTTGGGGCAGGTGGTGAAGGAGGAATCTGGGGCAGGTGGTGAGGGAGGAACCTAGGGCAGGTGGTGAGGGAGGAACTTGGGGCAGGTGGTGAGGGAGGAACCTGGGGCAGGTGGTGAGGGAGGAACCTGGGGCAGGTGGTGAGGGAGGAACCTCGGGCAGGTGGTGAGGGAGGAACTTGGAGCAGGTGGTGAGGGAGGAACCTGGGGCAGGTGGTGAGGGAGGAACCTGGGGCAGGTGGTGATGGTGAAACCTGGGGCAGGTGGTGAGGGAGGAACCTGTGGCAGGTGGTGATGGTGGAACCTGGGGCAGGTGGTGATGGTGGGACCTGTGGGAGGGGGGGATGGTGGAACCTGGGGCAGGTGGTGATGGTGGTACCTGGGGCTCGTGGTGATGATGGAACCCGGGGGAGGTGGTGAGGGAGGAACCTGGGGCAGGTGGTGAGGGAGGAACCTGGGGCAGATAATGATGGTGGAACCTGGGTCAGTAGGTGAGGGAGGAACATGGGGTAGGTGGTGAGGGAGGAACCTGGGGCAGATGGTGATGGTGGAACATGGGGCAGGAGGTGGGGGAGGAACCTGGGGCAGGTGGTGGGGGAGGAACCTGGGGCAGGCTGTGAGGGGGGGAAACCCGGGGACAGATAGTGATGGGGGGAACCTGGGGCGGGTGGTAAAGGGGGGGAAACCCCAGGGCAGATAAAAATTGGAACCTGGGGGCAAAAGGTGGGGGGAGGAACCTGGGGCAGGGGGAGGGGGAACCTGGGGCAGATAGTGATGGGGGGAAACCTGGGGAAAAGGAGGTGAGGGGGGGGAAACCCCTGGGGCAGGTGGTGAGGGAGGAACCGGGGCAATGGTGATGGTGGAACCTGGGGCAAGAGGTGGGGGGGAAACCCGGGGGCAGGTGGGAGGGGGAACCGGGGGCAGGTGGCGATGGGGAACCGGGGGCGGGTGGTGAGAGAGGAACTTGGGGCAGAAAAGTGATGGGGGAAACCCGGGGCAGGCAGGAGGCCGGGGAATGTTTGGGGGAAACCGGGGGCAGGTGGTGGGGGAGGAACCTGAGGCAGATGGTGATGGGGAACCTGGGGCAATGGGGGTTGGTGGAACCTGGGGCAGGTGGTGATGGGGGAAACCCGGGGGCCCAGGTGGTGAGGGGGGCCCGGGGCCAATGGGGATGGTGGAACCTGGGGCAGGTGGTGATGGTGGGATTTGTGGCAGGTGGTGATGGTGGAACCTGGGGAGGTGGTGATGGGGGGAAACCCTGGGGCGGGAAGGATGGGGGGAACCTGGGGCGGGTGGTGGGGGGAGGAATCTGGGGCAGGTGGTGGGGGAGGACCGGGGGCAGGTGGTGGGGGAGGGGGGGCAGGTAGTGAGGGGGGAACCCGGGGGTGGTGAGGAGAAACCGGGGGAAAAAGGGGGTGGAGGGGGGAAACCCGGGGCAGGTGGGAGGGGAGGAACCTGGGGCAGGTGGTGAGGGAGGAACCTGGGGCAGGTGGTGATGGGGGAACCTGGGGCAGGAGGTGGGGGGAAACCCCGGGGGGCAGGTGGTGGGGGAGGAACCTGGGGCAGGGGGATGGGGAACCGGGGGGAGGGGGGAGGGAAAAACGGGGCAGATAGTGAGGGGGAACCGGGGGCAGGCGGTGGGGGGAGGAACCTGGGGCAGATGGTAATGGTGGAGCCGGGGGCAGGTGGGAGGGAGGAACCTAGGGCAAGTGGTGATGGTGGAACCTGGTAGATAGTGATGGGGAAAACCGGGGGGCAGGAGGTGAGCTGGGAAAAGGGGGGAGGAGTGAGGGGGGAACCCCGGGCAGAGGTAATGGTGGCCGGGGGAGGTGGTGAGGGGGGAACCGGGGGGCAGATGGTAATGGTGGAGCCGGGGGGTGGGGTGGGGGGAGGAACCTGGGGCAGATAGTAATGGTGGAGCCTGGGGAGGTGGTGAGGGGAAACCTGGGGCAGATATTTAAATGGTGGAGCCTGGGAGGGGGAGGAGGAACCGGGGGGGAGGTGGTGGGGGAAGGGCCAAAGATGTTGGGGAGCCTGGGGAGGTAGTGGGGGGGAGGAACCTGGGGGATGGAATGGTGGAGTTTGGGGCAGGTGGGGGAGGGGAAACCTGGGGGGGTGGTAGGGGAGGAACCTGGGGCAGATAAATGGTGGGGGCCTGGGGGGGGGTGTGAGGGGGGAAACCCTGGGGCAAAAGGTAAGGGGTGGAGCCTGGGGGGGGGTGGTGAGGGGGAAAACCTGGGGCAATATTTGGGGTGAGCCGGGGCAGGTGGTGGGGGAGGAACCTGGGGAGGTGGTGAGGGGGGAAAATTTGGGAGGGGGGTGGGGGAGGAACCTGGGGGGGGGGGTGAGAGAAAGGTGGGGATTTTGGGGGGGGATAAATTAAGACGGTTTTTGGGGCAACCACCCTTTTGTATAAAAATTTTATTTTAGCCCCAATGGGGTTGGGTGTCCTCTCATCTAGTCTGTGTTGTGTGTGTGTGTTTTGTATGTGTGTGTGTGTGTGTGTGTGTATTTTGTATGTGTGTGTGTGTGTGTGTGTGTGTGGGGTGTTGTGTGTGTGTTGTATTGTGTGTGTGTGTGTGTGTGTTGTGTGTGTGTGTGTGTGTGTTTTGTATGTTGTGTGTGTGTTGTTGTATGTGTGTGTGTGTGTGTGTGTGTTTTGTTGTTTGTGTTGTTTGTTTTTGTATTGTTGTTTGTTTTTGTGTGTTGTATGTTATTGTGTTGAAATTGTTTTTGTTATTATGTTTTTTTGTTGTATGTGTGTGTTGTGTTGTGTTGTGTTTTGTTTTGTGTGTTTTGTGTGTATGTTGTTTTGTATGTGTGTGTGTGTATAATTGTGTGTGTGTGTGTGTGTGTGTGTGTGTGTATGTGTGTGTTTTGTGTGTTTTTGTGTTTTGTGTGTGTGGTGTGTGTTTTGTGTGTGTGTGTGTTTTTGTGTGTGTGTGTGTGTGTGTGTGTGTGTGTGTGTGTGTGTGTGTATGTGTGTGTGTGGCCTCACTAATTGTACTCACTGTTGTGAATTTGCAGGGAGGTCGAGACTCAGCTCCTGGCCTCTTTACCCAGTCTACTGGGTCCTCTCTCTCTCTAGCCTGAGCTTTGTCATGCCTCTTCTTAAAACTATGTATGGTTTCCTGCCTCCCACTAACTTCAGCGCTGGGCTATTCCACTTGCTGACAACTCTGACAGAAGAAGTACTTCCTAACATCCCTGTGACTCGTCTGAGTCTTCAGCTTCCAGTTGAGCCCCTTGTCCCTATGTCCCCTCTCTGGAACATCCCTCACCTGAATTACCTCTGAATTGGGGTTGGGGTCAGAGTCCAGCTCCTGGCCCCGCCTCTTCACAATCACTTTCAGTCCTCTCCTGAGCCATGACTTTATCCTTCCCTCTCCTTAATGCTATGTATGGATCCACCTCCTACATCCTTCCCAAACTATTCCACTTACTGACTTCTCTATTTAACTGAAGAAATATTTCCCTAACATCACATGATTCATCTGCATGTTCAACTAGCTTCTTGTCCCCTTGTTAATGTGTCCAATCTGGGACATCTGTCTTTGTCTGTATCAGTTCTCTCAGTATTTGCTATGTGCTTTCCATCCCCCCTATCTCTCTGTCACTCCAGTGTCATCAGTTGATTTCATAACCTCTCCTCATGGGGATACCTCTTAGCTCAGGACAGATCTTGTGTTGCAAACCTTTGCACTTTCTCTAGTTTCTTTACGTGCTTGGCTAGGTGTGGGTTCAAACTGGTGCCACATGCTCCAATATGGAGCTAACATTTTTGGTGTACCAAGTCCTGAACAGTTCATTATTAAGATGTCAGATGCTGTTCTGAGGTTTGCCAGGCGCCCATGCCACGCAGTTATTTGGTTGATGTGCGCTGGGAGATGTACCTGGTATTGCTCCTCACCCCCAAGATCTTTTCCTTGGTAGAGTCTGTAGTCTCTAGTCCCTAGACTGCACTCCGTCTGATCTTCTTTGCCTTCCCCAATCTTGTGACTTTGCGCTTGGTGGGATTGAACTCCAGGAGCCAATTGCTGGACCAGGTCACAGCCTGTCAGATCCTTTGTAGTTCTGCCTGGTCTTCGTCGAATGAATTCTTCTCATCAACTTCGTCATCTGGCAGTGACACCTCAGTTATTCTTCTGTCATATCGTTCTAGGCCTGAAACAGCACTGGTCATCTGGACCCTGTGGAACCCAGCTGGTCACAGGTGCCTCTGACACCCTCTGCGTACCATTACTCGCTGCTGTCTTCTGACAAATAAGCCTGATCCATTTGTGGTGCCTTCCTAACCTCCCTGCTTGGTCCTCAGTTTTTGCACTAATCTCTTGCAGGTACTGTGTCGAACGCCTTCTTGCAGTCAGAAAAATACAGTCCACCCTCTCTCTCTTGTTACTGCATGCCTTGTCCTTAGAACTCAGTAGGTTTGTGTAGCACAAGTTTCCCATCTCTGAAACCATGTTGGGTGCTGTTGATGATGAGATCATTCCTTTCTAGTGTTCACACTCTTCTCCTGACAATCTTCTCATGACTTTGCATACTATACATATCAGTGACACTGGTCTGTAGTTTAGTGCTTCATGTCTGTCTCCTTTTAAAGGTGGGTTCACATTTGCTGCTCTTCATGCCTCAGGTAATCTCCCTGTTTGATAGATGTGTGAATATTGTTGTTAGAGACACATAGCGCCTCTGCTCCCTCTCTCAGGCCCCATTACCTTTGGGGTATCAGCTCACTCAGATGCCTCTTCACTTCTTCCTTGATTTGTGTGTACCGTGTCAGCACCTGGTGGTGTACCACACCTCCGTCCTCTGGGCCTTCTGTCCTCTGGTACTTCTTTGGAATCTATGTTGAGTTCTCACATGCTTCACAATGAGTCATTTCTTGTTGTCTCCTCCTTCCTTCCATAAGCTGATTACCTGGATTTCTTGACTGTTTGTTTTCACTCTGATGGCTGTATAAGCAGCTTTGGAGTCAGATTGGCTTTCGCTGCTATGTCGTTTTCCTTATTGTAGTTGGGCCTCCTTCTTATCTGCCATGTTCGTTCTGGCTCTGCGACTGCTCTCTTTATTCTCCTGGGTCCTTTGCCTTCTATATTTCTTCCATTCCTAGCACACTTGGTTTTCTCCTTGCCTTTAGGTGAACCATGGAGCTCATCTGGCTTTCATTATTCTGTTTCCTTGAAGTACAAACCTCTCTTCAGCCTCCTTGCATTGTTGCTACATATTCCATCCCATATCATTAACTGGCTTCTCTGCCCAGTTCTCTGCCACAGACCTCACATTCAGAAGTTCCTCATTTCTGTAGTCCTTTCCTGTAGTTTGGACATTTGTCACAGCCTGCTTCCCCTCACTTGTGGCTCTACTGTGTATTCAAGCTCAAAACCACATGATCCCCTTTATTTAAGGGGTCTTTCATATATGATGTCCTCAATATCTGCTACTCAGGTGAATACTCGTTGATCTTGCTGGCTCATCCTCTCCTCTCTCTCTTGTAGTGTCCCGTACATTGTTGGTACATGAAGTTTTCAGTACCACCTCTCCATCATCTTAGCCCTCCATATCTTAGCTATGTGGCTCCAAGTTCTCCCAGTCGATCTCCTTGTGGTTAGAGTCGCCTGATCAGGAGCTTTGCACCATGCATGAGCTCTTCTGCCACTGCAGCCAGTGTGTCAACCCATCACTCCTATTACTCTCAAACCATGCTCTGTGCCCTGGTCTCTGCTGTTCTGTGGTGGGTTATACATCACTGCAATTACCAGGACCTCAGGTGAAAGCGTTCCCGCTATGTAATGCTATTCTCTGCTTCTTCTCTCAGTTCATCAGAAATTCCATCAGGTGTTTGATCAGCAGTGCCACTCTCCACCCCTGTTCCTTCTGTCTTTCCCTCAGGATTTGGTATCCCATTGGAAAGATGGCATCTATGCTCATGCCTGCAAACTTGGTTTCTATGAGTGCTATGATGTCAGTGATGTCTCTCTTTGGACTACTTTCGTGCCACTCCTCCCACTTGTTTGTTCATCAGCGTTTGTGTACCTTACAACTGGTTTCTTTCACTACTGTGGTTTGGAGAGACCTGTGGGGTGGGAGACCTGGCGCATACTGTGGGATTCTATGATTGGAGATTTAGTTGGAAGCTGTGGGTGTGGATTGCAGTTTGTATTTAGGATGGTGTGATGGGTTATGGGGTTCTGAGGATAGTTGTGTATGTACTTGCTTCTCTGTTTCTCTGACTGACCTCTGCTGGATTTCATCATGTTTCCTTTCCTATCTCCTTTCGCTTTTTGTCTCTCTCAGCTGCACATCTCTCTGTTTGTATTTCTGTCTCTGTCTAGAGACACCTTCTTGTACTCTTTTGATTTTCAACCTTAGTTTCTCATGGAGGATCCTGTTCCTCCTGTTTATGTCCTGAGAATCAAGCAGTCAGTCGGTTTCTCCCTTAATATACCCCCTATTCTCTGAAAATTTACAATCGTCCATGTCTTCTCCCTATTTCTGTGATAGTTTTTAAATCTCTTTCTTTCCTGTCTTTTTCAGTGTCTTTCCTCTCTCTCCCAGTATGGATAAACACTTATTTTGCCTTTCCTCCTCATTGCACTCCCTCTGTGACTCTGGTTCCTGTCTGGCCATATGAGTCATTTCTCCCTTGATTTTCTAGTGGCTCTTGGTAGCATGGTTGTGCCTCTCTATCTGCACCCAGCTGCTCTTTCCTTTTACTCCCTGACCCTTCTTTGCAGGTGATGCTGGCCTTGCATAATTCATATCTCCTTCCTTCCTGTTGTTCATCCTCTCAGCTTCATATGCCATGTCTTCTCAGTCCCTGCCTGAGACTGTAGCCTCTTACCTCAAACTCTAGGACCCTTACCTGTCTGCAGTTTCAACTTGTGCCTCCCCATTTCTTCGTCTCCCCTTCTCAACCTCTTTGTTTTGCAGAGGCTCTGTTTTTCAGAAGCTCTCTCTAATTTTCTCTCCCATTCTTGCTTCATCACTTTTCCCTGCTCCTCCATCCATTTCCTCTAATGCCATGTCATCTGATCCCTGATTCCTACAGTCCCAACCATTTTTTTCTTTTTTAACTGGGAAGAGAAAGAGAGAGAGGAAAGAGAGAGAGAGAGAAAGAGAGAGAGGGAAGGTAGAGGAGAGGAGAGTGAAAGAAGGGGAAGAGTGAGAGAAGAGAGAAGGAAGGGAAAGATAGGAGGGAGAGAGGGAGAAGTGAAGGAAAAGAGAGAGATAGAGAGAGAGGAGAGAGAAAGAGAGGAAGAGAGGAAGAGAGGAAGAGAGAAAGGAAGAGAAAAGAGGAAAGAGGAAGAGAGAGGAAGAGAGAAGAGAGAGGAAAGAAAGGGAGAGAGGAAGTGAGAGAGGAATAGAGATAGAGGAAGGGAAGAGAAGGGGAGTAAGAGAGAGGAAGAGACAGAAAGAAATGATAGAGAAGAAGAGAGGAAGAGAAAAAAAGACAAGAGGGCAGAGAAGGAGAGGTTAGAGGTCAATTCACATAAGAGAGTGTAAATCCTGTATATGTGTATTGTATGTGTATGTGTGTATGTGTGTGTACAGTGCCTGTGTGTGTGTGTGTGTGTGTGTGTGTGTGTGTGTGTGTACTACAGTTATTCAAATTTTGCTGTAGATCCTGTGGCTTTACTCCACCTAAGTGTGCGTGTATGTGTGTGTGTCGTGTATTTACAAGCAGTCATGGCCCCCTCCTTCTTAGCACCATATCTTTGCATATATACCTATCTCATAGTTCCACTGTACTGTCTGTATTACCTAAAATTAGTAATTCACATAGGTGCAAAATCCATATGTGTGTGTGTGTGTGTGTGTGTGTGTATGTGTGTACTCACCTATTTGTGTTGCAGGGGTCAGTCACGCTCTGGCCCCCTCTCTTCGCTGATTGCTACTAGGTCCTCTCTCTCCCTGCCCCATAGGCGCCTGGCTCTCTATGAAGAAATACTTCCTAACATCCCTTTGATTCATCTGAGTCTTCTTCAATTGTGACCTCTTGTGTCTGTATCCCTTCTCTGGAACATCCTGTCTTTGTCCACCTGTCTATTCCAGCAGTATTTTATATGTCGTTATCCATGTCTCCCCTGACCCTCCTGTGTATGTGTGTGTGTGCGTGTGTGTGTCGTGTGTGTATGTGTGTGTGTGTGTGTGTGCATGTGTGTGTGTGTGTGTGTGTGTGTGTGTGTGTGTGTGTGTGTGTGTGTGTGTGTGTGTGTACGTGCATGTTTGTGTGTGTGTTGTGTATTCATCTAATTGTACTCACTAATTGTGGTTGCGGAGTCGATACATAGCTTCTGGCCCGCCTTTTCACTGATCGCTTACTAGGTCCACCTTTTCGTGCTTCATGAGCTTTATCATACCTCTTCCCAAAGCTATGTGGCTCCTGCCTCAATCACATCAGTTGCCAGACTGCTTCTCTTCTGACAACTCTATGGCTGAAGAAATGTTTCCTAACATCCCCGTGACTCATCTGAGTCTTAACAATGTGTCCTCTTGTTGCTGTGTCTCATCTCTGTAACATCCTGTCTCTGTCCACTTGTAAATTCCTCGCAGTATTTTATATGTTGTTATCATATCTCCACTGCCCAGCCTGCCCTCAGTGTCGTCAGGTCGTTTTTCCTTAACCTCCCCTCAGGACACCCTTGCTCCGGGACTAGTCTTGTTGCAAACCTTTGCATTTTCCCCAAAATTTTTTGGCTGTTTGACCAGGTGCGGGTTCAGACTTTGCTGCAAGAGGGAGTCGGAGGTATGTGTGTTACTCCCCCTTTTCCCACTCCCCTTTTTGTGGTTGCGGGGGGCCCAGTCACCTCCTGGCCCCCCTCTTGGCTGATTGCTCTAGGCCCCTTTTCTCTCCCTGCCCCATGGGGCTTTATCATACCTCGCCTTAAAATATTTATGGTTCCCGCCTCCCCTACTCCTTTCCCAGGCTATTCCATGGTCTGACTACTCTGTGTGAAAATCTTCTAACATCCCCTTTATTCATCTAAATCTTCAACTTCCAATTTTTGACCTCTTGTGTCTGTGTCCCCCTTTCCCGGAACATCCGTCTTTGTCCCCCTTGTCTATTCCCACAGTATTTTTATATGTCTTATCATGTCTCCCCCGACCCTCCTGTCCTCCCGTGTCTCAGGGATTTCCCTCAATCTTTCTTGTGGACAATCCCCCGTAGCTCTGGGGCTAGTCTTGTTGCAAACCCTTTTCACTTTTTCAATTTTGGCGTCTTGACTGGTGGGTTCCCAAAATGGTTTCTGCAATCCCCGTATGGGCCCAACGTAGATGGTATGGAAGTCTTGAACAATCCTTCGGGTATCCCGGGGAAAGCTATCAGTAGGTTTTTCCAGGCCCCGTATGCTGCAGCAGTTATCTGATGATGTGGGCCCCCAGGAGATATGCTCGATTTTTCTCACCCCCCGATCTTTTTCCCTTAGTGAAGTTTGCAGTTTTTTGGGGCCCAAAAATATGTTGTGTCTGCGGGCTTCTTTTCCTTCCCCCAAACTTCATGACTTTTTTTGGCAGGGTTAAACTCAAAGGAGCCAGTGTGTGTGTGTGTGTGTGTGTGTGTGTGTGTGTGTGTGTTGTACTCACCTAGTTGTACTCACCTAGTTGAGGTTGCGGGGTCGAGTCCAGGCTCCTGGCCCCGCCTCTTCACTGATCGCTACTAGGTCCTCTCCTGAGCCGTGAGCTTTATCATACCTCTGCTTAAAGCTATGTATGGATCCTGCCTCCACTACATCGCTTCCCAAACTATTCCACTTACTGGCTACTCTGTGGCTGAAGAAATACTTCCTAACATCCCTGTGATTCATCTTTGTCTTCAGCTTCAACTGTGTCCCCTTGTTACTGTGTCCAATCTCTGGAACATCCTGTCTTTGTCCACCTTGTCAATTCCTCTCAGTATTTTGTATGTCGTTATCATGTCCCCTATCTCCTCCTGTCCTCCAGTGTCGTCAGGTTGATTTCCTTAACCTCTCCTCGTGGACATACCTCTTAGCTCTGGGACTAGTCTTGTTGCAAACCTTTGCACTTTCTCTAGTTTCTTTACGTGCTTGGCTAGGTGTGGGTTCCAAACTGGTGCCGCATCTCAATATGGGCCTAACGTATACGGTGTACAGGGTCCTGAACGATTCCTTATTAAGATGTCGGAATGCTGTTCTGAGGTTTGCTAGGCGCCCATATGCTGCACAGTTATTTGGTTGATGTGCGCTTCAGGAGATGACCTGGTGTTATCTCACCCCAAGATCTTTTTCCTTGAGTGAGGTTTGTAGTCTCTGACCCCTAGACTGTACTCCGTCTGCGGCCTTCTTTGCCCTTTGCCAATCTTCATGACTTTGCACTTGGTGGGATTGAACTCCAGGAGCCAATTGCTGGACCAGGTCTGCAGCCTGTCAGATCCCTTTGTAGTTCTGCCTGGTCTTCGATCGAGTGTATTCTTCTCATCAACTTCACGTCATCTGCAAACAGGGACACCTCAGAGTCTACTCCTTCCGTCATGTCGTTCACAAATACCAGAAACAGCACTGGTCCTAGGACTGACCCTGCGGGACCCCGCTGGTCACAGGTGCCCACTCTGACACCTCGCCAGTACCATGACTCGCTGCTGTCTTCCTGACAAGTATTCCCTGATCCATTGTAGTGCCTTCCTGTTATCCCTGCTTGGTCCCCCAGTTTTTGCACCAATCTCTTGTGTGGAACTGTGTCAGATGCCTTCTTGCAGTCCAAAAATGCAATCCACCCACCCTCTCTCTTGTCTTACTGCT
The DNA here is from genome assembly GCF_038502225.1 of Cherax quadricarinatus. Lineage (NCBI taxonomy): Eukaryota > Metazoa > Arthropoda > Malacostraca > Decapoda > Parastacidae > Cherax > Cherax quadricarinatus. Next base: position 15,419,667 of record NC_091309.1, read on the forward strand.
TCACCATGTCATAGAACTCAGTGGGTTTTTGTGACACAGGATTTCCCGTCCTGAAACCATGCTGGCTGCTGTTGATGAGATCATTCTTTTGGTTGTGGGGGTGTGGTGGTGTGTGTGTGTGTGTGTGTGTGTGTGTGTGTGTGTGTGTTGTGTGTTTTTGTTGTTGTGTGTTGTGTGTGTTAGTGTGTGTGTGTGTGTGTGTGTGTGTGTGTGTGTGTGTGTGTGTGTGTGTGTGTGTGTGTGTGTGTGTGTGTGTGTGTGTGTGTGTGTGTGTGTGTGTGTGTGTGTGTGTGTGTTTGTTTTTTTGTGTGTGTGTGTGTGTGTGTTTGTGTTTTTGTGTTTGTTGTGTGTGTGTGTGTGTGGGGTGTGTTGTGTGTGTATGTGTTGTGTTGTTGTGTGTGTGTGTGTTGTGTGTGTGTGTGTGTTTGTTTTGTGTGTTGTGTGTGTGTGTGTGTGTGTGTGTGTGTGTGTGTTGTGTGTTTTTTGTTTTGTTGTGTTTGTGTGTGTGTGTGTGTGTGTGTGTGTGTGTGTGTGTGTTGGTGTGTGTGTGTGTGTGTAGTGTGTCACCTAGTTGTACTTACCAACTGTGAATGCTGGAGTCAGTCTCCGTTCCTGGTTCCCGTTCCTCAATTGTTCACGAGTTTTTACTCTAGACCCTTGGCATCTTGGGCCCCATCGTACCTACTCCTCAAACTGCATATGGAATCTCAACCTAATTTCTCCCAAACCCGATCGCTCCACTTCCTAACCAGACTGAAGAAGTACTTTCTGACACCCTCTGTCTCAGGTCTTCCCCTTTTAGTCTGTCTGTCCTTCCGGAGCCTCCAAATACTTTTTATGTTGTTATCATTCCCCTGGTTCTTTCTACCTTGATTCCACGAGTTCTGGTAGGTCTCATGCATTTAAGGGCTTTTCAGGTTTTAGAATATATCTGTTTAGGTTAGGGCTTCAGGCTCGTTCCCGAAGGACACTCCCGTGTGTAAAAAGTTACCTGTGCAGCTGATGTCAATACACTCACTCGGGAAACCTTTTTCAAAACATTTCTGATCAGTCATTTAAAAGCAGCCTGGACACTACGAGTTGCTACGTCTGCTGTGAACACACCACACACCACACCAAAAATATAACTCGCTCTTAATACAAAAAAACCTGATATCTTTCTTCCTTCAATCATAGTATTATATCTCAACATCTTCCACTTGCCCCCTTTATTTCCCCAGTAATTTCCATTGAGTCAGGCGAAATAGAACTTTCTCCCCCAGCTTTCTTTCTTGTTTCCTGGAGGCTCGCTCTCACAAGACTACGTAACCTTCTCCAGCAGGAAAGAAAAAGGTATCTTATCCAGGAGATTCAAGTTATGTGGCATGGTGAGTTGAGAGATCGTAAGTTACGTCAGTTATCGTAATACAGCAGCTTGTTACGGTAGGTTATTCGTTGTTTTGTTTATGTATTCAATTGAGTATTTTCCACAGGCAAGTTGGCAGTTAAATCTGACAGGTAATGTACCTGGGGTGTGCAGTGCCTGACTTGGGGTGTGCAGTGCCTGATCTGGGTGTACAGTGCTTGACTTGGGGTGTGCAGTGCTGACCAGGGTGTGAAGGCCTGATGTGGGTGTGCAGTGCTTGACCTGGGGTGTGCAGTGCCTGATCTGGGCGTACAGTGCCTGACTTGGGTGTGCAGTGCCTGACCTGGGGTGTGCAGTGCCTGACCTGGGTGTGCAGTGCCTGATCCAGGGATGTACAGTACTTGACCTGGGGAGCAGTGCCTGACCTAGGGATGCAGTTGACAGTGGCTGATCTGGTGTGCAGTGCATGAAGACAGTGCCTGATCTGTGCAGTGCATGCAGTGCCTGACCTGGGATGTGCAGTGCATGACAGTGCCTGATCTGGATGTCAGTGCATGACAGTGCCTGACCTGGGACTGTGCAGTGCATGACAGTGCCTGACCTGGGGCAGTGGTTAACAACCACTGAGTGAATAACGGAGAAATAACCAAACAATCAAGAAAATCAAAGTCATGAAAATTTAGAGAGAGAAGAGAGAGAGAGGAGAGAGAGAGAGAGAGAGAGAGAGAGGAAAAAAATGCAAGTGAAAACAAATTTCACTAGATGGATTTTAAACTCGTTGGAGGGGAAGGAGGAAAGGAGGGGGAGGGGATGGGGAGGGGAGAGGAGGCTGCGATTGTAACTGGGGTTAGATGAAGCTGGGAGGAGTGTATGGAGAGTAAAAACAGGTTAAAAGAAAGCAGTGAGGGAGTGAAAGAAGAGGCGATGAGAAGTTTTGGAGTGAGATCGACAAGCTGAGAAAACCTCGGGAACAATGGATTTAACAGTTAAAAACAAAATATAGGAGCCATTAGACAGGAGGGAAGATGGGGTAGAGGAAGATGGAAGGAATATTTTGAGGAGTTGTTGAATGTTGACGAAGAGAGGGTAGCATTGATTTCTTGCACTGGACAGGAGGTATAACACCTTTTAGGAGTGAGAAAGAATCAGTTGTGAGTGTGGGGAGGTGTATGAGGCTGTGGGTAGAATGAAAGGAGATAAAGCAGTTGGGATAGATGGATTAAGACAGAAATGTCAAAAGCAGGTAGGGATATAGTTTCGTAATAGTTGGTGCATTTGTTTAATATATACACGAAGAGGAGGAAGGTGAAGTGTATGGTAGAATTATTATTGAAAGGATTACGAGTAAGACAAATAGTAGGATCACCAAGGAACAAGGCTGATTTAATAATGGTAGGGAAATGTGTAGACTGAATTTATGGATTTAGACTAGTCATATGAAGGGATGCATGAGGAGCCATGTGACAGATGCTGCAAATTTATAGAATAGATGATAGGTTACTTGAAGCAGTAAAGAACTTTTATGTAGATAGCGAGACATAGAGGTGGATTATTTCCAGTAAAAGTAGGCCTTAGGCAGGGTTGCGTTATGTCACCGTGGTTGTTCAACATATTTTATAGACAGAGTTGTGAAAGACGTGATCATTTGGGTGTTGAGGAGAAGTGTGGGATTATAAGACAACAAATTTGATACAGTGGAGATGTCATAGTTTTTTTTTTTTTTTTTGCGATGACACGGTGTTTTGGGAGATTCTGAAAAGCTGCAGAGTTTGTAAACGAATTTGAGGGGATTAAAAGTGGAAATTAAAATTGAATATAAAATAAGAAGGTGATAAGAACATAAAAATCAGGCAATGGGACTGGGCATCAGATCGGAAGAAGTGAAATATGAAGGAAGTGAATGTGTTCACATATTGGAAGTGGACTCTCAGCACTTTTCTTTGGAGTTAGGTGAACCATAAAACTGACAGAAGGGATTAAAGGTGGGGGGGTGGGTTTACTGAGATATCTGTGGAGACAGAGAACATAAATTCATGGAGGCAAAAGTGGGCACATACCAGAGTCTAGTTATACCAACACTGACGTATGGATGTGAAGCATGGGTTCTGAAGTGTTTGGGTGAGAAGGAGGCTGAAGGCAGTGGAGATGTAGTGTTTGAGGCAATGTGGGGTGCAGATGTTATGGAAGAATTATGAGTTCGGAAAATTAGGAGGTGTTGGGTTACCGAAGTATTTAGGGCTAAGTATGGGTTTTTTAAAGGTGGTTTGGACTTTTTACAGTGGATGGAGAAAATGGAATGACTTGGGGGCACAAATCTGGGACGGATAGTAGGGGAAGTCGTCCTAGGAAGGTTGGAGGAGAGAGTAAAGGAGGTTTCAGGCTAGGGCTTGGACAATCAACAGGCTAGTGTGGGGCATGTTAGATAGGGTGAGTAAAGGCAACTGGTATTTTGATATAACGTGCTGTTGAAGTTTGAACACGATAACATTTACGAAAGAATTCAGAAAACCTGTTTACCTGGGTTACCTGGAAGGTTCGGGGTCAACGCCCCCGGGGAGTCTGTGACCGGGGCCTCCTGGGGGAATCAGAGCCTGATCAACCAGGTTTGCTATGGCTGCACGCAAACCAACGTACAGCCACAGCCCGGTTGGTAGGAACCGCCCGGGGTGCTTGTCCAGTGCCAGCAGAAGACTGCCAGGGTCTGTTGGTAATCCCCTTATGTATGCTGGGAGGCGGTTGAACAGTCTCAGGGCTGCACTTTTGTATGGTCTCTTAACGTAGTTTCACCCCTGCTTTTCATTGGGGATGTTGCATCGTCTGCCAAGTCTTTTGCTTTCGTAGTGATGATTTTCGTGGGGCAAGTTCGGGACTAGTCCCCCTAGGTTTTCCAGGTGTATTAAACATGTATCTCTCCCCCTGCGTTCCAGGGGAAAACAGTTTTTGGATCCCCAAGCGCTCCCAGTAATTGAGTGTATCTCCCCTTTGCGCCGTGAAAGGTTCTCTGTACATTTTCCCGGTCAGCAATTTCACCTGCCTTGAAATCTTTAGTGTGCAGCAATATTCCAGCCTAGATAGAACAAGTGACCTGAAGAGTGTCATCATGGGCTTGGGCCCCCTAGTTTTGAAGGTTCTCATTATCCATCCTGTCATTTTCTGCAGATGCGATTGATCAATGTTATGGTCCTTGGTGAGATCCTCCGACATGATCCTCCAGGTCTTGCGTTAGTGTTTCGCTCTATTTTGTGGGCCCAAAATTTGTTTTGTACTCTGATGAAGATTTAATTTCCTCTGTTTACCATATCTGAGTAATGAAATTTCTCATCGTTGAACTTCATATTGTTTTCTGCAGCCCACTGAAGATTTGGTTGATGTCCGCCTGGAGCCTTGCAGTGTCTGCAATGGAAGACTACTTCATGCAGATTCAGGTGTCATCTGCAAAGGAAGACACAGTGCTGTAGCTGACATCCTTGTCTATGTCGGATATGAGGATGAGAACAAGATGGGAGCAGATACTGTGCCTTGTGGAACAGAGCTTTTCACCATGGCTGCCTCGGACTTTACTCTGTTGACGACTACTCTCTGTGTTCTGTTAGTGAGAAATTATAGATCCATCGACCGACTTTTCCTGTTATTCCTTTAGCAGCATTTTGTGCCTATTAGCCATGGTCACACTTGTCAGAGGCTTTTGCAAAGTCTGTATATATTACATCTGCATTCTTTTTATCTTCTCGTGCATTTAGGACCTTGTCATAGTGATCCAATAGTTGAGACAGACAGGAGCGACCTGTTTCTAAACCCATGTTGCCTGGTTGTGTAACTGATGGGTTTCTAGATGGGTGGTGATCTTGTATCAGGACCCTTTCAAAGATTTTTATGATATGGGATGTTAGTGCTATCAGTCTGTAGTTCTTTGCTGTTGCTTTACTGCCCCTTTGTGGAGTAGAGGCTATGTCTGTTTTTTTAGTAACTGTGGACGACCCCGTGTCCATGCTCCCTCTCCACTAGGATGGAAAAGGCTCGTGATAGGGGCTCTTGCAGTTCTTGATGAACAGGAGTTCCATGAGTCTGGCCTGGGGCAGAGTGCATGGGCATATCATTTATCGCCTGTTCGAAGTCATTTGGCGTCAGGATAACATCGGATAGGCTTGTTTAACCAAATTTTGTGGCTCTCTCATAAAAATTAATTTTGATCTTCGACTCTCAGTCTGGTTGGCGCTTGCTAAAAACTGAGTCATATTGGGACTTGAGTAGCTCACTCATTTCCTTGCTGTCATCTGTGTAGGACCCATCTTGTTTAAGTAGGGGCCCAATACTGGACGTTGTTCTCGACTTTGATTTGGCATAGGAGAAGAAATACTTTAGGTTTCTTTCGATTTCATTTATGGCTTTTAGTTCTTCCACGATTCCTGACTCTATAAGATTCCTTTAGCTTAAATTCGATGCTTGCTATTTCTCTGACCAGTGTCTCCTACGCATTTCAAATATATTGACCTCTTTTAGCCGCTCTCTTATTCTTTTCCGTCGCCTGTAAAGAGCCCCTGTCTATTTCTATTTTACATCTCTCCTCCTTTTTCTTAGAGGAATATGCCTTGTGCATACATCAGTGCCACCAAGTTAATCTGTTCTAGGCATAAGTTGGGGTCTGTGTTTGTAGTATATCTTCCAGCTTATATCAGTTAGGACTTGTTTACTGCGATTCCCACTTTATGTTTTATGTGAAGTTGAATTTGGTGAATGCTCCTCGTGACTAGTCTCATTATTGTCAGTTTGGGCTCCACGCATACATGTCTGAACCTCAATTATGTTGTGATCTGAGTATATTGTTTTTATATGGTGACATTTCTTATCAGATCATCATTGTTAGTGAGATGAGGTCTAGTGTATTCTCAGTCTAGTAGGCTCTATTATTTGCTGGTTTAAATTGAATTTTGTGCAGAGATTTAAAAGCTCGTGCAGTGTGAGTTTTCATCAGGCTGCCTCCTGGTGTTATTACTGCAACAATATTATTTGCTATATTCCTCCATTTTAGGTGCCTTAAGTTGAAATCCCTCAGGAGCAAGATGTTGGGTGCAGGAGCTGGAAGATTTTCCAGACAGTGGTCAATTTTTAACAGCTGTTCCTGGAACTGCTGGGATGTTGCATCCGGAGGCTTGTAGACTACCACAATGACTAGTTTTGGTTCTCGACCTTTACTGCTAAAACTTCCACTACATCATTTGAGGCATTTAGCAGTTCTGTGCAAACAAGTGACTCTGCAATGTACAGGCCAACCCCTCCCTTTTGCCTGTTCCTCTGTCACATCTGTATAGGTTGTAACCTGGGTCCATATTTCGTTGTCCAAGTGATCCTTTATGTGGGTCTCAGTAGAAGCCGAACATTGCCTTTGCCTCTGCAAACAGTCCACGGATGAAAGGTATTTTGTTGCTTGTTGCTGGCTTTAGACCCTGTATATTTGCAAAGAAAGAATGTCATCGGACTGGTGGTATTGTTGGTACTGGGGAAGTTTTTTTCCGGCATTAGTATCTGTATCTGTTGGTTTTGGAGTGGGGCCATCGACTGTGGTTCCACTCCAGGAATGACTGGATTTGGTGTACGATTTCTGCCATTTCCTGCCAGTTTTTTCCTTCCTGGCACTAAAACCTCTCCCTCTTGAGTGGCTGTAGCTGCCCGGTTTTCCATGGCCTGGATGTTTTATATCTTTTGTCCCCTTTAGATGGTGTGCCTGGCAATTTAAGTTATAGCACAGTCTTTCCTGTACTGAAGATTACACAGTTCAGGGTGAAAAAGCTTACAGGAAGGGAGTTTGCATTTTCCTGTTGTCATATGGGCATGAGTACTGAGGTAGGAAGTACAATGCTATGTACTCTGAAGAGGGTTGTGGATGTTGCAGGTTGGATGGTCATCAGGCTATGATGTCAGTGCCATTCTGGCAAGACAGTGATTGAATGAGTGACAGTGAAAGTGTTTTTCTTTTGTCAGAGTCACCCCTATCTCCAGTTGGAGAAGGCCGGAGAGTTTATATATATATATATATATTGTGTGTGTGTGTGTGTGTGTGTGTGTGTGTGTGTGTGTGTGTGTGTGTGTGTGTGTGTGTGTGTGTGTTTTTCATGCCAAAAGGCGGGACCGATCTTGGCAAATAAAAACGCTCATCTTGCCATATAGGAAAAGTGAAAATTTGTGTATCAATAATTTCGCCAAAATGATTCTAATTTAACAAAAAAAAATTTTCCTGTGTTTTTTTTAGTTTAAATTTTGAAACAAATCAAAATGTAAATAGTTGGGTTAGGCTAAAATAAATTGTTCTTGAAAAATAAGGTTGGTAATTTTCTAAGATTTTTTTGGGTTTAAAATTTAAAATTTTTAACATTAACATTAATAAAAAAAATATATTTTTAAACTTTATAACAAAAAATTTTTCCCAGAAAATTAAATTTAAATTTTACATATTAAACCAAACATATATATATATATATATATTTCTGGAAAAACAATAATATCAAAAAGTATATTTAACATTTTATATTATTAATTAACAAAATTTCTTTTGGTTCCCAAAAGATGAAGGTTCTTGATAAAAATTTTTAACTATTTGTTAAAAAATTTTAATTATACCCAGAGTAATATTAATCCCTTTTTTAAAAAATTATTAATAATTAATATTAAATAAAGGGTTTTAAAGAACGAAAATAGTTTGCAGATATAATTAATCTATTAAAATATTATTTCTTCTCTTCTTTCAACATTTAAAACTCGTTTTTTTCAACAATTTTTATAGACTTTTAAAAATGACTCGGGGAGTTAATAAAAAATTCAAAGATAATACAATGGTCTGTCCTCTTCTAAAATTCCCTCCCAGAAAGGGGGTGGAGACTTTTTAGAATGGGCAAGTGTGCTCTAAAATATCTCAAGAGCTGGGTGAAGGCTCATCAGAAACTCAGTGTTGCAATCCAGAGGAAATGCCTGCAGCATTCTGGGCACGCAGGGGGGCTGGCCCAAAATTGAGATGTGGCCCCGGATTTTTTATTTATGTTTTATACTAACTACTGAATTTTTTTTTCATTTATTTTTTTCTTTAAGTAAAGTCCCACATAGAATATAGACTATGGGGCTGGTAGGAGGGAAAACAATATTCAAACAGCTCCGGGGAAAAGGGCCCTTTGGTTTTCCTTAAAATTTATTTTCCTTTTTTCCCGGGGTGAAATCCCCCGTCTAGTTCAGAGGTGGTTCCTCTGGGAACCCAAAAACCACCTCCCTCTCTCTCTCTCTCTCTCTCTCTCTTATATATATATATATATATATATATATATATATATATATATATATATATATAACAGTGGGCCCCCCTTTTTTTGAATTTCCGGGAATCGTAAAAATTCGAATCATAAATTTTTTTCTTTTAAACTTTTTGGAATCCTTTTCATAGGTTGACTGGCAGTCGTAGTTCTTGGGACATGCCCACAACGTGAGCCAGGGCAACAACCAGTCTGGCATTGTTTTCCAATGAGCAAAAATCCCCCCACGTGCTCCCAAATATTTCATAAAATTTTCCCTTTTTTTAGGGCTTCAAATATAAATAATACCATAGCTCCCAAAAAACTCCTAATTTCCCAAACCTGTTTGGGAAAAAAGGTGAAAATACGATTAATTTAAAAAAAAACCTCATTGAACAATAAATGGAAAAAATTAAGTTGGGCTGGCCAGGATGTATAAACCCTACACAAAATATGTTTAGTGGCCAAAAAAAATAAATAAAAAAATGCTTTTTAAAGGAAAATTTTCTGACAAAAAAGGGATGCCCGTACTGGAAAGAGGTTGAAATTATTATTGGTGTGGATAAATGAGAAACAATTGCAAAGGGGATACTCTTATGGCTTCGTTTTTTTTGTGAAAAGGGTAGGCAGTTGCATGTAAGATTTGGGGAAAAAATTTCCTGCAAATAGTGGTGAAAAATAAAAAGAATTTAAGGCCAGCAAAAATGGTTTTTGGGGTTTAAAAACCGTACTGGCATGGGGCCCGATTTAAAAAAACCCCCAGGGGCCCAAGCTATTCCCGATTGGAGGGCCCCCTTTTGGTTTCAGGTGGGAGAAGCGGACCCTTTCCCAAAAGAGGGGTCCCCTGTAAAAACCTGTTTGGGGCCCCAATTAAATACATTCTGGTTAAATTTCATTTTAAAATTTTAAAAGGGAAAAACATCAAAAACAATTTGTCTTGGCTCATTTAAGAAGGGTGGTTTTTCCCCTTTTTTAAAACAGAAAATGAAAGTTCTCCTTCACCGTTGTGGGTGGGGGTTTAGGTAAAGGCGATACACTATGTCAACATTGGGGAAGGTTTCTGAGATACCTGCATTTCTTAAATGTTTCAAAGCAGCTGAGGGCGAAATTTTTCAGGTGGAGCTTAATCTGATTCATATACCCAAAAAAAAACTATTTCTTCAACAATGTGCCCTTTGAACATCTGCTGAAGGTTTGTAACTTTAATGCAGTTTCTCTAATTCTGCATCTGGCATAGTAGTAATTTTAACAGAAATCCAAACTTGTCATTGAGATTCTGGTAGATTTATTTTCTTTTCACCAATTTGGGCCCCCAAATGATGGGGCCCTAGGCAAATCCCCTGGTTTGCCTATGCAGTAATCCGGCCCTGCTGGACACAGTGTGGTAAGGCATGGGGGGAGCTGCCAGTTCGGACCACGGGCCCTGAAAAATATGTGCATGAATTCCGGGAAGTACATGGGCTGAAGGACTGAAACCTGAACAAGTGTTAAATTGATGAAACAGGCCTCTTTTTGGAAGAAAATCCCAAAGAGGACCTTCATACAAAGAGGAAAGGCAATGCCAGGACACAAGCCTATGAAAGACAGGCTGACGCTAATGTTCTGTGTTAAATGCTAGTGGGGATTTCAAAGTGAAGCCGTTACTAGTGTACCATTCTGAAAATCCCAGAGTGTTCAGGAAAACAATGTAGGGAAGAGTAAATTGTGTGTGTTTTGGAAATCTAATAGTAAGGTATGGGTCACAAGGGAAATTTTGTCGAGTAGTTCAATAAAGGGTTTGGCCTATGTGAAGGGGGGTATTCTTGGAAAAGAAATTGGATCTCAAGTCCCTTAGTAATGGCAATGCCTCTCATCCTCCAAACTTGATGCCCTTTAATTTTCGAGGAGTTGGGTTCATCACAGAAAGTTCTTGCCCCAATACCACTCCCTCCCCCCCAACCCATGGACCAGCAGGTTATTGCAAACTTTAAAAACTCTACACAGCAATTTTCACAGGTGTTGACTGTGACCACAGACACTCACTTGCCCCTAAGGGAATTTTGGAGAGAACACTTCAGCATCCTCCACTGCATAACCCTTAAAAGGTATGGCTTGGGAGGAGTGACTACAGGACTTTGAACTCTGCCTGGAGAAAACTGTGGCCAGATTGTGTCGACAAGAGGTTTTTGAAGAATTTGGGACTGACCCTAATGAGCCACGTCTGTTGTAAAATCAATTGTGGCACTGGGGAGTTCCATGGGGTTGGATGTGAGTTTGAGGATTTTGGAAGAATTGGTGGAAGACCACAATGAAGAGCTCACTCACTGAGGAGCTGCAAGAGTTTCCCAGCAGGAAGAGCAACACATTGCAGCTCAGAATCTTGCTGCAGAGGAGGAGGAAGAGATGGAAGAAGGTGCCTTGAAATTAAAGAGATTTTTGCTATGTGGGTAAGATGGAAAATTTATAGAAACATCACCTAACAAGGTTGTTGCAAGCAGGTTGGCAACATGTCAGTGACAAAGTCTTGGCCATTTTAGGAAGTGTTAAAGAGATGCCAGCAACAGAGCCCCTCCCCAGTTATTTTGTGAGACAGGACTCCAGTGACTCTCAAGGTGGTCCTAGTGGCATTAAGAAACAGAGAAGAGAAGCAACCCCAGAAAAACAAATGGTACCTGAGGTGTTGATGGAAGGGGATTCCCCTTCCAAACTATAAACAATCCACTCTCTCTCCTCCTCCAGTCTCCCATGCACTAAGAAGAATCTCCAATAAAGGTAAGTGTTATGCTGTTAATGTTTCATTCATCATTTCCCATTGTATTGTTTATGTACTACATGTTTATTTCATGTTAAAAATTTTTTTGTTTTAATACTTCTGGGTGTCAGGAACGGATTAATTGTATTTACATTATTTCTAATGGGGAAAAATTGATTCGTAAATCGTAAATTTCGTTTATAGTAACGGCTCCAGGAACGGATTAATTACGAACAACGATGGACCACTGTATATACATTATATATATATATATATATATATATATATATATATATATATATTTATATATATATATTATATATATATATATATATATATTATATATATATATATATATATATATATATATATATTATATATATATATATTATATATATATCCACGTGACTGGTTGTGAATCAGTTTCCCTCTACCACCGTAACTTAAACAGTTTCAAGAGAAACTGTCTAGCAAATCTTCAGTACAAATATGTGTGTGTGTGTGTGTGTGTGTGAGTGTGTGTGTGTGTGTGTGTGTGTGTGTGTTTGTGTGTGTGTGTGTGTGTGTGTGTGTGTACTCACCTAATTGTACTCACCTAATTGTGGTTGCAGGGGTCGAGACTCAGCTCCTGGCCCCGCCTCTTGCTGACAACTCTATGACTGAAGAAATACTTCCTAACGTCCCTGTGACTCGTCCTCGTCTTCAGCTTCCAGTTGTGACCCCTTGTCCCTGTGTCCCCTCTCTGGAACATCCTATCTCTGTCCACCTTGTCTATTCCCCGCAGTATCTTGTATGTCGTTATCATGTCTCCCCTGACCCTTCTGTCCTCCAGTGTCGTCAGTCCTATTTCCCTTAACCTTTCCTCGTACGACATTCCCTTGAGCTCTGGGACTAGCCTTGTTGCAAACCTTTGTACTTTCTCTAACTTCTTGACGTGCTTGACCAGGTGTGGGTTCCAGACTGGTGCTGTATACTCCAGTATGGGCCTAACATACACAGTGTACAGTGTCTTGAACGATTCCTTATTAAGGTATCGTAACGCTATTCTCAGGTTTGCCAGGCGCCCGTACGCTGCAGCAGTTATCTGGTTGATGTGTGCCTCCGGTGATGTGCTCGGTGTTATGGTCACCCCAAGGTCTTTCTCCCTGAGTGAGGTCTGTAGTCTTTGTCCACCTAGCCTATACTCTGTCTGCGGTCTTCTTTGCCCCTCCCCAATCTTCATGACTTTGCATTTGGCTGGATTGAATTCAAGAAGCCAGTTACTGGACCACATGTCCAGCCTGTCCAGGTCTCTTTGCAGTCTTGCCTCATCCTCGTCCGATTTAATTCTTCTCATCAACTTCACATCATCTGCGAACAGGGACACTTCAGAGTCTATTCCGTCCATCATGTCGTTCACATATATCAAAAATAGCACTGGTCCTAGAACTGATCCCTGTGGGACCCCGCTCGTAACAGGCGCCCACTGTGATACCTCTTCACGTACCATGACTCGTTGCTGCCTCCCTGTCAGGTATTCCCTTATCCATTGCAGTGCCCTCCCTTTTACATGCGTCTGATCCTCCAGCTTCTGCACTAATCTCTTGTGGGGAATTGTGTCAAAGGCCTTCCTGCAGTCTAGGAAAACGCAATCTACCCACCCCTCTCTCTCGTGTCTTACTTCTGTTACCTTGTCATAAAACTCCAGGAGGTTTGTGATACAGGATTTGCCTTCCATGAACCCATGCTGGTTTTCATTTATAATCTTGTTCCTTTCCAGGTGTTCGGCCACTCTCCTCCTGATAATCTTCTCCATGACTTTGCACACAATACATGTCAGAGACACAGGTCTGTAGTTTAGTGCCTCGTTTCTGTTTCCTTTCTTAAATATGGGGACTACATTAGTTGTCTTCCATATCTCAGGTAGTTGCCCAGTTTCAAGGGATGTGTTGAAGATTGTGGTTAGAGGCACGCACAGCATCTCTGCTCCTTCTCTAAGGACCCATGGGGAGATGTCCGGTCCCATCGCCTTTGAGGTGTCAAGGTCACTTAAGAGCTTCTTCACCTCCTCCTCCTCAGTTGTTCGTATGTCATCCAACACTTGTTGGTATATTCCCTCTTGAAGTTCCCTTCTGTGCTGTCTTCCCACAGCCCTTCCTGTCTCTACTGTAAAAACTTCCTTAAATCTCCTGTTCAGCTCCTCACATACCTCCTGAACATTTCTTGTGAGTTCTCCACCTTCTGTCCTTAATCTGATCACCTGGTCTTTGACTGTTGTCTTCCTCCTGATGTGGCTATACAACAGTTTCGGGTCAGTCTTGATTCTCGATGCTATGTCATTTTCATATTGCCGCTGGGCCTCCCTCCTTACCTGTGCATACTCATTCCTGGCTCTGCGACTGATCTCCCTATTTTCCTGTGTTCTCTGCCTTCTGTACTTTTTCCATTCTCTATTGCATTTTGTTTTTGCCTCCTTACACCGTCGGGTAAACCAGGGGCTCGTGCTGGTCTTCCTGTTGTTACTGTTGCCCTTGGGAATAAACTTTTCCACTGCCTCCTTGCATTTTGTTGTTACATATTCCATCATTTCATTTACTGGCTTTCCTGCCAGTTCTCTGTCCCACTGGACCTCCCGCAGGAGGTTCTTCAACCCTATGTAGTCTCGTCTTTTATAGCCAGGCTTTTCCCATTCAACTCCTGTTATTCTCTCCACTTGCAGCTCTACTATGTATTCAAAGCACAGAACCACGTGGTCGCTAGCTCCTAGGGGACTCTCATACTTGATGTCCTCAATGTCTGAGCTGCCCAGGGTGAACACAAGGTCCAATCTTGCTGGTTCATCCTCCCCTCTCACTCTGGTAGTGTCCTTAACATGTTAGTGCATGAGGTTTTCCAGCACCACGTCCAACATCCTGGCTCTCCATGTTTCGGAACCCCCATGTGGCTCCAGGTTTTCCCAGTCTATCTCCCTGTGGTTGAAATCCCCCATAACCAGCAACTTTGCTCTGCTGGAATGAGCTCTTCTTGCCACCTCAGCAAGTGTGTCCACCATTGCTCTGTTGCTCTCTTCATATTCCTCTCTTGGCCTCCTGCAGTTCTGTGGTGGATTATACATCACTGCAATGACCACTTTGTGCTCCCCAGACTGAAGTGTACCTGCTATGTAGTCTCTTTCTCCCGTCTCATCTATGCCTTCCATTTTCTCGAATTTCCATCTGTTTTTTACGAGCAGAGCAACCCCACCTCCCCCCCTGCCCCTTCTATCTTTCCTCATGATCTGGTATCCTGGTGGGAAGATTGCATCTGTTATTGTCTCCGTGAGTTTTGTTTCTGTAACTGCTATGATGTCTGGGGACTTCTCATTGATTCTTTCTTGCCATTCCTCATGTTTATTCGTTAATCCATCTGCATTTGTGTACCAAACCTTCAACTTCTGTTCTAATACTGTAACTGTGGTGCGGGGGGTGGAAACAGAGGGATCGGTGTGTGATGGTTGGTTTGTGTGTGTGTATATGTGTGTGTGTGTGTGTGTGTGTGTGTGTGTGTGTGTGTGTGTGTGTACTCACCTAATTGTGGTTGCAGGGGTCGAGACTCAGCTCCTGGCCCCGCCTCTTCACTGATCGCTACTGGGTCCTCTCTCTCTCTGCTTCCTGAGCTTTGTCATACCTCTTCTTAAAAATATGTATGGTTCCTACCTCCACTACTTCACTTGCTAGGCTATTCCACTTGCTGACAACTCTATGACTGAAGAAATACTTCCTAACGTCCCTGTGACTCGTCTGAGTCTTCAGCTTCCAGTTGTGACCCCTTGTCCCTGTGTCCCCTCTCTGGAACATCCTATCTCTGTCCACCTTGTCTATTCCCCGCAGTATCTTGTATCTCGTTATCATGTCTTCCCTGACCCTTCTGTCCTCCAGTGTCGTCAGTCCGATTTCCCTTAACCTTTCCTCGTACGACATTCCCTTGAGCTCTGGGACTAGCCTTGTTGCAAACCTTTGTACTTTCTCTAACTTCTTGACGCGCTTGACCAGGTGTGGGTTCCAGACTGGTGCTGCATACTCCAGTATGGGCCTAATACACAGTGTACAGTGTCTTGAACGATTCCTTATTAAGGTATCGGAACGCTATTCTCAGGTTGTGTGTGTGTGTGTGTGTGTGTGTGTGTGTGTGTGTGTGTGTGTGTGTGTGTGTGTGTGTGTGTGTGTGTGTGTGTGTGTGTGTGTGTGTGTGGCAGCAGTGATCGCCAGAGAGTGGAACGTGTTGTTTACGGTCGGGTCGTGAACAATGCTCACGGCTTCAGAAGGCAGGGTTTTTTGATCACTGCTTTTCCCAAAGAACAAAGTGATATGGACTCCATACACAGCTTTAAGAAGAAGTATGATGTGGCCCACGAGGCTAGAAGGTTGTGCACCCGGTTGCGGACAGGTAAGAGACAAAGGACTGAAAGATGAGAGTACGGAGTGGGAGTTTCCGTGGTTGCTTTTTGCCGACGATACGGTTGCAAAGATTGGTAAACAAATTTGAGAGTGCATGTAAAAGAAGGAAATTGAAAGTGAATATAGGAAAGGGCAAGGCGATGAGATTATAAAAGATACAGGCAATGAGAGATTGTATCAAACTGGAGGTAGGGAATATAGAAGACTTGAATTTATTCAAATATTTGGGAGTGGACTTGTCGGCAGACGGTTCTATGAGATGAGGTGAAGTATGGAAGTGAAGACAAAAATGCGGGTGGTGTACTAAAGGCATCTGTGGAGGCAAAAGAAAAGAGGAATGTACTAGAGCATAGTGGTACCAACACTGGGTGTGAAGCTTGGGTTTTGAATGTTGCAGCGAGGAGAGGGAGGCTATGAATCAACCTCTGCAAATATTACCAGGTGAACAATAAGTTATTATTCACAGGTTTAATCTGGAGTAATAACTAGGTGAGCGCACATACACACACACACACACACACACACACACACACACACACACACACACACACACACACACACACACACACACACACACACACACACACACGAGGTCTCACCTTTCCCAACAAAACGCCCCACATTGCAATAAGGTCAATTTCCCGTGGGTCGTGGAGCCTTTGTTAAGGTAAAAATGGGCAGTGGGCGGGACCAAGAGCACGAGGCCATTCTTGAAGGACAGAGTACACGTTACTCTTGTTTTATTTTATAACCAGGACGAACCATAAAGAATAATTAAAGTTTTAAGTCACGTGACATGTACAATGGTGTAGTTAGCCCCTTCTAAGTAATTGCAGTACACGGCTTTCAGGCTTCAACACACAAGCTTGCTGAATTGCGAAACTGAGATTTTATTAGGACAACATTTTGCTCAGAGTAGAGCTTAATAAATCTCTTAGAGAAACGTTGATCCATTCCAAGATTGTTCTGTCTAGTAAATTATCGTACTCAGCCAGGGATTCCTCACGCTCCGAAGGTGTTTAAGGAAGGAAAAGTGAATGTTAATTTTGTCATGGGCTTTTCCTGAAAGTGTTAGCGAGGACAACTCTTTAGGTAATTAGATGTTTATTCCACATTTTAGGCTATTTTTTTAATAGTCACACGCTCTCTTTCCGTGCATGTGTGGAGAGTAACTATGGCAGAGGTCATACGCTCCTCCTGCGTGTATGTAGGAGGAAGACTCTTACAGGAGTCATACTTCAGAGAGAGGCTCAGAGGGGTTCAGGGAGAGCCACGTCAATCCAGACCAAGAGACATCCATAGATGAGTGAGGGAGCCAGGTGGCCTACAGCCTTCAAGGTAGTCCACATCACACTGCTGCCCATCATACATCATTGCCGTTGTACTCACCTGGTTGTGTCTACTGGCGTCAACTCAGAGTTCCTACCTCTTAACATTTACCGAAAAGTTTTAGTGATCTGTATTTTAAGGGGCTAATCATACCTACTCCCTCTCCCTCTCTCTCTCTCTGAAGCGTTTCTTTTTTATTATTTTTTTAGCTTTATAGCTAAGGAGGTACCGAAGTGGTACCTCCTGATGGCTCATTGGTGATCAGCATACAACCAGGTTCTTCTGGCTTCCTACAGTATATGAATGAATTTGTCATCGTCATCAGCTCGTATCTTTATCATTAGTTCCGCATCCAGAGCAGACGGTGGCACACAGGAGTACGTTCTCTCTGAAAGGTCGTTTATATACAGAAGGAATTGTATACGTCCCAGAACTGATATCTGGGATACTCACCTTGTTATGTTACCCAATCATGTCCTCCCACTCTCACCGTCACTCTGTGTTCTGTCTTTCAGGTATTCCTTGAGCTACTGAAGCATTCTGCTTGTATTCATCTAGTTGTTTCTACCGGGGTTGAGCTCAAGGTCTTGGGCTCTTTCCTTCTCAATTCTCTGCTCTTTAATGTTATGCCATGCCTATTTTTTTAAGTCATGTTTGGCGACAGCCTCTATGACATTCCTTCATAATGTTCGTTACCTTCAAACTGGAAGATTTTCTTTTTATGTTACTCTCAATTAATTAAGCTTTTAATTTCCATTTGTGTATGTTCAGGCTGTTTCGTGGTTTTCTATTTTGTATATTAGTCTCATGTGAGAAACCATGTCGAATGGTTTATGGCAGTCTAGGAATGTACAAACCCACCTGATCTTATGCGTCTCATATTTCAGTTAGATTAGTTTATTAACTAATTATTTTCCCTGTTGTCTTGATAGTTGAGCATGTCAGGAATACTAGATGGTAGTTTGAGGCTTCTTGCGTTATTTTCTGTTGACGATCGGTAGAGTATTTGGAGTTTTGTAGTTTTATGATACTTGGTTGTCTCCAGTGATTGGTTGTAGATCATTTGTGGTATCACTGGTGTCTCCAGTGAATGGTTGTAGATACTGGCTAGTGTCCAGCACATCAACTTTACTGTCACCTTCATTATCAATGGAAAGATTGTATCATGTCCCATTGTCTTTGATGTGTCCAGTTCATTCATGTGGCTTTTTTTTTTTTTTTTTTTTTTACCCTCGTCTGTCACAACAGCGACTTAGCATCGTGTGGCAAGGCTTCTCCTCCCTCGTTTCCGGTAGCTACCTTGTTTCGTGTCAGCGGACACACCAAGCTGTGGTTGTGGGGGGTCGAGTCTAACTACACAAGACGGACGTGGAGTATAACTTCTTGATACCTTAAATACTTATTCTTGAAACTGTTCACATTATAATTATATTAAAAAGTATGCTAAACCCATGTGGGTCATCCGGCTGGAACTGTATACAAAATTGACTTCCACCTTTTAACCAGCCTAAGGTTGAAGAAGTACTTCCTAACATTTATGTGACTTGTGTGCGTTTTTAACTTCCTCACACACACACACACACACACACACACACACACACACAGTACAGGTACAGTGGGGAAGAGAAGTGGCGGGAAAAACAGTAAATGAAATAATGGAATACGTGACCGCAAAGTGCAAGAAGTTACAGGAGAGGTTCGTACCCAAGGGCAAGAGAAAAAGTAGGAAGACCAAAACGAACCCTGGGTTCACCCAAAGGTGTAAAGAGCCCAAAACTAAGTACGTTAGAGAATGGAAAAAAATACAGAAGACAAAGAACCTAGGAAAATATGGAGATTAGCCGAAGAGCCAGAAATGAATACACATGGATGAGGAGAGAGGTTCAGCGGCAATGAGAGAATGATATAGCATCGAAAGCCAAATCTGACCCAAAGCTGTTGTACAGCCACATCAGGAGGAAAACAACAGTCAAGGACCAGGTAGTCAGGCTGAGGAAGGAAGGAGGGGAGGTTCACAAGAAATGACAAAGAATATGAAGAGCTCAATACGAAATTCAAGGAAGTGTTTTCAGTGGAGACAGAAAGGACTCCAGCAAACCGGGATGGAAGGGTACACCAACAAGTGCTGGACACATTACATACAACAGATGAGGTAAAGAGACTGTTAAGTGAGTTAGATACCTCAAAGGCAGTGGGATACATAGTGGCACATATAGTGTCTCTGCTCCCTCAGAACCCACGGAGAGGGTTCTGAGGGAGCAGAGGCACTATGTGTGCCACTAACAACAATCTTCAACACATCTATCGAAACAGGGCAACTACCTGAGGTGTGGAAGACGGTAAAAGTAGCCCCAATCTTTTAAAAAGGAGACATGCAGGTAGCATTAAACTACATGCATAGTGCACAAAGTCATGCAGAAGCTTATCAGGAAAAGACTGGTGGAGCACCTGGAAAGGAATGAGATCATACACGGTAACCGACACGGTTTCCGCGAGGGTAAATCCTACATCACAAACCTACTGGAGAGAGAGAGAGGGGTGGGTAGACCGTATTTTCTTGGACTGCAAGAAGGCCTTCGAGACAATTCCGCACAGGAGCAAAAGCTAGAGAAAGAGGCAAGAATAACAGGAAAGGCATTGCAATAGAGCAGAGAATACCTAACAGGAAGGAAACAACAAGTAATGGTGCGTGACGAGGTGTCAGAGTGGGCGCCTTTGACGAACGGGATTCCACAAGGGTCAGTCCTAGGGCCGGTGTTATTTCTGGTATATGTTAATGATATGACGGAAGGGATAGATTCAGAGGTGTCTCTGTTTGTAGACGATGTGAAGCTAATGCGGAGAATTCAAGTGGATGAGAATCATGTAGGACTATAAAGGGACCTGGACAGGCTACAAACCTGGTCCAACAACTGGTTCCCGGAGTTTAAACCCACCAAATGCAAAGTCATGTAGACTGGGGAAGGTCAAAGAAGACTGCTGAAGCATATGGGCGCCTGGCAAACCTAAGAATAGCGTTTCGACACCTGAGTAAGGAATCATTCAAGACTGTACACCGTGTATGGCAAGCCCATATTGGAGTCTGCAGCACCAGTATGGAATCCGCACCTGGTAAAGCACATCAAGAAATTAGAGAAAGTGCAAAGGTTTACAAGGGGTATATCCTACGAGAAGAGATTAAGAGAAATCAACCTGACGACACTGGAGGACAGGAAAGATAGGGGGAACATGATAACGACATATAAAATACTGAGAGGAATTGATAGGGTAGATTGGGACAAGATGTATCAAAGATGGGACACAGCAACAAGGGTCACAGCTGGAAGTTGAAAACTCAGATGAGTTACAGGGATTCTAGGAAGTATTCAGCCATAGAGTTGTCAGGAAGTGGAACAATCTGGAGAGTGATGTAGTGGAGGCAGGATACATTCATAGCTTTAAGAAGAGGTACAATAAAACTCATGGAGCATAGAGTAGACCTAGTAGCGATCAGCAAAGAGGCTGGACCAGGAGCTGTGAATCGACCCCTGCAGCCACAAATAGGTAAGTACACACACACACACAATTCATATGAGGAGTTCCCTTTCACTATACAGAATATATATATATATATATATATATATATATATATATATATATATATATATATATATATATATATATATATTTATTATCACACTGGCCGATTCCCACCAAGGCAGGGTGGCCCGAAAAAGAAAAACTTTCACCATCATTCACTCCATCACTGTCTTGCCAGAAGGGTGTTTTACACTACAGTTTTTAAACTGCAACATTAACACCCCTCCTTCAGAGTGCAGGCACTGTACTTCCCATCTCCAGGACTCAAGTCCGGCCTGCCGGTTTCCCTGAACCCCTTCATAAATGTTACTTTGCTCACACTCCAACAGCACGTCAAGTATTAAAAACCATTTGTCTCCATTCACTCCTATCAAACACGATCATGCATACCTGCTGGAAGTCCAAGCCCCTCGCACACAAAACCTCCTTTACCCCCTCTCTCCAACCTTTCCTAGGCCGACCCCTACCCCGCCTTCCTTCCATATACACATATATATTATATATATATATATATATATATATATATATATATATATATATATATATATATATATATATATATATATATATATATATGTGTGTGTGTGTGTTTGCGGCGAAGCAGCGCAAACAGACCAATACGGTCTACATGGTCTTAACTGTTCCAAAACCAAGGGCTGGCACGCAAGACACAATGAGGTCAACGACATCATTAAGAGAACCCTTGCTACAGCTGGATGCCCTGCCGAGAGGGAACCGTGATCACTAGCAGCCAACAATACCCACAACCCAGCAAACCGTCCCGACGGGATCACCATCTATCCTTGGAAGAATGGCAAGCTCTTAGCATGGGATTATACCTGTGTGTCCACATTGGCTGACACCTATTTCCATCACAGTGTGGGGCGACAGGGAAGAGCTGCTGACCACAGGGAGGAGTACAAGACCAGCAAGTACAGCGACATTAGCCAACAGTATCAATTTGTCCCAGTGTGATCAGAGACCTCGGGATCATGGGGAAAAAATGCCACACGTTTCCTTAAAGAATTGGGTTCCAGATTCATCCACACCACCAGGGACCCAAGGGCAGCCACTTTCATGTTCCAGCGCCTCAACGTGGCCATCCAGAGGGGAAATGCTTGCTGCATACTTGGCTCGCGTCCGGCTTCGGAGGAGCTGGAGGAAATTCATGATCTTTAATACATTGTACCGTTGTATTCATGTTTGTGTTTTTCTGTAAATGTATTCTGTTTATTAGTAAATGTTCACATAGGTATATATATATATATATATATATATATATATATATATATATATATATATATATATATATATATATATATATATATATATATATATATATATATATATATATATAATGTCGTGCTGAATAGGTAAATTTGGTCAATTAGCAAAAATTAATTTAAAATTAAGTCCCTTTTAAAACTTTCTATTATACGTTCATATATATTTTTTCATTTGTGTTAATGTAAAAATTAATAATGTTGTACCAAAAGAACCTTAGAAAACTTACCTAACCTTATTATAACAAGCGCAATTTAATTTAGCCTAATCCAACTAAATATATTTTAGATAAGTTTACAATAATTTAATAATAAACAAACACAATGAAGTACATTTTTTCGTTAGGTTCAGAATGATTTTTGCGAAATTACTGCATATACAGATGTTCACTTGCCTTATTCGGCAAGTTTTACCTATTCGGAATGACATATATATCATTGCCTTCACTATATATGTACCACCAACCCTCCACCACAAAGGTACCTCCAATCCTCCACCACAAAGGTACCTCCAACCCACCACCACAAAGGTATTTCCAACCCTCCACCACAAAGGTACCTCCAACCCACCACCACAAAGGTATTTCCAACCCTCCACCACAAAGGTACCTCCAACCCACCACCACAAAGGTATTTCCAACCCTCCACCACAAAGGTACCTCCAACCCTCCACCACAAAGGTATTTCCAACCCTCCACTACAAAGTACTCTAACCCTCCATAACAGAGGAGGCTTCGCCATCACCCTCACCAAGTCTGCCACCAATACAAGTATTACATCTACCACCACCACAATCTTAATTTATACCAAGGAATCTCCGCAGAAGAAGAAGAAGAAGAAGAAGAAGAAGAAGAAGAAGAAGAAGAAGACAACGGAAGAACCGCTCCATGAAACACACTAGTATTTTCCTTTAGGGGTTGCCTAAACAAGAACTGACAACTCTCACTTGATCTAAATCCGGTCATGCTCCCTGATTCAGCAACTTACGTTTAATAAGCACTCCCGGTAAAGTGGAGGAATTATAAACATCAGTTGTTGGAACTGGACTTATCTCAGTCTCAAAGTTCCTGAGAGATATTTTCAGTGTAACATAACCTCACCATCCCTGCACCTTAACTCATGGTACACGCCTAGTTGAACCTTAACTCATGGTAGACGTCTAGTGAACCTTAACTCACGCCAGAGACGTCTAGTTGAACCTTAACTCATGGTACACGCCTAGTTGAACCTTAACTCATGGTAGACGCCTAGTTGAACCTTAATTAACTCACGCCAGAGACGTCTAGTTGAACCTTAACTCATGGTAGACGTCTAGTTGAACCTTAACTCACGCCAGAGACGTCTAGTTGAACCTTAACTCACGCCAGAGACGCCTAGTTGAACCTTAACTCACGCCAGAGACGCCTATTTCAGCCTTAACTCATGATAGACGCCTAGTTGAACCTTAACTCACGCCAGAGACGTCTAGTTGAACCTTAACTCACGCCAGAGACATCTAGTTGAACCTTAACTCATGGTAGACGTCTAGTTGAACCTTAACTCACGCCAGAGACGTCTAGTTGAACCTTAACTCATGGTAGACGTCTAGTTGAACCTTAACTCACGCCAGAGACGCCTAGTTGAACCTTAACTCATGTTACACACATAGTTGAATCTTAACTCATGGTACACGCCTAATTGAACCTTAACTCATGGTAGACGTCTAGTTGAACCTTAACTCACGCCAGAGACGCCTAGTTGAACCTTAACTCACGCCAGAGACGCCTATTTGAGCCTTAACTCATGATAGACGCCTAGTTGAACCTTAACTCACGCCAGAGACGTCTAGTTGAACCTTAACTCATGGTAGACGCCTAGTTGAACCTTAACTCACGCCAGAGACGTCTAGTTGAACCTTAACTCATGGTAGACGCCTAGTTGAACCTTAACTCATGGTACACGCTTAGTTGAACCTAAACTCATGGTAGACGTCTAGTTGAACCTTAACTCACGCCAGAGACGTCTAGTTGAACCTTAACTCATGGTACACGCCTAGCTGAACCTAAACTCACGCCAGAGACGCCTAGTTGAACCTTAACTCATGGTACACGCCTAGTTGAACCTTAACTCACGCCAGAGACGCCTAATTGAACCTTAACTCATGGTACACGCCTAGTTGAACCTTAACTCACGCCAGAGACGCCTAATTGAAACCTTATCTCACGCCAGAGACGCCTAGTTGAACCTTAACTCACGCCAGAGACTCCTAGTTGAACCTTAATTCATGGTACACGCCTAGTTAAACCTTAACTCACGCCTGAAACGCCTAGTTGAACATTAACTCACGCCAGAGACGCCTAGTTGAACCTTAACTCACGCCAGAGACGTCTAGTTGAACCTTAACTCGTGGTACACGATTAGTTGAACCTTAACTCACGACAGAGACGTCTAGTTGAACCTTAACTCATGGTACACGCCTAGTTGAACCTTAACTCACGCCAGAGACGCCTAGTTGAACCTTAACTCATGGTACACTCCTAGTTGAACCTTAACTCACGCCAGAGACGCCTAATTGAACCTTAACTCATGGTACACGCCTAGTTGAACCTTAACTCACGCCAGAGACGCCTAATTGAACCTTAACTCATGGTACACGCCTAGTTGAACCTTAACTCACGCCAGAGACGCCTAATTGAACCTTAACTCATGGTACACGCCTAGTTGAACCTTAACTCACGCCAGAGACGTCTAGTTGAACCTTAACTCATGGTACACGCCTAGTTGAACCTTAACTCACACCAGAGACGTGTTAGTGAAGTTCGAACTTCGATGTGAGTTAAGTCTCATGTAATTATAATGCCGAGAATGTGTTTTTATTTTGCAGCAACGAAATGGGGGTCAGACTGGCAGGTGTCACCATTATTATTATAATCAAGGCAGGTATCATTATTATAATCAAGGAAGGTATCATTATTATAATTAGGGCAGGCATCATCATCATCATTATTATTATAATCAAGGCAGGTATCATTATTATAATCAAGGAAGGTATCATTATTATAATTAAGGCAGGCATCATCATCATTATTATTATAATCAAGGCAGGTATCGTTATTATAATCAAGGAAGGTATCATTATTATAATTAAGGCAGGCATCATCATCATTATTATTATAATCAAGGCAGGTATCACCAGAATCAACAGACAGTCCATGACTGAACTTAGGTCAGCTGGTTTGTTTTTCTCTCCAAGAAACTGAAGCAGAGAACAGCACGTTAAAGAATTATTAATAAAAAGGTCGCATAAGGTTGACTTTTGAAATGTCACGTCAAACTTTTTTATCTTGTGATGAGGTGAAAATTGAGTAAAAATTACTTTTTTTTTTTTTTTTGGCTCGATACAAAGGTATCTCCAACCCTCCACCGCAAAGATACCTCCAACCCTCCACCACAAAGGTACCTCCAACCCTCCACCGCAAAGATATCTCCAACCCTCCACCGCAAAGATACCTCCAACCCTCCACCACAAAGGTACCTCCAACCCTCCACCGCAAAGATACCTCCAACCCTCCACCACAAAGATACCTCCAACCCTCCACCGCAAAGATATCTCCAACCCTCCGCCACAAAGGTACCTCCAACCCTCCACCGCAAAGATACCTCCAACCCTGCACCACAAAGGTACCTTCAACCCTCCACTGCAAAGATACCTCCAACCCTCCACCGCAAAGATACCTCCAACCCTCCACCGCAAAGATACCTCCAACCCTCCGCCACAAAGGTACCTCCAACCCTCCACCACAAAGGTACCTCCAACCCTCCACCACAAAGATACCTCCAACCCTCCACCGCAAAGATACCTCCAACCCTCCGCCACAAAGATACCTCCAACCCTCCACCGCAAAGATACCTCCAACCCTCCACCGCAAAGATACCTCCAACCCTCCGCCACAAAGGTACCTCCAACCCTCCACCACAATGGTACCTCCAACCCTCCATCACAAAGATACCTCCAACCCTCCATCACAAAGATACCTCCAACCGTCCACCACAAAGGTACCTCCAACCCTCCACCACAAAGATACCTCCAACCCTCCATCACAAAGATACCTCCAACCCTCCACCACAAAGGTACCGCCAACCCTCCACCGCAAAGGTACCTCCAACCCTCCACCAAAAAGATACCTCCAACTCTTCGCCACAAAGATACCTCCAACCCTCCACCACAAAGGTACCTCCAATCCTCCACCACAAAGGTACCTCCAACCCTCCACCACAAAGATGCCTCCAACCCTCCACCACAAAGGTACCTCCAATCCTCCACCACAAAGGTACCTCCAACCCTCCACCGCAAAGATACCTCCAACCCTCCACCACAAAGATACCTCCAACCCTCCACCACAAAGGTACCTCCAACCCTCCACCACAAAGATACCTCCAACCCTCCACCACAAAGGTACCTCCAACCCTCCACCACAAAGGTACCTCCAACCCTCCACCACAAAGATACCTCCAACCCTCCACCACAAAGGTACCTCCAACCCTCCACCACAAAGGTACCTCCAACCGTCCACCACAAAGATACCTCCAACTCTCCACCACAAAGGTACCGCCAACCCTCCACCGCAAAGGTACCTCCAACCCTCCACCGCAAAGGTACCTCCAACCCTCCACCACAAAGATACCTCCAACCCTCCACCACAAAGATACCTCCAACCCTCCGCCACAAAGATACCTCCAACCCTCCACCACAAAGGTACCTCCAACCCTCCACCACAAAGGTACCTCCAACTCTCCGCCACAAAGATACCTCCAACCCTCCACCGCTAAGGTACCTCCAACCCTCCACCACAAAGATACCTCCAACTCTCCGCCACAAAAATACCTCCAACCCTCCACCGCAAAGGTACCTGCAACCCTCCACCACAAAGGTACCTCCAACTCTCCACCACAAAGGTACCTCCAACTCTCCACCACAAAGGTACCTCCAACCCTCCGCCACAAAGGTACCTCCAACCCTCCATCACAAAGATACCTCCAACCCTCCACCGCAAAGATACCTCCAACCCTGCACCACAAAGGTACCTCCTCCAACTCTTCGCCACAAAGATACCTCCAACCCTCCACCACAAAGGTACCTCCAATCCTCCACCACAAAGGTACCTCCAACCCTCCACCACAAAGATGCCTCCAACCCTCCACCACAAAGGTACCTCCAACCCTCCACCACAAAGGTACCTCCAACCCTCCACCGCAAAGATACCTCCAACCCTCCACCACAAAGATACCTCCAACCCTCCACCACAAAGGTACCTCCAACCCTCCACCACAAAGATACCTCCAACCCTCCACCACAAACGTACCTCCAACCCTCCACCACAAAGGTACCTCCAACCCTCCACCACAATGGTACCTCCAACCCTCCACCGCAAAGATACCTCCAACCCTCCACCACAAAGGTACCTCCAACCCTCCACCGCAAAGATACCTCCAACCCTCCACCACAAAGGTACCTCCAACCCTCCACCGCAAAGATACCTCCAACCCTCCGCCACAAAGGTACCTCCAACCCTCCACCACAAAGGTACCTCCAACCCTCCACCACAAAGGTACCTCCAACCCTCCACCGCAAAGATACCTCCAACCCTCCACTGCAAAGGTACCTCCAACCCTCCACCACAAAGGTACCTCCAACCCTCCACCACAAAGGTACCTCCAACCCTCCACCACAAAGGTACCTCCAACCCTCCACTGCAAAGATACCTCCAACCCTCCACCGCAAAGGTACCTCCAACCCTCCACCGCAAAGATACTTCCAACCCTCCACCGCAAAGGTACCTCCAACCCTCCACCGCAAAGATACCTCCAACCCTCCACTGCAAAGGTACCTCCAACCCTCCACCACAAAGATACCTCCAACCCTTCGCCACAAAGGTACCTCCAACCCTCCACCGCAAAGGTACCTCTAACCCTCCACCGCAAAGATACCTCCAACCCTCCACCGCAAAGATACCTCCAACCCTCCATCGCAAAGATACCTCCAACCCTCCACCGCAAAGATACCTCCAACCCTCCACTGCAAAGATACCTCCAACCCTCCATCACAAAGGTACATCCAACCCTTCACCACAAGGGTACCTCCAACCCTACACCACAAAGGTACCTCCAACCCTTCTCCATAAAGGTACCTCCAACCCTCCACCACAAAGGTACCTCCAACCCTTCACCACAAAGATACCTCCAACCCTCCGCCACAAAGGTACCTCCAACCCTCCACCACAAAGGTACCTCCAACCCTTCACCACAAAGGTACCTCCAACCCTCCACCGCAAAGGTACCTCCAACCCTCCACTGCAAAGATACCTCCAACCCTCCACCGCAAAGGTACCTCCAACCCTCCACCGCAAAGATACTTCCAACCCTCCACCGCAAAGGTACCTCCAGCCCTCCACCGCGAAGATACCTCCAACCCTCCACCGCAAAGGTACCTCCAACCATTCACCACAAAGGTACCTCCAACCCTCCACCACAAAGATACCTCCAACCCTCCACCGCAAAGATACCTCCAACCCTCCACCACAAAGGTACCTCCAACTCTCCACCACAAAGGTACCTCCAACTCTCCACCACAAAGGTACCTCCAACCCTCCACCACAAAGGTACCCCCAACCCTCCACCACAAAGGTACCTCCAACCCTCCAGAACGGTTAATATGGTTACCTCCAATTTTATTTTCTTAAAATTAGCAAAGTTGCACTTACAAATCCGTCATTTCCTGTACGATACACCACTCTCAAAAGTTTGAAGCCGATATAAAGAAGCATTCTCAAGGAAACCAGCATCACCTTTTTTCACTGTGACAAACTGCAACGTATACAGTCCAGAACCACTTTAAACTTTCCACTAAGTTTTGAGAGTTTGAAGCTGATCTGAAGAAGCATGCTCCAGTTATTGTATGTAAACCAAACTGGGACATACAAAGCAAAATACACCAGTGTTGAAAGTTTGAAGTCGATCAACAGAAGCATTCTTCAGTTACTTCCTGTACACCGATATTTTATTTACTCTTGATTACGTGATTAAATTGCCAGACTTTTTATGCACACAAATTAAAACTATATTTAACCTTTCTGACTGTTAGATACACCATCGTTGTAAGTTTGAAGCCGATCAGAAGAGGCATTTTCAAGTTATTGCACGTCAAATCAAACTCAGTTTTAAAATAAAGTTCTCACTATCACACCGACACAGTTCAATAATAATTAACACTTTATTTAAGTAAGATAAACAAGCTGATAAATCAGACACATGTGTGACACTTGAGCGTCTTTATTGGGGAAACATTTCGCCACACAGTGGCTTCATCAGTCCATACAAAGAATGGTGAAGATCCGAAGGAGAGTGAGGTAATCAGTCCCTCAACCTGGGGTCAATGTAACCATTCCATCAAACTTGATGGACTGGGTGTGGGTGCACCCAGGCCTGGAAGTTTGACGACGATCAGGTGAGACATTCTCAAGTTATCCCTCAAAAACCATGGATACATGAAAAGAAAATAGGCTAGCTGGCCCAGTGGCTAAAGCGTCGGTCTGGAGTTTTGTGACTCTCTGATCGCGCGTTCTAACCCCACCCGTAGTATGGCTAGGATTCAGTCATTACACATGTCCTTTTAAAAGTACAATAAGGACAATACCGTGACTGAAACAATACACAAATAACCCGCGAGTTATTTGTGTACATATCCATTTTTGGGGGATACCTAATTAGTACCAGGTGTAGGAATTAATAGAATGTTCAAGAGTTAATATTAAGTGAAGTTAATAATATAATCGTAAATATTTAATAAAATGATACTAATACTACCAATAAAAATAAATAAACATAATAGTAGGCTACTAGGAGTTGCGGGCTAGCTAGAAGAGAGTACTAGTGACGAACACCTCTGTTAGACACTCAACGCTACTTTCATAAATGAATAACCTGTTACAATTCTCGCTGTAAGACGCCGCAAACATTTAACCTACAAATGCAGCTTTCGTTGTTTTGCAATCGGCAGTTCGTTCCCTCCCCAACAAGCTACGTAGGCTAAGACTATTTTCTCGGGTTGGACTGCGGCGGCGGGAGGAGGCGCTCTTCCGTGCTAGGAGGGAACTAGTTTTTGCCAAGCGTCGCTCTGCTTGCGCCTGTCATCCTCGCTCTGGCCTCTCTCACTTCATTATCACTCCTGCCAACCTCCAGAAAAAAATATAAAATAATTCTCGGCTCAAGTTCTCATCTTTTGATTCACGGTAAATTATCTCCGGGTTGGGTTCTGATGGAGAGTAAGTAGTACTGAGCGTCTCTCTGCTCTACGGGAAAAGTAAAAGTGTTTAGACGATAAATGCAGAGAGAAAAAAATATAGGTAAGAGGTTAATGCAGCTAGATGATGTTTCAGTCCCTGCTCGCTCCGCGAAAGGTGTCCCCGTGTTTCGTAACCCCAGCCCTCCCTACCGCCCTGCACGAGAAAATGAATAATACAGAGTGTGGCACAGGTTTCTAATTTAGTTAATTGTGATGAAAATTTGAAGTGTATCAGTATAGCTATTACAATTTATTTAAACACACCAGCCACCTCCCACCGAGTTATGGGCACCAGAAAATAAACAAGACAACGTTTTCATTATAATACACGAATTATGCAAAGAAACTAGTACCCTAATTTATGTATGTATATATATATATATATATATATATATATATATATATATATATATATATATATATATATATATATATATATATATATATATATATATATATATATGTCGTGCCTAATAGGTAAAACTGGTCAATTAGCAAGAATTCATTTAAAATTAAGGCCTTTCTAAAATTTTTTCTTATACATTTAAAAATATTTTTTTTCATTTATGTTAGTATAAGAATTAATGATTTTGTGGGAAAAGAACTTTAAAAACTAACCTTATTATAACAAGCGCAATTTAATTTAGCCAAATGCAACTAAATATATTTTAGATAAGTTTACAATAATAATAAAGTTCTTTTGGTACAAAATTATTAACTTTACATTAACATAAATGAAAAAAAAAAAGTGCTGAGCTTGCTACCATCTGCAGCTCATAAGACTGCCATCCCCACGAGCCCCTTTGAGGCGGGGTAGATGGCAGACCAGAGGCCTAGCTTCTCCCTACGAGCCCCGTGAGGGCGGGGAATGTGGCTAGGCCTGGGGACACTTGGTCCCAAAGATGAGGAGGTACTTGTACCTCCTCCCATGGGAGACTTAAGTCTCGAGACACTCCCCAGATAGGGAGCCAAGGCCGGGTCACCACTACTTGGAAAAGACCCGGACCGGGAGAATACCGGCGAAAAAAAAAAAAAAATGAAAAAAATACATCTTTAAACGTATAAAGGAAAATTTTAGAAAGGAATTAATTTTAAATGAGTTCTTGCTAATTAACCAGTTTTACCTATTCGGCACGACACACAAACAATCTAACACAAAGTGGGAATTATCGCGGTTGCTCTTTGCTGATGACACTGTGCTTTTGGGAGATTCTGAAAAGAAGTTGAATAGGTTGGTGGATGAGTTTGGTAGAGTATGTAAAAGAAGAAAATTGAAAGTGAATATAGGAAAGAGTAAGGGAATGAGGATAAAAAAAAATAGGTGACGAAAGATTGGATATCAGATTGGAGGGAGAGAGAATGGAGGAAGTAAATGTATTCAGATATTTAGGAGTAGACGTGTCAGCGGATGGGTCTATGAAGGATGAGGTGAATCATAGAACTGATGAGGGGAAAAGGGTGAGTGGTGCACTTAGGAGTCTGTGGGGACAAAGAACTTTGTCCTTGGAGGCAAAGAGGGGAATGTATGAGAGTATAGTTATACCAACGCTCTTATATGGGTGTGAAGCGTGGGTGGTGAATATTGCAACAAGGAGAAGGCTGGAGGCAGTGTCTGAGGGCAATGTGTGGTGCGAATATAATGCAGAGAATTCATAGTTTGGAAATTAGGAGGGCTGAGGAGGGGTTGATTAAGGTGGGTCGGACATGTAGAGAGAATGGAACAAAGCAGAATGACTTCGAGAGTGTATAAATGTATAGTGGAGGGAAGGCAGGGTAGGGGTCAGCCTAGGAATGGTTGGAGGGAGGGGGTAAAGGAGGTTTTGTGTGCGAGGGGCTTGGACTTCCAGCAAGCATGCGTGAGCGTATTTGATAGGAGTAAATGAAGACTAATGGTTTTTAAGACTTGACGTGCTGTTGGAGTGTGAGCAAGGTAACATTTATGAAGGGATTCAGGGAAACTGGTAGGCCGGACTTGAGTCCTGGAGATGGGAAGTACAGTGTCTGAACTCTGAGAGAGGGGTGTTAATGTTGCAGTTGTATAACTGTAGTGTAAGCATGCCTCTGGTAAGACAGTGATCGCGTGAATGATGAAAGTTATTCTTTTTCGGGCCACCCTGCCTTGGCGGGAAACGGCTGATGTGTTGACAAAAAAAAAATTGAGTTCTGGACCAAGAAGACGGCTTGGAAAATTTCCTTATTACTAACCAACTGACTATTGGGACACTGGCTGAACACTGTCATAGGCCAGTGAAAAGTAGAAGAATGGGAAGGGAGGGGAAGGAATAAAGGAAAAGGGGTGAAGGGAGAAAAAGTTAGAGAGAGAGAGAGAGAGAGAGAGAGAGAGAGAGAGAGAGAGAGAGAGAGAGAGAGAGAGAGAGAGAGAGAGAGAGAAACATGACAAATGCGACCGTGCAGCGCTAGCCTTTAAAATGAGGTCACATAATGGAGCACGTAATATAAGGAACCAGAGGACGGAGGAAAGGAGCAGGGAGGGGGGAGGCGAGAAGGATAGAGATGATGAAGAGGAATAAGCAGAGAAGGTGGAAATGGGGATAAGGTAAAAGGGTCTGTAGCCTATGATGGAATAGGTTACAGACTCCAGACTCGTCGAAATCCAATGTGTAACTTTTAAATGACGAATTATTGTCAATATATTCATAAGATCATGTTTGATCCTTCTGATAAAACATGATTCTTCGGATCAAGAGTCCTTCACCGGCATTATTTCACACTGACTAAAGAGCTTGAAGGACGAAGCTGTGAATGCAGGGAATGAAGTTCACCTTCCTAGTATTGTTGTCTAGTAGCTCAATCCAAATTTGACGGAACTTGAAATGGAACAACATGGAGACCACAAACTGACTACGGTCCAAAGGATCGGCTGGACCTAGTGGTGGCAAATTAACACAGTCCTGTGGCTATTTAAGGAGATCTGGTAGCGCTGTCGAGGCCAGATCTTCTGTTTGATTAAGCTCGGCGATGTTTACAAACTTTGGTGAAAAGCTAACGAAGTTAGTTGGAGATGTAATGTGATCTGGTGGTGAATTAGTGAGACTATAGGAATCTGTCTGCTGGTTCATGAAATGCGAGAAGTTAGCGAGGTTTGGATGCGACTGAAGGAATCCATCTACTGGTTCTTGAAGTGCGACTTGAGGTTAGCGAGGTCTGGATGCACCTAAAGGAATCCTACTACTGATTCCTGAGGTGCAACTTCAGAGTTGGCAAGTTGCTGTGACGTCTTTATAGCATTCGCGAACACACCTGAAAGGGATGAGAGTGCACTGATGCCGGAAAAGGGCTCTTGATCTCAAGGAAATGAAGTTATCCTCCCTTTCTTATCTGTAGGGAATCATATTGCCTCCCACCTCCCAGTCGCAGTCTGACCCCCTCTGGGGACTTAACTAGAACCAGCGATGAGGCAACGAAAACCAACCACAACAAAACGAGTCATGGTAGCAAATAAACGAGGTGTGCGTCCTCAGTCTAGCGATGCGTTATGGCGCCTGAGAATTGGTGCTCAGCGAACTAGAGAGCTCCGAAGACGACTTAGTGTGGCGTCATTGTGGCCCGAGGATGGGTTCTCGGCAAGGTCTTCCAGACACTCGTCGAGTGCACACCATAATACTCCGCAGACATCCTACAATTTGATGCCGAATATAGCAAGAGAGATAGGCAACAAAGGCACTTTTAGAAGAGAAAGCCTCTAATAATCAAGTACTTGAAAAAAACCATTGTGGGTAATAAAGTCCCACTCTGGGTAACAGAAGCCCACTGTGTGTTTTAAAATCTCATTGTGGGTAATAAAGTGCCACTATAGGCAATAAAAATCACGGTTACATGTATCTTTGAATCGCCATTCGTCGGCATACGCCGCTGTTGTGTACCATCATAACGAAACTCGCGAATCACCACTTCGATTACGACTGGAGAATCATTAATCAGTGTGCCGGTGACGAGCTAGAGAAGAACTAGGAGGCCTAGATGCAACTTGATGCTTGGGACGCCAATGCACCACACAACAGCCTTAGAAAATGCTATATTTATATTAAGCTCTTAACCCGTGCAGTTCATTTACCACAGAGAGTGGCTGAGGCTCGACCCTCCGCGACAGATGAAAAGCTCGTCCTCCGGCCCCAGATTTTTTTTTTTCTTTTTTTAGCAGTAGTGACGCAACTTTGTGTAATCGCTCTTATGACCGTCAGCGATCAAGGAATTAAGTTTTTTGACGCCTGAGCAGGCGTCGGTGTGGATCAATGTTCCCAGACAATGCAAGAGTCTGATTACCTGCCATGACGAGGCAGGAGGAGGAGAAGCTCTCAATGCAGACACACCGTCGCCTGCATTCCATAGTCTTGCAACAGTGACATCCACAAACACAAACTCGGCTGATGGGAGGCGTAATCACCCACATACGACTTCTCTCACACTCTCTGGAGCTGTTTTAGACTTTTTTTTCTACTAACAGTTGAGTAAATCAACACGCGCGTGACTGGCGCGTCTTCAGAGCGTGGAAAAATATTTGGACCAGGAATGAGTGTGCGGAGTGGAGTAATGATGATGGAGGTCGATCAGAATGGGAGGAAACTACTAGACTCTCGACTCTGAGGTACAGAGAAAACGGAAGAGTGAAGATGTATACGGGATGAAAAAGGTGTGGATGAAGATGAGGGCTTGGTTGATGGAAGAGGTCTTGGAGGATGGAATAGAGAGAAGAGAGGGGATGGGGAGTTTAAGAGGTGCGGGAACTGCAGTATGGCAACACTTACCACACAATAAACTATGATTCTAGTGCAGGGATGAACAATTATTTTGCCTGGTGGCAGAACCGGATTAAGATTTTGTAGCCCCCTGGGCTACTGGTTCTGTGAAGCCCTTAATGATATTTTCAAAAGGAAAAAAAATAATCACAACAGTAAACTCATCATATACGTGATGTAAGAACAATCTCTAGAGGCCCTCCAGCTGGCGGAGGCCCCTAAAGCCCATGGCTTTAATCCAGCCCTACCTAATAGACCACAACACAGTCTTAGTCTGCTTTCATACGCTGCAGCCAGCACACTTTTGACGTAAAAAAATAAATACTTTATATGAGCACAAATTCATGTCTTTCATTTTTGTATACATTAAAGATTAAGATACATTATTGATATCAGTTAACTATTAAAATTATACTTTGACATGTTCCCTTTTAAGGACCCCAGTGGAAATAAGTCACTCTGACTTTTTTTTTAGGTTATCCTAGGTTCTCTACACATATGCTGCTACGTATGATAATCTATGTAACTGTATTTGTGTATACCTGAATAAACTTACTTATTTCGCCTCAATAAACTTTCTTCCCACAGACGCCTAAACACACCACTCTGTAATTCACTTCGACTTTCATAGCCATTTGCTAATATGCCCAGTTGCAAACCAGTGAGCAGACATTTATTCAATAAGAATATTTTCATAATTATCAGGATGCGAGGAGCTCACACAGCCATATACTCACAATTGACAAGTGGGAGATTGTACTGTAGGTTGAAGGTGCTGCTGCTGTTGAAGGTTTAGAGGGTCACCAAAACTTACGCCTTATGAGATGGTGTTGTCGGGGTTGGTAAGGGATACCAGAGCGTTTCCCTCTTTGAGCCCTGCCTCCCGGGAGTCTAGTAAGTTTATTCAAGTATACACAAATAAAGTGACAGATTATCATATATAGCAGCATATGTGTAGAGAACCTAGGATAACCCAAAAAAAGTCAAAGTGACTTATTTCTATTGGGGTCCTTTTATTACCTTATTATTATACTATAAAGGAGATAATATCTTATCATTATACTATAAAGGAGATAAACTAGGAATAAAGTAAATTGAGTTATATATATTTGTATGTGTGTTTGCTAAAAATATAAAAAATTATTCTCCCCCCTTTCTGTCGCTACATTCATTAGACACCTTTTGGCTCTTTTCTTGAACTGGTTCATGCTAAGATTGATTTTGACATGTGCAGGCAGTCTGTTCCATTCCTTTATTGCTGTACAATAAAAGGTGTTTGAAGCCTGGCCACTGACTGTGGGTACTACAAAGTTGTGCTCTCTCCCCCTAGTACTATGATTGCTTTGATTCCAAACCTTGACAAAACTGGCAGCAAGATATTTTGGACACTGTGAGCAGTTTTATAAACTTAAGTTAACTTCAGTAGTTTTACTCTGTTTTCAACATTCAGCATATCCAATTGTTGTAGTTCATCCTGGCCTACATGTTCTCTTGGACCAAGGTCCAGGATGACTCTTACCATTTTCTGGATAATTTGTAATCTTTCAGTTTTTTGACAAGGCAGAATACCATGAAGAGCAAGCGTAGTCCATATGACATTGTATAGGGTCCTGTGAGCCTCAGTAGGTAGATACTGTGCTTGTCTGTAGAGGATCTTCGGTCTGACATTCGCTTTATTTACTACACTGTTTCTTATCAAATTCTCCTGACATGCTTGGGTCAAAGGGGATTCCCAGATATCCCAGTCTGGGAAAAATATGTTGCATAAATATGGGAGTTTCCTTCGGAAAGAGAAACAGTAACATGAAATTCCCAAGTTAGATCAGATGGGTCCCAGGTCTATGCACCAACACAGCCTATCATCTCACTCCCTGAGCAACACTTCAAAATTACCAACGTCGGAGCTAAAGTCAAAAATGATTGCCATATGAGATGGTGAACGTTGTTACTGCTTTTACTGACAGTAAGTGAAGTGACCCGCATCCTCTTGGAACATAAAAAAAAACCAAGGGAAAAACGAAACATAGCGACGAGAGCTCCTGAAGGTACGAGAACAAGACCGTACGTAACGTTGATCTGCACTCACCCCGGGATTAACAGAGTGGGGGAACTAAAGAAAGTTATCTGTCTTGAAAGCAAATTAAAAACACGCAGCTAATCTGGTTATACCATCAAGCATTGGCAGATCTTGCTGCTATGACCGCCTAACTCCCGCTTCTGATTATGACAATCAAATCAAAATGAAATGTTCCTTAAATGAGACAGGGTATAAATTTTGCCAAATTACTAGATATAGTGGCGAGCCAGACAGAATTTACTGGCTGGTCAGTTATGGTCCGCTGACCGTATTTTGCCCATTGGATACAGTCATGGTACCGACAGGAATAAAGACAAGTTACAGATGCAGAACTTTCTTTGTGAGAACGTTTCGCTCTATGAAGAGCTTTGTTAAGTCAATGACTGACTTGGTGAAGCTATACACGTTGTCGCAGTGAAAGCTTGCTCTGTACCTGTCTTGTCTTCGCTATAGTTCTAGTGTTGCTGGATTGTAGGCACTGATAATAGAGCCGGGGGAGGGGGTCTGTGGAGCGCCTCAACGCCCCAAGATATCCCCTTCAAGAGAGAATTAATTTTGATTTAATACATTCACTTACACTCCCTATGCCATCCTGTGGGTGGTAGTCACAAGATTACAGAGGCAAACAATGGGTCAATGGAACTGGGTTCCCAAGTAATGGTAGCTAAGCAAGCTACATTGGTAACGAACTACTTACGATTTTTTTTGTCTGGTTACAGTTGTAATGAACTGATAATACAGAAGAAGTGAGAGTGCGTTACCATTTGCTCTGTTCATCAGAGAGCAACTCTTCCTAAGTAGGCGATGAAAGTTCCCAATACCTCTGCCGCACTACAAATGTCCTGTCAGGTAGCTGACTAGAATAATTCACCACTTTTTTTTTTTGTATCTTGGGTGTGTCCTGCTCTCCTTTCGGCACCATGCCGACAGTATTGAGGAAGACTCCAGCTAAAGTGGACAGACGGGATTCTGGTTGTGATTAGCAACTGCACCTTTCACTCTGGTTCATGTTGGCTGTCAGAGGTGAGTGTGGGTGTTCACCCACCACCACACACTTGCCCTTCCCCTCGTTACACACACACACACACATATTCGAGTGTGTTCCTATATAACGCCCGTGGAAACGCTCACCACAAGGTCATCCTCGCTCCTGCCCTCAGGAATGTTTTGACGTTACGTAAACTGATTTCTACATTTATATAAATTCAGACATTGAAACAAAATCTGTTGCTAACTACCGCTACTACTGTTACTACTGCTACGACCAATAATACTGCTACTGCTGCTGCTGCTGCTGCTACTACTACTACTACTACTACTACTACTACTACTACTACTACTACTACTACTACTTCTACTACTAATACTACTACCACTACTACTACTACTTCTACTACTACTACTACTACTAATGCTACTACTACTAACAACAATATAAACCATAACAATTACTAAAAGGAAAATAATAATAATAATAATAATAATAATAATAATAATAATAATAATAATAATAATAATAATAATGCTAAGCTGGAAGGCCACAGCCCCCAGTAATATTCCCTGGCCATTATTGTAACATCTGACGAGATGTGTTTCTATATCTGTCCATTCACCTTTCCCACAGTGAAAAGGTGAATGTGTGTTAAGAATTGTGGGAGCTATGAATCAGTGTGAAGGCTGGAACGGGGAGGAAGTGAGCTGAAGGGATGTGGGAGTGGTGAGTTTTTAAGAGAGTGGGATTTGAATGGATGTGGGAGTGAGTAGGAAGGGTATGGGAGTGAGTTGGAGAAGAACGAAAGAAGAACGCCTGAGTTAGTAATCTTCTCCAGTATTTCAAATATAGAAAAAAAGTGAATGTTGTTTGTATGCGGACATTCACTTCTTTCATATAGATGTACCTGAAAATAAGGAAGGCGATGCAAAACACCCACCGGGAGGGGGGGGGGTAGAGCTGAATAATAGCCCTAGGCCCTTCGTGTTGCAATCAATACGACTTACCGTCTCCTGTCTCCCTACCTCATTCCAGATAGAACGTTTCCCTGAACGAATCTGCTTGGACTTACAACTCATTTCTGCAACACTGCAAGCTCCTGATGATGTGTTGATTGTAACAGGAAAGGCCTAGAGCCATCATTCAGCTGTCCCTGTGGTTGTTACGTATCGTTCATTCGCGATTATTGCACAAGGGAGGCAGGCGATGTTGAACCCAAAAGACCGAAGAAAAAGGGAATTATGAAGGAGGAAACAGCAATGTGTACCTACTCTGAGGGGAGAGGAGGAGGAGGAGGTACATAAGACAGAATAAGGAAGACCTATTGTTTAGACAACAATACGAGGCAGGAAAAACTCAGCAGGAAAAGAGCAGAGGGGGAAAAAGTGCAGTGACCCCAGTGCTACAGTGACCCTAGTGCTACAGTGACCCTAGTGCTTCAGTGACCCCAGTGCTACAGTGACCCTAGTGCTACAGTGACCCTAGCGCTTCAGTGACCCCAGTGCTACAGTGACCCTAGTGCTTCAGTGACCCCAGTGCTTCAGTGACCCCAGTGCTGCAGTGACCCCAGTGCTACAGTGACCCAAGTGCTGCAGTGACCCAAGTGCTGCAGTGACCCCAGTGCTGCAGTGACCCAAGTGCTACAGTGACCCCAGTGCTGCAGTGACCCAAGTGCTACAGTGACTCCAGTGCTGCAGTGACCCCAGTGTTGCAGTGACTCCAGTGCTGCAGTGACTCCAGTGCTGCAGTGACTCCAGTGCTGCAGTGACCCCAGTGATGCAGTGACCCCAGTGCTGCAGTGACCCCAGTGCTACAGTGACCCAAGTGCTGCAGTGACCCAAGTGCTACAGTGACCCAAGTGCTGCAGTGACCCAAGTGCTGCAGTGACTCCAGTGCTCCAGTGACCCAAGTGCTACAGTGAACCAAGTGCTACAGTGACTCCAGTGCTGCAGTGACCCAAGTGCTACAGTGACCCAAGTGCTGCAGTGATCCAATTGCTGCAGTGACCCAAGTGCTGCAGTGATTCAAGTGCTACAGTGACTCCAGTGCTGCAGTGACCCAAGTGCTACAGTGACCCAAGTGCTACAGTGACTCCAGTGTTGCAGTGACCCAAGTGCTACAGTGGCCCAAGTGCTGCAGTGACTCCAGTGCTGCAGTGACTCCAGTGCTGCAGTGACTCCAGTGCTGCAGTGACTCCAGTGCTGCAGTGACTCCAGTGCTGCAGTGACTCCAGTGCGACAGTGACCCAAGTGCTGCAGTGATCCAAGTGCTACAGTGACCCAAGTGCTGCAGTGACCCAAGTGCTGCAGTGACCCCAGTGCTACAGTGACCCAAGTGCTGCAGTGACCCCAGTGCTACAGTGACCCTAGTGCTTCAGTGACCCCAGTGCTGCAGTGGCCCCAGTGCTGCAGTGACCCCAGTGCTGCAGTGACCCAAGTGCTGCAGTGACCCCAGTG
Source organism: Cherax quadricarinatus (assembly GCF_038502225.1). Classification (NCBI taxonomy): domain Eukaryota; kingdom Metazoa; phylum Arthropoda; class Malacostraca; order Decapoda; family Parastacidae; genus Cherax; species Cherax quadricarinatus. The sequence goes on from NC_091309.1 coordinate 15,460,224, forward strand.
CAGCAGTGACCCCAGTGCTTCAGTGACCCACGTGCTGCAGTGACCCAAGTGCTGCAGTGACCCCAGTGTTGCAGTGACCCAAGTGCTGCAGTGACCCCAGTGCAGCAGTGACCCCAGTGCTGCAGTGACCCAAGTGCTGCAGTGACCCCAGTGATGCAGTGACCCCAGTGCTGCAGTGACCCCAGTGCTACAGAGAATTGGAAACAAAGTACAATATAAGAAAGGAGGAAGTAGGAAAAGCAGTAATATAGAGTAATAAAGCGTAGAAGAATGCACAAAGGAAGGGGGTAATAGAGGGATGGGGTTTATTAAACTACTTAGACAGACACGAGAATATGTCACAGCGCAGGAAATAAAAATGTAAATCGAGAGACATTGTCCATCAACAACAGAAACTGAAAAAAAAATCTCGACGAGAACAGAAGACAGAATTATAACTGAAAAAAACTAAATTAAATAGTAGCACTGAGGAAAAAATGAAATGTTCATATGGAACGAGAGGAACGTGGGGCGGGAGAAACGAGAGGAACGTGGGACGGGAGGAACGTGGGACGGGAGGAACGTGGGGCGGGAGAAACGAGAGGAACGTGGGACGGGAGGAACGTGGGACGGGAGGAACGTGGGACGAGAGGAACGAGGGGCGGAAGGGACGAGAGGAACGAGAGGAACGCGGGACGGGAGGAACGAGAGGAACGTGGGGCGGGAGGAACGAAAGGAACGTGGGACGAGAGGAACGAGAGGAACATGGGACGGGAGGAACGAGAGGAACATGGGGCGGAAGGAACCAGAGGAACATTGGTCGGGAGGAACGAGAGTAACATGGGACGGGAGGAACGAGAGAAACGTGGGACGGGAGGAATGAGAGGAACGTGGGACGGGAGGAGCGAGAGGAACATGGGACGGGAGGAACGAGAAGAACGTGGGACGAGAGGACAGAACGAGAGGAACGTGGGACGGGAGGAACGAGAGGAACATGGGACGGGAGGAATGAGAGGAACATGGGACGGGAGGAACGAGAGGAACATGGGACGGGAGGAACGAGAGAAACGTGGGACGAGAGGAAAGAACGAGAGGAACGTGGGATGGGAGGAACGAGAGGAGCATAGGACGGGAGGAACGAGAGGAACATGGGACGGGAGGAACAAGAGGAACTTGGGACGAGATGAACGTGGGATGAGAGGAAAGAACGAGAGAAACGTGGGACGGGAGGAACGAGAGGAACATGTGACGGGAGGAACGAGAGGAACGTGGGTCGGGAGGAACGAGAGGAACGTGGGACGAGAGGAAAAAACGAGAGGAACGTGGGACGGGAGGAAGGAGAGGAACATGGGACGGGAGGAATGAGAGGAACGTGGGACGAGAGGAAAGAACGAGAGGAACGTGGGACGGGAGGAAAGAACGAGAGGAACGTGGGACGGGAGGAACGCGAGTAAAACTAAACGAGAAAAACGAGGAACGAGAGGAACACAGAACGAGAGGAATGGAAGAAACTTAGAAGGAGAGGAACTGGAGGTACGTGACTGGAACAGTTCACCCGCACTTAGGAGAGGACCAGCATAGAGCTCGATACGGCGCACGATGTCAGTGACCCTATACCCCACAACAACAACAACTACACAGCAACCAACCTCGCTGTTTTTTTTTATACTCCCCCTCACCCCTTGTGAAAGTTACACCTCAAAAAACACTCCAGAAATGGATGCCAAACATCCGTTGCATCCCCCCCTTCCAAAAAAAAATATGCCATTGTGTTTTTTTAAATTACATCATATTTTGGAAAATGACGAAACTCCTTTTGCCTACAGATCGATGTCGTCAATAATAAGAAAAATCAAAGAGAGTTATGTCCTAGGGAAGAATGACATATATCTCTAGTGAAAGTAATAAACCCATGGGGGGGGGGGTTACACAGGTGACAGAAGTAATTGATAGTACAAATAGTTTGAGCGTCAACCTTTAATGGCATCACCGGAATGTTTGATCCTTTCCTTTGACAGAAAAGTAAAAAACAGGTTGGACACTTGGATTTAAAGTTCAGCATGTGTTGAATAATAATAATAATAATAATAATAATAATAATAATAATAATAATAATAATAATAATAATAGAAGAAATAATAATAGTAAAAGCAATAATAATAACATTTATAATGATAATATTTATAATAATAATATTTACAATGCTAATAATAATATTTATAATAATATTAAAAATAATAATAATAATATTAATAAAATTAATAATTATAATAAAGAAGGTCCTCCAGTGTACATCAGGGATTCTCAACTTTTCCTCCATCATTAACTTTTCCTCCATCATTAACTTTTCCTCCATCATTAACTTTTCCTCCATCATTAACTTTTCCTCCATCATTAACTTTTCCTCCATCATTAACTTTTCCTCCATCATTAACTTTTCCTCCATCATTAACTTTTCCTCCATCATTAACTTTTCCTCCATCATTAACTCCCTCGGCTTGATATATTTCTCCATTTAACCCCCGTTACTTCCATACAAAATATTTATGGCCATCATATAAGGGCAGAAAAACAAGGTCAGAAAAAATTAATTATTCAGGTTTTGCACAAAAATAACTTTATACATTCTTAACATACACACATACACACACATACACACACACACACACACACACACACACACACACACACACACAAACACACACACACAAACACACACACACACATACACACACATACACACATACACACACATACACACACACACACAAATAAAAACAAACAAAAAAAAACAATAAAAAAAAAAAACATAAAAACACAACACACACACACACACAAAACATAAAACACAAAACACACACACACATACAAAACACATACAAACACATACACACAAAAACACAAAACACAAACACACACACACACACACACACACACACACACAAAAAAAGGGGGGAACTTTAAAAGGAATTGGGGAATTTCCTTCAAGACTTTCCAGGGGGAGAGGGACCCGGGAAAAACCCGAAAGGGTGAAACTTTTTGGGGCAACAAAATGCAAGGAGGGCAGGGGAGGTTTTTTCCCCAAGGGGAAAAGGGAAATAATGGAAGAACAGAACGGGGTTTTGGGCCCCAAAAGGGGGAGGCAAAAACTAGGTGTCAAAAGAAAGGGGGAAAAGGTCAAAGACAGAAAACCCTCCGGGAAAAAAAAGGAGTTACCCAAAGAAGAACCGAAAATGGCAGATAAGAGGGAAGGCTCAGCGGCCCAATGAAATAAGCACCCAAAAGCCCAAAAGCCCCGGAAGCTTTGTGTCACCATCCGGAGGAAAACAACAGTCAGGAAAGGTGGTAGCTGGGGGGAAGGGTGTTTGGGGAATTCACAAGAAAAAAACGAGAGGAATGTCAGGGGGCTAAACACAAAATTTAAAGAAGTTTTTACGGGAAAACCCAAAAGGGGATTTTCCGGGGAAACCCCAGATTGGGAAACCAAAGTCTGGATGAGGAAATTAAAACCCAAAGGGGGAGGTAAAGAAGCTCATGGGGCCTTGACACCTCAAAATGGGCCCAGACAAACCTGTGGGTCCTTAAAGAGGGAGAAAATATTTTGCCCCAAAAAAAAATTTCCTTCATCATTTAAAACGGGAACCCCCAAAGGTATTGGAAGATCAAATGTATTTCCCTTTTAAAAAGGGGAAAGTGAGGCACTAAACACAGACCTGTATCACTAACTTTAAGTATGCAAGGTCAGGGAAAAACATTCAGGGGGAAAAGGGAGAAAAGGGAAAGAAACAAGATAAAATTTGCCAACCTTTTGGCTTTGGGGAAGGAAAACCCGGTCACAAACCTACTGGGAGTTTTTGACAAGGTGAAAAAGGGCAAAAGAGAAAGGGACTGCTTTTTTTTGGGACTGCAAGAAGGCCTTCGACACAGTTCCCAAAGGGGTTACTGCAAAAGCTAAGGATCAGGCAAAGACGGGAAAGGGCCCTGCAATGGATCAGGGGTTTACCTGACGGGGAGAGGCAAGAGTCCGGATGACAGGTGTCGGGAAGGGCCCTGGAAAAGAAACCAGGTTCAGCCCTGGGCCCCGGCTGTTCTTGGTTTTGTGAACGAAAAATTAAGGATGGGACTGGGTTTCCTTTTTTTGAGTGATGAAGGTTTTGGAAAAAAAATGGGATGGGGAACGGGCGGGAATTAAAAAAGGAATCGGGCCCCAGGCTACAAGCCGGGGCCCAAAAACAACTCCTTAAAGGTTTAAACCCCTCCAAAAAATGCAAAGTCATGAAGTTTGGGGGAAGGGGCAAAGAAGCCCGCAGACAAAATTATAGTTTAAAAGGGCCCCAAAATTTAAACCCACCCAAGGAAAAGATCTTAGTATAACCGGCATATCTCCTGGGGGCACATCAATCAAAAATTCCGCGGCATGGGGGCGCCGGGGCAAACCGGAAAGGTTCCGATACCTCAGAAAGGGTTGTTAAAAACCCCTGTATACCATTTCGTCAGGCCCATCTGGGGTTGCAGGCTTTGGGCACCAAACCAACCCAAGCACGTTCCAAGAAATTAGAAAAGAGAAAAGGGTTTTAAACAAGCCCAGTCCCAGAGCTACGGGGTTGTCCTACGGGAAAGGTTGGGGGGAAAATCGGCCTGTCACACGGGGAGGACAGGGGGGCGGGGGAAAACATTTTAACGACATTTAAAAAAGTGGGTAAAGGGGTGGACAAAAGGGATTTTCCCAGAGATGGGACACAAGAGGTCAAATTGGAAGTTAAAGATTGGATGGTTAAAAGGGATGAAAAAGTTTTTTCCCACAGGGGGAATGGGGGAATAGCCAGAAAGTGAGAGGGGAAAAAAGGGAACCATAAATTTTTAAGGGGAGGTATGATAAAGCTATGGGGAAAGGGAGAAGAGGACCCAAGTGCAATTGGGAAGGGGGCCAAAGGCATGACTCGACCCCTGCAACCAAAAATAGGTAAGACACATAACACACACACAAACACACACAATTGGGGAAAAGCCAAAACAAAAAACACACAAACACACACAAAACAACAAAACACACAAACACACCAACAAACACAACAATTTACACACAAAAACAACAACACAAACAACAAAACCCCACAAAATTTTAAAAAAAATAAAACACAAAAAAACACACACACACAAAAACACACAAAAACACACACACACACACACACACACACACACACACACACCACACACACACACACACATGACAGAGGGGAAGGTAACCGGGGTGTCCTTGTTTCCAGATGACGGTTGATAGAAAAAATTTCTTTCGATGGGAAGACAGGAGAATTAAAAAGGGATCGGGAAGGGGCCCCCAGCCCGGGGCCCCAGAAAATTGGCCCCCTGAAGTTCAATCCCACCAAGGTGCAAAGCCCAAAAAGGTTTGGAAAGAAAGACCGCAGACGGACGTCTGGGGGCCGAGCCCAAAAAATCATTAAAGGAAAAAAGATCGGGGGTAAGGATAACCCCGAAGGCACATCCCCAAAGCGCAAAATCAACCAAAAAACGGCTCTTATGGGCGCCTAAAAATCTCAGAACAGCATTAAAACATTTAAAAAAGGAACCGTTAGCCCCCTTCACCCCGTGTACTTGGGCCCATTTGGAGTATGCGGCACATTTTGGAAAACCCCCTTTGGCCCAAAGGCACGTAAAAACTAGAAAAAAAAGTAAAAAAGGTTTTCCAAAAAAGACTAGCCCCGGGAAAAGGGGTAGTTCTACGAGGAGGGGAAAGAAACCAACCGGACATTTGGAGGACAGGAAAGATAGGGGACATGATAAAAACATACAAAAAAACTGAGGGGAATTGACAAGGTAAAAAGACGGGATTTTCCAGAATTGGCCCGTAAAAAAGGGGAACATTTGGGAAAGTTGAAACACAGATAAATCACAGGGAGGGTTAAAGGTTTTCCCAAAACAGAGTAAAATTTGGGGTTTGGGAAAGGGTAGGGAGGAGGATCCAAACCAAAGCATAAAAAATGATAAAGCCAAAAGGGAAAAGGGGGCCCTTAGAAGGCCCGGTGAAGAGAGGGGGCCCGGGTTTAAATTACCCTAAACCTCAACTGGGTGAGTACAAGCGACACAACCACACACACCACACACACACACACACCACACACACACACACACACACAAAAACCAGACTAAGCCCCCTCCCATTAACACTAAAATGGGCTTTCCCCGGGGCTTTGAAATTTTGGGCCTTGAGGCTGACAAACCAAAAAGACCGGTTAAAATTGAAGGAAAGGGGAAAAAGGGGAAGGAAGGAAAACCCCCCTTTGGGGAAAAAATTTTAAAGGAAAAAAATTAAATATTTGAAAACCGGGAGTTTCCGGAGAGGGGTTGGGGTCCTCCCCCTGCGTCCTGTGACCGGGCCCCGGGGATCAGAGCCTGATAAACCAAAGGGCTGTTGGGCTGGCTCCCAAAAACCAACTCGGGGAAAGCCCGGCTGATCAGAAACTGATTTGGGGTGTTTTTCCAGTGCCGTTTGAAAACTCCAGGGTCTGTTGGTAATCCCCCTTATGGGGCGGGGAGGCAGTTAACAGTCTCGGGCCCCGAACTTCTGTATGGTCTTTTTAACGTGCTATTGACCCCCTTTTAGGGAGGATGGTCTGCCAAAAATCTTTTGCCGTAGGGGAGGGGATTTTCGGGGAAGTTCCCAAACTGTCCTCTAGGTTTTTCCCAGGTGTATAAATCATGTACCTCCTCCTGCGTTCCAGGAATACAGGTTTAAAACCCAAGCGCCCCAGTAATTGAGGTGTTTACTCCATTATGCGCCCCTTAAAAGGGGTTCTCTGTACTTTTTCACTGAACACCTCCCTTTGAAAGGTGCTGTTAGTGCAGAAAATTTTCCCAGCCTAGAAGAACAAGTGACCGGGAAAAAGTGTCATCATGGGCCTTTCCCTTTTTTTGAAGGTTCTCAATCCACCCCTTCTTTTTTTCTGAGATGCGAGATAAAAAATGTTATGGCCCTTTAAAGGTAAAAGATCCTCCGACATACTCCCAGGTTTTTGACGTTGGGTTTTCCCCTCATTTAGGGCCAGAATTTTTTTGGTACTCTGATGAAGTTTAAATTTCCCCATGTTTACCAAATCTAAAGTTTTGGGAAATTTCTCATCGTTGAACTTCATTTGTTTTCTGCAGCCCACTGAAAGATTTGGTTTATGTCCGCCTGGGGCCCAGTGTCTTTCAAAAAGAAAAACACTGTCATAGATTCGGGTGCCCTCTGCAAAGGGAAAACACGGGGCTGTGGCTGACATCCTTGCTATTCGGATTGGGGGAGGGAAAAAAGATGGGAGCGAGTACTGTGCCTTGTGGAACAGAGCCACCAGCTGCCTCGGGCTTTACTCTGGAATTCCCTTTGTGTTCTGTTAAAAGAAAATAAATCCATCGACCAACTTTTTCCCGTTATTCCTTTACCGCATTTTGTGGGTATTGCCATGGTCACACTTGGGCGGGGCTTTTTCAAAGTCTGTATATATTACATCTGCATTCTTTTTTTCTTTGGCATTTAGGAATTTTTTCATGGGGGGCCCAAAAGTTAAGGGGAACCCCGAGGGGGGCCCGTTCTAAAACCCCTTTGCCCCGAGTTTTTTGGGTTAGGGTTTCAGATGGGTGGTGATCTTGCTTCTTAGGACTTTTTAAAATTTTTTTTGAAATGGGATGTTAGGGGCTATTGGGGCCCCTTTTCTTTGCTTTTCTGCCCCCGTGGGGGCTATTCTGTTTTTTAGTAACTTGGAAACCCCGTGTCCAGCTTCTCCAGGGATGGAAAATTCGGATAGCAGTTCTTATGAACACAACCATGGTCTGGCCCCCAGGTCAAGGGGTGCATTACGCCCTGCAAAATCATTTTGGGGCCCGGGTAAAATCAGATAGGCCGTTTAATCAAATTTTTGGGTCTCCAAAAAAATTTAAATTTTATCCCTTTGACTCTCATCTGGTTGGCGCTTAAAAAAAAGTCATTTTGGGGCTTAAGGCCCACCATTTCCTTGCTGTCATCTGTATTGGGGCCCATCTTTTTTAAAAGGGCCCCCAAAATTTTGGTTTTTTTCTCGATTTTTATTTTCATGGAGAAAAAAAATCTGGGGTTTTTTTGATTTACCTCTTTTTGTTCTTCCCCGGGTTCCCGACTCCTTGGTTTTTGGGTTAAATTTTGATGCTTGTTTCTCGAAACCCGGGGTCTCTACGCATTTCCCGATATATTTTACCCTTTTAACCGCTCCCGTTACTCTTTCCGCCCCGAAAAAGGGGCCCTTTTTTCTTTCATTTTACATCTACCCCCCTTTTTTTTGGGAATAAACCTTTGCAACCGAGTGCCACCGAGTTAATCTGTTCCCAGGCAAATTGGGTTTTTTTGCTTAGGATATCTTCCCCGCCTTTTAAGGTTTTTGATTTTTATTTTGGGCCCCCTTTTTGTTTTTGGGATTGAATTAATTTTGGGGGCCCTCGACCAAACATTTTGTCGGTGGGGGCCCCCGGGAAATGTCGAAATTTAATATGTTGTGACTATATATTGTTTTTATGGGACATTTCATCAGATCACTTTCTAGTGAAATGAGGGCCCAGTGGTTTTTCCCGTCTAATGGGTCTATTATTTGCTGGGTTTTAAATTTTTTTTGCAGAGATTTAAAAAACTCGTGAGGGGAGTTTTTTCAGAGCTGCCCCCTGGGGTTATTCTGCAAAAATATTTATTTTATATTCCTTTTAGGTGCCTTAAATTGAAAAACCCCAGGGGCAAGATTTTAATTCAGGGGGCTGGGGTTTTCCCGACAGTGGGCAATTTTAAAAAGCTGTTCCTGGAAATTGGGATGTTGTTGACCCAAAAAATAAAAACAATAAATAAATTTTGGTTTTTCGACCTTTTCCGCAAAACTTCCACTACATCATTTGGGGCAAAAAGCTTAAAAAAAAGTGACCCTGTACAGGCCAACCCCCTTTGCCTGGGTTTCCCCTTTTCACATCTGTATAGGTTTAACTTGGGGAAACCATATTTCCTTTTTAAGGGTCCTTTTTTGGGGTTTTGGGGAAATCAAACATTGCCTTTGGTCTGCCCAAAACAGCCCCCGGGTGAAAGGTAATTTTTTTTGTTGCTGGCTTTAACCCTGTATTTGCAAAAAGAATGTTATCGGGCTGGGGGTATTGTTGGGGCTGGGGGTTTTTTTCCCGGATTGGGATCTGTATTTTGTTGGTTTGGGGGGAGGCCATCGACTGGGTTCCACCCAGGAATGTTTTGGGTTTTGGGGACGATTTCTGCCCTTTCCTGCCAGTTTTTTTTTCCTTTCCCGGCACTAAAAACCTCTCCCTCTTGAGTGGCTGGGGCTCCCCGGCTTTTTCCCTGGCCTTTTTTGTTTTTTATCTTTTTTTCCCCTTTAGATGGTATGCGGCAATTTGGGTTTTAGGGACAGCCCCTTTTCCCGAATTGAAAGGGTACATTTCAGGGGGGCCACAGGAAGGGGCCCTTTTCCGTTGTCAAGGGGAAATTTTTTAAATATCAAAGGAGTCCCATCTGTTTTTTCCCGATTTATGCCCCCGATACCCAAAGTATAGCTTTTCACAGGCTTGGGTTTTCCTTTCCTTGGGGTTTTTGGGCTTTTTCCCCGTTGGGCATGTTTCCCGTCTTACTTTATCATCCCCCGGGCCCCAAAAAAGGGCTCCCCCAAGTTGTTTTTTTGGGAGTATATCCTCACTATTGCTGTGAGTCCTCTTGTTTGCTATTTCCTGGGGATTTCTATTTGAAATTGGTTTTATCTTATCTTTTACCAACTTGGGTTTCCCCACTATAAAACCCGTCCCTGAGGTCTTTTAAACCCCTTCCCCTTCCCGCATAATTTCCCCCCTACCCGGGCAAAACTCAGCTTCCCCATTATTTTCTCCCCCGGACGGGATCTCCAGTTTAAACCCTTTTTTTCCCCGGAACACCTCCAGCTTCCCCCAATTCTGTCTCCCAGGGCAGCACCTCCCGTTCCCCTTTTGTTCCCAGGGCAGCCCATCAGCCCAATTTTAATGACTACCCGGACTTCCCTCTCCCGCCTTACAGTTTCTGGGGTTCACTTTGGCCGTATCAGGGGAAACCCTTCCCGCCCAGACTTTTATGTTCCCCTCTGTTGGGAGAAAGCTTTTAAGGGTTTTTTTAAAACTTTAGGCCAAAACCCCGGTTTTATCCCCCGATTTATCCATTTCATCAAAAAACTTTTCCCCCGAAAAATTTCTTTTAGCCTTGGGTATTCACAAGGGGGGAACAACCACTGAAATTTTTGTAAGGGAGGGGGGCCCGTTTGTTTGACAACAGACTACACACAGCTTCAAATGATTTGAATGGTTGATTTACTGGCACCAACCCCTTGAATTTTTAAAACAACCCCTTTAAAAGAAACCTTAGCTATTTTTATTTCGTTTCAACTGTTTTTTATATTGGGGTTTTTGTGCAAAGTTTCCCATATATATTTAAGGGGTTTTTAAGGCGCCTACAACCCATCCCTTTTCAGTCTGGGGGCATCCAAGAAAACCTTTGAAACCAATTGGGGTTCCCGGGCCAATCAAGGTTCGGGCCAGTCAAGGGTTCCGGGCCAGTCGATCTTTACTGATCGGGGTCCCCATTTAAAACAATTACTGGTCGGGGTTTTGGGGAAACATGGGAAAGGGTCTTGGGAAATTTTCCCCCCGAGTAATATGTGATTTGATTGATAAAAGTATAACCGGTTGAAGAAAACCTGACTCCGGGGAACCCCCTGACGAACGGTCGGCCCCCAACCCCTTGATCAATCGCCGTATCTAGCTTTTCTATTTTTTTTGTCTCCACCCCAAAAATGCTATAATTTTCACCTAAAGGAATTTTTTGGAAATTTTGGAAAAGGCACTTTTTTGAGTAAATTTGTTTCGTTTGTATTCATGGAACTTAAGGTTATATGAAATATGTATTGGATTTCAAGAAAAAAAAAACTAATGGGAAAATCCTCCACTCCCACTAAACCCTTTTTAATCTGGTTAGTTGGTTTCCACAACACTGTATTCTGCACCCCTGGTATCACTAGATTATATGCAGTACAAAATAGCAGGGCCCGGGATTAAAAAACAATACCCGTGGTAAGTTTCTTGGGGCTTCTGGCACCGCCCCTATAGGGTTATCATTTATTTACAAATTCACCTGTTTTCAAATGACACTTTAGCCTTTATCATCAATATACCAAAAAAGCCCACTGTAAATACACTATACACTATTTATATTAATTTTATCAGGAGACTTTCTTTCCTCTGACAAGAAAATTTCAATTATTTTTTTTTTCACGGGGACACAGGCCTATGATTCCCCTCTGGCAAAAACTCTGCTAGATATACATAATTCCTTTTTTGACAGTATATAATGTTTCCCCAAGATTGGTTGGGGCTGAGGGATGTATCGAAGGTTGATAAAAAAAATTTAAAAAAGTTCTAGCACGTAAAGACAAAACAAAAAAACCCCGGAAAAGGGGCGCCTCTGTCAGATGAAGAAAATTGAAAAATAATTAATTTAAAATTTCATTTAAAATGGTGTGTGGTTTTTGTGTGTGTGTGTGTGTTGTGTTTTTGTTTTGTGTGTGTGTTTTTTTGTTTTGTGTTTGTGTGTGTGTGTGTGTGTTTTTGTGTGTGTTGGGTGTGGTGTTGTTTTTGAAAATTGTGTGTGTGGTGTGTGTGTTTGTGTGTGTGGGGGGGTGTTATTGTGTGTGTGTGTGTGTGTGTGTGTTTGTTTGTGTTGTTTTTTGTGTTTGTTTTTTTTTTTTTTTGTTTTTTTTTTGTTTTTTTTTTTTTGTTTTTGTTGTTTTTGTGTGTGTTTTGTGTGTGTGTGAGTTTTTGTGTGTTTGTGTGTGTGTGTGTTTGTTGTGTGTGTTGTGTGTGTGTGTGTTTGTGTGTGTTTGTTTGTGTTGTTTTGTGTGTGTGGTTTGTTGTTTTTTTTGTTTTTTGTGTGTTGTGTGTTTTTGTTTTTGTGTGTTTTTTGTGTGTTTGTTGTGTGTTTGTTGTTTGTGTGTTTATTGTGTTTGTGTGTGTTGTGTGTTTTTTGTGTGTTTGTGTGTTGTTTGTGTGTGTGTGTTTGTGGGGTTTTTGTGTGTGTGTGTGTGTGTGTGTGTGTGTGTGTGTTTGTGTGTGTTGTTTGTGTGTGTGTTTTTTGTGTGTGTGTGTGTGTGTGTGTGTGTGTGTGTGTGTGTGTTGTTTTGTTGTGTGTTGTTGTGTGTGTGTGTGTGTGTGTGTGTGTGTGTGTTTGTGTTTGTGTGTGTGTATGAGTATGTCATTATTGAGGACAAAGAATATATATACCGAGTGGTGTACTAATCTCAGTCTATGTATACTGGGGATTTAATCACTATTTTAGGAATTAAAGTGTTCCTGTCTGATGGTGGGAACAAAAATTACATGTAGCCTAAATAAGCGTAGTGTAGTCGATAGGATTTAAACCCCCATTAACCAAACTTCTGCTATGTGTGTGCACCGCGAGTAACAATGCACACACATCTCAGTAAATATGGAGTGGACGTTAAGTACATATAATCCCAGCAGAGCGATTTCTGAGATTTAAGTATTCTTGACTGGTGGTGACTTGATTACACGCGGCTTAAACGACCCCTCGCGTGGTCGATAGGCTTTAAACCCCATTAACCAAGCAACCGGTAATGATATTTTAAGCCTTTCACTAACATCGCGGGTAATAGTACACTCCTGACCATCATTATGTGATTCTGTGTTTGAAACGAACAGGGAAGTAGTAAATACGATAAGAATATTGTTGACACTACGTTCGTGAGGCAGATAAGAGAGATTAGGAGACTTAGACACAGAGCAACAAGAAAAAGAAGAACGAGTTTAAAACAGGTTCCATGTATATAATTGAATTTGGTTTGACGTCCCTGATTTTACAAGTATCGTGTTTAAGCAAGCGGATGATGTAAATCAGTGGAGATATTGGTGGTGGTGTGTTGGTGGCGGTGATGGTGGTGCTGGTGGGGGTGATGGTGGGGGTGATGGTGGGGGTGATGGTGGGGTAGGGGTGCTGGTAGGGAAGGTGGTGGTTTCTTCGTCAGGAAACACGGTTCTCCTGGCTCTGGTGTTCGTCAGATGGCGACCCTCAGCTTGGGGATAACCATGTTAGAGATACGAACACCTGTTTCCCTGCTTTTCCTGTTATAACAAGTGAGCCCATGTTATGAGTGTCATTTGTCAAATGGCTTTACAATATCAGCGTTTTGCTCTCCTTCCAGAGCCTCTGTGATTTCCTCCAAATAATCTAATAATGATGACAGGCATGATCTTCCTTCTCTTAAAGTCATGTTGACTTGCTTTGTCTAAGTCATACTTTTCTATAATGACGCTAAATTGGAGCCTCAGACAACTAAGAAATTTTTTATATGATGTTAGTGCTACCGGCCTGTATTTTTTTTGTTGTCATTACTCTGCTGTCTTCTTCATGAAGAGGGAGTAAAGAATATACCTACTTGGATGAATCTTATTGTAGCCAGTTGGTCCAGTGGCTTGCGCACTGGCCTCGAATTTTACGACTCACTCGCCATGTGTTCTAACCCCACCCGTGCTGTTGTTTGTTTGCAATCATCTTATTACGATTTCATGAGTCAAGAGTGATTCTGTTCAGTTTTATGAGGCCTCTGAGATATCACTGGAATCTAAGCTTCTCCTACAAAGAACTTTGAGTACTCTTCTTAAAACTACTTGCATTTCTTTGCCAGCACCGCACTCCGGGAATCAGGCCCAGGTTAGGTAAGATTAGGTTAGGTTAGATTAGGTTAGGTTAGGTTAGATTAGGTTAGGTTAGGTTAGATTAGGTTAAGTTAGGTTAAGTTAGGTTAGGTAAGATTCGTCAGGAAAGAGGACAAGTGTTTCCTGACGCGGGTCTTAGTCATACGATTACCTGCAGCTTGAACTTTTGGTCATCTGACCGAGGCCTTCCGCTGGCTTACCCGTCCACCTCTTAAAAATTAAAGTTATAACAATTACTATTATTGACCAGTAAGTTCTGCGTCCGCCGGCACGTTGTCTCTCGACGTCTGGAGGATTTGTGGTCATGTCTGATATATAATTTGCAAAGAAATATATCCTTATCTTCAATTTTTCAAGGCATTGATGTGATTGGTGAACGCTGATTCATACTGTCCTTTCAAGATGGCGCTCATGTTTCTGTTGTTATCTGTGTATGACTTGAATTTTTGTTTTTGACTTGAATTTTGTATATATACAAAACTTATTATGGATTTTCCCAGTTCCCCGAATTCCATTTTAAGTTTTGTGGGCTCCTTCTGTCTGGTATGAATGATTAGTTCCTGGTATATATCAGTAATTTCTAATTGTTATATACAAATGACTCGAACTTAGGAGACTGCGAAACGTGACGACGTTTCGGTCCTATGTGCAGGTTATTTGTGTATTGATGAATGGTTTGAAAAACCGACAAATTGAAGATTGAGACACTTATGCAGCATATGGGAATCTTTATTCAGGAAACGTTTCGCCACACAGTGGCTTCATCAGTCCAATACAAAGAGGAAGGCGTAAGGAGAGGAGGAGAATGAGGTAATCAGTCCCTCAACCTGGAGTCGATGTCGATTGATGGACTGAACACATCGACTCCAGGTTGAGGGACTGATTACCTCATTCTCCTCCTCTCCTTACGCCTTCCTCTTTGTATTGGACTGATGAAGCCACTGTGTGGCGAAACGTTTCCTGAATAAAGATTCCCATATGCTGCATAAGTGTCTCAATATTTGTGTATTGTTCCAGTCAGTGTATTGTGCCCTTTCTTTGTTTCTAGAAGTACGTTTTCTTTCCTGTCGAGGAATTTGCCGTTTATTGAGCAACTCGGCAACCCTCTTCCTTCACCTGAAAATCGTTATACTCATGACCATAATTTTTAAATGGGTGGACCGGTCAACCAGCGGAAGGTCTCGGTCAGATGACCCAAAACTCCAGCGGCGGGTCATCACATGACTAAGACCCGCGTCAAGAAGCACTTGTCCTGCCTCCCGACAAATCTTACCTAACCTAACCTTCTTCTGTAAGTCTTCCACCACCACCCACGATCTCCTTTTGCGTTTCCTTAACGGGACACACACAAATATTTACTAGAAAACGTTTCGGCCCTGGGACCTTACCTGGAGTATACCTGGAGAGGGTTTCGGGAATCAACGCCTTCCGCGGCCCGGTCGTGACTAGGCTTCGTTGATCACTTCTAACACACATATTAAAATTGCAGTATAATAAATAGCGAAGAGCGTGTGTTAGAAATGATCAAAGTCCCAGTACGGAAACGTTTTCTAACACGTCGGTCTGGAGTTCTGAGACTCTCTGATCGCGGGTTCTAACCCCACCCGTTGTAAGGTTAATATGCCCTAATGTTAGCTCTCGTGTGTTTCTAAACTAATCTATCGGTATCTATTACCAAGGTTTATACCTCACTATAGACCAGGGTTCCCCAGGGTGCTCAGTATCGACCCCCAAAGTTGGTCAACGGAACTATCGAAGGGGTCGATAAATGGGAAACAGTACATGGTTGAAGTTATTATTATTATTATTATTATTATTATTATCGATGAACAATCTGAAGCTTGACGAAGGTGTCACTGAACTAAAGAGTCTGGGGACATCTGTACTAGATACATCTCTAAGTCTGCTACATTCTGTATCAGGACTGATGGAGCCACTGGTGACGAAACGTTTCCTTCATAATGTTCCTGAATCGTAGAAAATATAGTCACAAATGCAGTATAATGCGATCCTTTACTGACAACGTTTCGCCCACACAGTGGGCTTTATCAAGTCACAAAACAGATCTGTTTGTGACTTGATAAGCCCAATGTGTAGGCGAAACATGTTTATAAAGACTCGTATTTCACTGCATTTGTGTCCATTTTACCCCCTCGTGTCGGTATTTTGTACCATTTATCTCCACCCTGGACAGTGCATCAATGTTTTTATCTCCAATTTCTGCATGAAAACGCGCTGTCACTTCATGGAACAAACAGCTAGACTCACCGATCAGTTCCAGACATGTTTTATTCACGTCTTACGTGTCGGTGAAAGTTGCGAAATAAATCGAGTAATACAGTTCTGGCTCACTGAAGCCAGAAGACACCATCATTTGTTTATTAATGCCTAGCGGTAAGCCAGTGTGATTCTTTCACGGGCTAGTGGAGGCGCTATTCTCTTTTCGGTCATCGCGAGACGGGTCTTCCTGTCTAAGCGCACACTCGTCTAGTTGATCCAGAAAACACTATGATGGTTGGAAGGACTGTACCTGTCACTGACATTTCGAGGACCTCTCACTCCCAGTCCCAAAACTGGCCCTGCATGACTTTCCCCTACTTAACAACCTGATTGATTACGTGGGAGATGATTTAATGGTGGCTACCGGAGGGACCTCAGTCGAACTGTTGATAAACACACATCAGTGCAGTTACATGGATTTCTTTACTGATGATCCGTATAATTGTTTCTGTCTCCGCCATGGTGTAGGTCATACCATACCATTTCCTGTTCCTTTCCCGTTCTTAGTTTCCCGATGTTATTGCCCCAACGGCCCGGTTCGCCTCAGACCTTGCAGTCAGTCAGGCTAATGTTCGTAGCACCGTACAGTCCAATGTAAACACCACAGACCAGATGATCAGGCAATGTCTGGATGACCAAGGGTCAAGTAAGCTGTATTGTGGCCTGAATGACTCTCATCAATAGTCCTTATAACTAACAAACACGCAAACAAACTAATTAATAAACAATGAGCTCATCTGGATTACTCTTATGGTCACTGGATCTTTCAATTAGTTAAGACAGAAGGATCGATACAGTGTAAGCTGTCACTGTATGACAGTGTCAGCTGTCACTGTTACAAACAGAAGGATCGATGCACTGTAAACTGTCGAATTACCCTTAAACCCATAACAAGACGTTCTGGCAGCCAGGATCACTGAAATAGCTCCCAAATGCGTATGGGTTACTGTCATAGTTTGGCTGAAGCTGACCGGGTTTTTTAGTAGCAGTTTAAATTAAACTCAGTGTCATTCTTCGTCTTACTTTCAACTCAGTTGACATTATTTTCAGGTTTTTCATCTCGTTGCTAAATCCGGTTAAGCAACATTTCTCGACCCAGATTTTTCAGTCCATCTTTAACATCCGGCGATTGATTCAGCTTTTTAGCCTCCGGTGTCGGATTCTGGCGCCGGATTTCTTTGTTGAACTCTGGTGCCAGATTCAAGAGTGAGAATCTCGTTTCGGACTCTTACTTCCATACACGAGTGCAGCTCTTGAACTACTGGTCAAGCAAGATTTTTTTTTTCACATTTTCCCTGTCACCAGCGTTGGGGACAGCTCGTGGACGGTAAGTTCCCGACAACTGTAAATGGACTCGTGAGCCTTGAAGCCCAGGACCTCATCATGGCGGCTGGAACAGCATGAAGGGATACTATTATAATCATAACTAACCGCTAAACCCACAAGGGGATCATACAGCACTGACCATGAAGGGATAACACCTTTCCCCCTCCCCCTCCCCCGAAAAAAAAGAAAAAGAAAAAGAAGTCAAGTCGAGTGAGTCGCATTCTCTTTCCTTCTCCTCCAGGTCTCAAACCTTACCCTCCACATAGTCACACTTGAATGTTGGAGTGAATACCTGAAGTATACCTGGAGAGGGACTCGGGGGTGAACGCCCCCGCGATCCGGTCTGAGACTAGGCCTTGATTTGATAGGTCTGTTGTATATATTCAGTCCTGCCCAGCGCTTCCACTCTGAAGATAAAAGATTTACCTTCGTACTCTGATAAAGTAATCAATCCCTCGACCTTGGTGTTGGTGAGGAGCACCGTAGTCGTGAAGAGTCTTCTAGACTACGGTGCTCCACACCAACTCCAAGGCTGAGGGGCTGATTACCTTAACTTTTCTATATAGTTCTACTGTCTCCCAATTATGACCTCTAATTCGTATTGATAAAGCCACTGGACGGCGAATAAAGATACCCAGATGTTGCACGTGTGTTTAATTCTTCATATTGTCGGTATTGTATACCATAAATATACAATTTAACACAAGTATCATCGTCTTGTCTGATTATGCCTGTAAGCTGTTCATGCCTTCTCCCGTTTGTGTCTCGTACAGCTTGTTCCCTGTTTGTATGTCTGACCAGGAGTCACTTGTGTCAAGTGTAACATTGTTCACATGTGTCAAGTGTAACATTGTTCACTTGTTTCAAAATGTAACATTGTTCACTTGTGTCAAGTGTAACATTGTTCACTTGTTTCAAGTGTATCACTGATATCAGTACTGATCCTTGTGGTACTCCACTCGTCACTCACGTTACTCCTCGTGCTCCCAAACCTTCATTCGCTCTATTCCTCCCCTTAGTTATTCTTTGATCTATTGTTTCCCTCAAGGGAGGTTCCTTGATGCAGGTGAGGGGTTCTTGATCTAGGGAATTGGATCTGTGCTCCAGTTCCTTGAATTGAGCCTGAATGCCTTCCATCCCTCCCTCACCACAGGCGCTGTATAGTCCCTACGGGTGTAGCGCTCTCTCATAATAATAATAATAATAATAATAATAATAATAATAATAATAATAATAATAATTTGACCTATTGTTGTACTTCGCATGTTATCCATGATTGTTCCACGACCTTATGAATTAGATTCTGGGATAGTACTGTGGCAAATACCTTCCTGCAGTCCAAGAAAATGCAGTCAATCCACCATGCTTTCTGTTTTTTTTTTTTTTTACATAATTTTGTCATAGATGTGACATACATTCGAGAGACAGTACTTCCCGTTTCTAATACCATGATTGTTGTCGCTCACGAAGTCACTTTTCAGGAACTCCACGACTCAATAATCATAGAGAGTGTGCAGGTTAGTTAGTCTGGGATACCTGTGTGTCCCCCTGTTTGTAGATCGTCATGATATTCCCTGCTTTTAAAATTTCTTGCAGATTCTTTGTCCAGTTCACAGAGTTCCTCTGCTCCTTCTCTCAGTATCCCTAGTCGTACATGATTCAGTCCTATGACTTCCGATGTGTCAAGCTCTCCATACAACTTCTTCAACTAAGCTTCATTTCTCCTGGGCCATATTTTTTTTCTGGTATTCTTTTCCCTTCCCTTACGCTCATGATGTTGCACTTTATGGGATTGAATTCCCCTGGCCACACTTGTTCCACTGTAACCCCAGCAGACACAATTCCTGTATAAACAACGTTCTTATAAGTTCGCATTTACAACAGTGTTAGGAATTCTGGCGCCCTCGACTTCCCTGACAGAGTGCTTTTCTGATTCCACCTGTAGTCTGTCTATGTTCCGTCCATACCTCCCGTCCATTTGCGCGTCCGTCTGCAGGTAGACCAGGATATGAGTGGTGAGAGGTCGACCGCCTCGCTCCTTACAAACCAGCACTCGACCCACGACTTTCTAAATGCTCGACTTTTAGACGGCTGACATTACTTTCCCTGTCTGGGTTCACCAGTGTGAGTGTGTGGTTCAGTAGTATGAGTGTGGTTCACCAGTGTGAGTGTGTGGTTCAGTAGTATGAGTGTGGTTCACCAGTGTGAGTGTGTGGTTCAGTAGTATGAGTGTGGTTCACTAGTGTGACCCATTTATGCTAGTTCGAACTGAATACTGTAAGTTGAAAGTTAATAAAATAATAATAACACTAGTCTACCTGGAGGGTGCGGGGATCAACGCACGACCAGGCCTTGGATCATGCAACCAAGCTACTGCTTAGTCGACGAACCACAGCCCGGCTGATTCGGCACCGACTACTGTAAGTTGAAAGTTAATAAAATAATAATAATAATACTTGGAGTCTACCTGGAGGGTATTGCGGGGATCAACGCCCCCTCGGTCTGGTCCCCGACCAGGCCTCCCGGTGGATCAGGGCCTGATCAACCAAGCTGTTACTGCTGGCCGCACGTAGTCCAGCTTACGAACCACAGCCCGGCTGATTCGGCACCGACTTTAAAGTATCTGCCCAGCTCCCTTTTGGTAATTCCCTTTATGCATGGTGGGAGGCTGTTGAACAGTCTTGGGCCCCGGACACTTATGGTGTTTTCTCTTAGTGTACCAATGGCGCCCCTACTTTTTATTGCGGGTATTTTGCACCGCCTGCCCAGTCTTTTACTTTCGTAGGGAGTGATTTCCGTGTGCAGATTCGGGACCATTCCTTCTATGATATGTCTCTCTCGCCTTCGTTCCAGCGGGTACAAGTCAAGTGTTTCCAAGCGTTCCCAGTAGTTAAGGTGTTTGATGGAACTTACATGTGCAGTAAAGGTTATCTGGACACTCTCTAGATCTGCAATTTCACCTGCTTTGAACGGAGATGTTAATGTGCAGCAACATTCCAGCCTAGAGAGAACAAGTGATTTGAAAAGGATCATCACTGGCTTGGCATCTCTTACTTCTTGTTTTGAACGTTCTCATTATCCATCCTATCATTTTCTTTGCAGTTGTGATCGTGGCACTGTTGTGATCCTTAAAAATGAGATCCTCAGACATTACCACTCCCAGGTCCCTCACATTATTCTTCCTCTCTATTGTATGATCAGAGTTTGTAGTATACTCTGTTCTAGTTATTATCTCCTCCAGTTTTCCATAACGATAATAATAATAATAATAGTAATAATAATAATAATTACAGTAACAGCAACAACAGCAACAGCAATACTAATAATAATAATAATAATAATAATAATAATAATAATAATAATAATAATAATAATAATAATAATAATAATAATAATAACAAATTTCCCCCAGAGGAGGCAGTCAGGGCAAACAATTCCAGAGGAGCAACACTAACATGATAAAAGCCTTGGCAAGACTACTAAACCTGACTTACACAAGACAAGTCAACATTGACCAACACAACACAAGTCAACATTGACCAACACAACACAAGTCAACATTGACCAACACCACACAAGTCAACATTGACCAACACAACACAAATCAACATTGACCAACACAAGACAGGTCAACATTGACCAACACAACACAAGTCAACATTGACCAACACAAGACAAGTCAACATTGACCAACACAAGTCAACATTGACCAACACAAGACAGGTCAACATTGACCAACACAACACAAGTCAACATTGACCAACACAAGACAAGTCAACATTGACCAACACCACACAAGTCAACATTGACCAACACAAGACAGGTCAACATTGACCAACACAACACAAGTCAACATTGACCAACACAAGACAAGTCAACATTGACCAACACCACACAAGTCAACATTGACCAACACAAGACAGGTCAACATTGACCAACACAACACAAGTCAACATTGACCAACACAAGACAAGTCAACATTGACCAACACCACACAAGTCAACATTGACCAACACAAGACAAGTCAACATTGACCAACACAAGTCAACATTGACCAACACAAGACAAGTCAACATTGACCAACACAAGACAAGTCAACATTGACCAACACAACACAAGTCAACATTGACCAACACAACACAAGTCAACATTGACCAACACAAGACAGGTCAACATTGACCAACACAACACAAGTCAACATTGACCAACACCACACAAGTCAACATTGACCAACACCACACAAGTCAACATTGACCAACACAACACAAGTCAACATTGACCAACACAAGACAAGTCAACATTGACCAACACAACACAAGTCAACATTGACCAACACAAGACAAGTCAACATTGACCAACACAACACAAGTCAACATTGACCAACACAAGACAAGTCAACATTGACCAACACCACACAAGTCAACATTGACCAACACAACACAAGTCAACATTGACCAACACAAGACAAGTCAACATTGACCAACACAAGTCAACATTGACCAACACAAGACACGTCAACATTGACCAACATAACACAAGTCAACATTGACCAACACAAGACAAGTCAACATTGACCAACACAACACAAGTCAACATTGACCAACACAACACAAGTCAACATTGACCAACACAAGACAAGTCAACATTGACCAACACAAGACAAGTCAACATTGACCAACACAACACAAGTCAACATTGACCAACACAAGACAAGTTAACATTGACCAACACAACACAAGTCAACATTGACCAACACAAGACACGTCAACATTGACCAACACAACACAAGTCAACATTGACCAACACAAGACAAGTCAACATTGACCAACACAACACAAGTCAACATTGACCAACACAACACAAGTCAACATTGACCAACACAAGACAGGTCAACATTGACCAACACAAGACAGGTCAACATTGACCAACACAACACAAGTCAACATTGACCAACACCACACAAGTCAACATTGACCAACACAAGACAAGTCAACATTGACCAACACAAGTCAACATTGACCAACACAACACAAGTCAACACTGACCAACACAACACAAGTCAACATTGATCAACACAAGTCAACATTGACCAACACAAGACAAGTCAACATTGACCAACACAAGACAAGTCAACATTGACCAACACAACACAAGTCAACATTGACCAACACAACACAAGTCAACATTGACCAACACAAGACAGGTCAACATTGACCAACACAAGACAAGTCAACATTGACCAACACAACACAAGTCAACATTGACCAACACCACACAAGTCAACATTGACCAACACAACACAAGTCAACATTGACCAACACAAGACAAGTCAACATTGACCAACACAAGTCAACATTGACCAACACAAGACACGTCAACATTGACCAACATAACACAAGTCAACATTGACCAACACAAGACAAGTCAACATTGACCAACACAACACAAGTCAACATTGACCAACACAACACAAGTCAACATTGACCAACACAAGACAAGTCAACATTGACCAACACAAGACAAGTCAACATTGACCAACACAACACAAGTCAACATTGACCAACACAAGACAAGTTAACATTGACCAACACAACACAAGTCAACATTGACCAACACAAGACACGTCAACATTGACCAACACAACACAAGTCAACATTGACCAACACAAGACAAGTCAACATTGACCAACACAACACAAGTCAACATTGACCAACACAACACAAGTCAACATTGACCTACACAACACAAGTCAACATTGACCAACACAACACAAGTCAACATTGACCTACACAACACAAGTCAACATTGACCAACACAAGTCAACATTGACCAACACAAGACAAGTCAACATTGACCAACACAAGACAAGTCAACATTGACCAACACAACACAAGTCAACATTGACCAACACAAGACAAGTCAACATTGACCAACACAAGACAAGTCAACATTGACCAATACAAGACAAGTCAACATTGACCAACACCACACAAGTCAACATTGACCTACACAACACAAGTCAACATTGACCAATACAAGACAAGTCAACATTGACCAATACAAGACAAGTCAACACTGACCAACACAACACAAATAAACATTGACCAACACAAGTCAACATTGTCCAACACAACACAAATAAACATTGACCTACACAACACAAGTCAACATTGACTAACACAAGACAAGTTAACATTGACCATCCCAACACAAATAAGCATTGACCTACACAACACAAGTCAACATTGACCAACACAACACAAATAAACATTGACCTACACAACTCTAGTCAACATTGACCAACACAACACAAATAAACATTGACCAACACAACACAAATAAATATTGACCAACACAACACAAATAAGCACTGACCTACACAACACAAGTCAACATGGCTTAAGAGCAGAAAGATCATGCTTACCACAACTATCACATCACCATGACAAACATCACCGAGGCTTTGGAAGAAAACTCTAAACGCAGATGGGGGAGGACCTTGCAAATGTAGCCATGGTGTGAGAGTTCAGGAGGCAATAAGGTCATTAGCTATGTCAGGCGAAGTGGGGAAATGGATATCCAAATTAGTGGAAGTAAGCAACACACATATTAGAGTAAGCAAGGTACGTAAGAGGTGGTTGTGCCTCTCAAAACGCTAAACATTAGCCATAGCTTCGCATCATCCTTTAAACACAATACCAAGGTATGTAGAATGTACCGAAAAAAAATGAAATAAAATATCCCCCTTCCCTCCCCCCTTAAAAAAAATTTCCCCCCTTAAAAAAAAATCTTCCAATTTGTCATCGTTGACCATCAGGTCAAGGATGATAAATTTCATTTGCCTAGATAAGGGAACAACGAAGAAGTCAAAATTAGCTGAGAAATACAGAGCGCAGGCAGACCATCTCACAAAACACAAGACACAGGAAATAGACTTCGAAATAACAATGTCTGATGCGAAAGCCAGACAAACTGACATAGTGGAATTATTACATTTTTAGATTTTGCCCGCCGAAAGGGCTACTTTATTGCACACCCGCATCCATCTAGTGGAGGGTAGCGCAAGAACACACGGGTACACAGGACCAGGAACTAGGCCTCAAACGGGTTAACGGGAGCACATCTGCATTGATATCAACAGCTGACTTGTCTGTTGACTATGAGAACTTTCTAAACCAAAAATATAACACCAATCTATGATGATACCATTGTGACCACTTGTATTCTCCCGACTAGAAAATTGGAAAAATGTGCAAAGATATTTTTGCTGCCTGGACTGAGCCATTAGCTCAACTAGGAAAGCTTCAGAGTACTTGGAATGTACTCTCTGGAGAGAGTACATTCCCGTAGTCCGGAGGCTACGTCTCCGAACTACGAGAATTTTAGTTCATTAAAATCAAAGGCTTTATTTAACGATGTTTCGCCCACAGTGAACGAAATTTCGTCAAAATAAAAAGCTTTCGCTGTGTCTTTGATTTTCTGTTCGTTGGGTGTCGCCATTTGCTGACATTCTCGGCACCTCTCTTGCTTATCATTGGTCATTCTTCCAGTCTCCTGGGAAGGTTGTCACTACTCTTCCCGTCTCTTGGGAAGGTTATCACTACTCTCCCCGTCTCTTGGGAAGGTTATCACTACTCTCCCCGTCTCCTGGGAAGGTTATCACTACTCTTCCCGTCTCCTGGGAAGGTTATCACTACTCTCCCCGTCTCCTGGGAAGGTTATCACTACTCTTCCCGTCTCTTGGGAAGGTTATCACTACTCTCCCCGTCTCTTGGGAAGGTAATCACTACTCTTCCCGTCTCTTGGGAAGGTAATCACTACTCTTCCAGTCTCCTTTGAAGGTAATCACTCACTACTCTTCCAGTCTCCTGGGAAGGTAATCAATACTCTTCCAGTCTCCTGGGAAGGTAATCACTACTCTTCCAGTCTCCTGAGAAGGTAATCACTACTCTTCCCGTCTCTTGGGAAGGTAATCACTACTCTTCCAGTCTCCTGGGAAGGTAATCACTACTCTACCAGTCTCCTGGGAAGGTAATCACTACTCTTCCCGTCTCTTGGGAAGGTAATCACTCTCTTCCAGTCTCCTGGGAAGGTAATCACTACTCTTCCCGTCTCCTGGGAAGGTAATCACTCTCTTCCAGTCTCCTGGGAAGGTAATCACTACTCTTCCCGCCTCCTGGGAAGGTAATCACTCTCTTCCAGTCTCCTGGGAAGGTAATCACTCTCTTCCAGTCTCCTGGGAAGGTAATCACTACTCTTCCCGTCTCCTGGGACGGTTATCACCATTTTTACCGTCTCCTGGGAAGGTTATCACCACTCTTCCCGTCTCCTGGGAAGGTTATCACTACTCTTCCCGTCTCCTGGGAAGGTTATCACTACTCTTCCCGTCTCCTGGGAAGGTTATCACTACTCTTCCCGTCTCCTGGGAAGGTTATCACTACTCTTCCCGTCTCCTGGGAAGGTTATCACTACTCTTCCCGTCTCCTGGGAAGGTTATCACTACTCTCCCGTCTCCTGGGAAGGTTATCACTACTCTTCCCGTCTCCTGGGAAGGTTATCACTACTCTTCCCGTCTCCTGGGAAGGTTATCACTACTCTTCCCGTCTCCTGGGAAGGTTATCACTACTCTTCCCGTCTCCTGGGAAGGTTATCACTACTCTTCCCGTCTCCTGGGAAGGTTATCACTACTCTCCCCGTCTCCTGGGAAGGTTATCACTACTCTTCACGTCTCCTGGGACGGCTATCACTACTCTCCCGTCTCCTGGGACGGTTATCACTACTCTCCCCGTCTCCTGGGAAGGTTATCACTACTCTTCACGTCTCCTGGGAAGGTTATCACTACTCTTCCCGTCTCCTGGGAAGGTTATCACTACTCTCCCCGTCTCCTGGGAAGGTTATCACTACTCTTCCCGTCTCCTGGGAAGGTTATCACTACTCTCCCGTCTCTTGGGAAGGTTATCACTACTCTTCACCTCTCCTGGGACGGCTATCACTACTCTCCCGTCTCCTGGGACGGTTATCACTACTCTCCCCGTCTCCTGGGAAGGTTATCACTACTCTCCCCGTCTCTTGGGAAGGTTATCACTACTCTCCCCGTCTCTTGGGAAGGTTATCACTACTCTCCCCGTCTCCTGGGAAGGTTATCACTACTCTCCCCGTCTCTTGGGAAGGTTATCACTACTCTCCCCGTCTCTTGGGAAGGTTATCACTACTCTCCCCGTCCCTTGGGAAGGTTATCACTACTCTTCCCGTCTCGGGGGAAGGTTATCACTACTCTTCCCGTCTCTTGGGAAGGTTATAACTACTCTCCCCGTCTCTTGGGAAGGTTATCACTACTCTCCCCGTCTCTCGGGAAGGTTATCACTACTCTCCCCGTCTCCTGGAAAGGTTATCACTACTCTCCCCGTCCCTTGGGAAGGTTATCACTACTCTTCCCGTCTCTTGGGAAGGTTATCACTACTCTCCCCGTCCCTTGGGAAGGTTATCACTACTCTTCCCGTCTCTTGGGAAGGTTATCACTACTCTCCCCGTCTCTTGGGAAGGTTATCACTACTCTCCCCGTCCCTTGGGAAGGTTATCACTACTCTTCCCGTCTCCTGGGAAGGTTATCACTACTCTTCCCGTCTCTTGGGAAGGTTATCACTACTCTTCCCGTCTCTTGGGAAGGTTATCACTACTCTTCCCGTCTCCTGGGAAGGTTATCACTACTCTTCCCGTCTCTTGGGAAGGTTATCACTACTCTTCCCGTCTCTTGGGAAGGTTATCACTACTCTCCCCGTCTCTTGGGAAGGTTATCACTACTCTCCCCGTCTCTTGGGAAGGTTATCACTACTCTCCCCGTCTCTTGGGAAGGTTATCACTACTCTTCCCGTCTCTTGGGAAGGTTATCACTACTCTTCCCGTCTCTTGGGAAGGTTATCACTACTCTTCCCGTCTCTTGGGAAGGTTATCACTACTCTTCCCGTCTCTTGGGAAGGTTATCACTACTCTTCCCGTCTCCTGGGAAGGTTATCACTACTCTTCCCGTCTCTTGGGAAGGTTATCACTACTCTTCCCGTCTCTTGGGAAGGTTATCACTACTCTTCCCGTCTCCTGGGAAGGTTATCACTACTCTTCCCGTCTCTTGGGAAGGTTATCACTACTCTTCCCGTCTCCTTGGGAAGGTTATCACTACTCTTCCCGTCTCTTGGGAAGGTTATCACTACTCTTCCCGTCTCTTGGGAAGGTTATCACTACTCTTCCCGTCTCTTGGGAAGGTTATCACTACTCTTCCCGTCTCCTGGGAAGGTTATCACTACTCTTCCCGTCTCTTGGGAAGGTTATCACTACTCTTCCCGTCTCCTGGGAAGGTTATCACTACTCTTCCCGTCTCTTGGGAAGGTTATCACTACTCTTCCCGTCTCCTGGGAAGGTTATCACTACTCTCCCCGTCTCTTGGGAAGGTTATCACTACTCTTCCCGTCTCTTGGGAAGGTTATCACTACTCTTCCCGTCTCTTGGGAAGGTTATCACTACTCTTCCCGTCTCTTGGGAAGGTTATCACTACTCTCCCCGTCTCTTGGGAAGGTTATCACTACTCTTCCCGTCTCCTGGGAAGGTTATCACTACTCTCCCCGTCTCTTGGGAAGGTTATCACTACTCTTCCCGTCTCCTGGGAAGGTTATCACTACTCTTCCCGTCTCTTGGGAAGGTTATCACTACTCTTCCCGTCTCCTGGGAAGGTTATCACTACTCTTCCCGTCTCCTGGGAAGGTTATCACTACTCTCCCCGTCTCTTGGGAAGGTTATCACTTCTCTTCCCGTCTCTTGGGACGGTTATCACTACTCTTCCCGTCTCTTGGGAAGGTTATCACTACTCTCCCCGTCCCTTGGGAAGGTTATCACTACTCTTCCCGTCTCTTGGGAAGGTTATCACTACTCTCCCCGTCCCTTGGGAAGGTTATCACTACTCTTCCCGTCTCTTGGGACGGTTATCACTACTCTCCCCGTCCCTTGGGAAGGTTATCACTACTCTCCCCGTCCCTTGGGAAGGTTATCACTACTCTTCCCGTCTCTTGGGAAGGTTATCGCTACTCTTCCCGTCTCCTGGGAAGGTTATCACTACTCTCCCCGTCCCTTGGGACGGTTATCACTACTCTCCCCGTCCCTTGGGAAGGTTATCACTACTCTCCCCGTCTCTTGGGAAGGTTATCACTACTCTTCCCGTCTCTTGGGAAGGTTATCACTACTCTCCCCGTCCCTTGGGAAGGTTATCACTACTCTTCCCGTCTCTTGGGACGGTTATCACTACTCTCCCCGTCCCTTGGGAAGGTTATCACTACTCTTCCCGTCTCTTGGGAAGGTTATCACTACTCTTCCCGTCTCCTGGGAAGGTTATCGCTACTCTTCCCGTCTCCTGGGAAGGTTATCACTACTCTTCCCGTCTCCTGGGAAGGTTATCACTACTCTTCCCGTCTCCTGGGAAGGTTATCACTACTCTCCCCGTCTCCTGGGAAGGTTATCACTACTCTTCCCGTCTCTTGGGAAGGTTATCACTACTCTCCCCGTCTCCTGGGAAGGTTATCACTACTCTTCCCGTCTCTTGGGAAGGTTATCACTACTCTTCCCGTCTCCTGGGAAGGTTATCACTACTCTTCCCGTCTCCTGGGAAGGTTATCACTACTCTCCCCGTCTCCTGGGAAGGTTATCACTACTCTTCCCGTCTCCTGGGAAGGTTATCACTACTCTCCCCGTCTCCTGGGACGGTTATCACTACTCTTCCCGTCTCATGGGAAGGTTATCACTACTCTCCCCGTCTCATGGGACGGTTATCACTACTCTTCCCGTCTCATGGGAAGGTTATCACTACTCTTCCCGTCTCCTGGGAAGGTTATCACTACTCTCCCCGTCTCCTGGGACTGTTATCACTACTCTTCCCGTCTCTTGGGAAGGTTATCACTACTCTCCCCGTCTCCTGGGACGGTTATCACTACTCTTCCCGTCTCATGGGAAGGTTATCACTACTCTTCCCGTCTCCTGGGAAGGTTATCACTACTCTTCCCGTCTCCTGGGAAGGTTATCACTACTCTTCCCGTCTCCTGGGACGGTTATCACTACTCTCCCCGTCTCTTGGGAAGGTTATCACTACTCTCCCGTCTCCTGGGACGATTATCACTACTCTCCCCGTCTCTTGGGAAGGTTATCACTACTCTCCCCGTCTCTTGGGAAGGTTATCACTACTCTCCCGTCTCCTGGGACGGTTATCACTACTCTCCCCGTCTCTTGGGAAGGTTATCACTACTCTCCCCGTCTCTTGGGAAGGTTATCACTACTCTCCCCGTCTCTTAGGAAGGTTATCACTACTCTCCCCGTCTCCTGGGACGGTTATCACTACTCTCCCCGTCTCTTGGGAAGGTTATCACTACTCTCCCCGTCTCTTGGGAAGGTTATCACTACTCTCCCCGTCTCTTGGGAAGGTTATCACTACTCTCCCCGTCTCCTGGGAAGGTTATCACTACTCTCCCCCGTCTCTTGGGAAGGTTATCACTACTCTCCCCGTCTCTTGGGAAGGTTATCACTACTCTCCCCGTCTCTTGGGAAGGTTATCACTACTCTCCCCGTCTCTTGGGAAGGTTATCACTACTCTCCCCGTCTCCTGGGAAGGTTATCACTACTCTCCCCGTCTCTTGGGAAGGTTATCACTACTCTCCCCGTCTCTTGGGAAGGTTATCACTACTCTCCCCGTCTCCTGGGAAGGTTATCACTACTCTCCCCGTCTCTTGGGAAGGTTATCACTACTCTCCCCGTCTCTTGGGAAGGTTATCACTACTCTCCCCGTCTCTTGGGAAGGTTATCACTACTCTCCCCGTCTCTTGGGAAGGTTATCACTACTCTCCCCGTCTCTTGGGAAGGTTATCACTACTCTCCCCGTCTCTTGGGAAGGTTATCACTACTCTTCCCGTCTCTTGGGAAGGTTATCACCACTCTCCCCGTCTCTTGGGAAGGTTATCACTACTCTTCCCGTCTCTTGGGAAGGTTATCACTACTCTCCCCGTCTCCTGGGAAGGTTATCACTACTCTCCCCGTCTCTTAGGAAGGTTATCATATGCAACACTGGTAGTTACAATTCCATTTGTAACATCTGATTGTCTTTAAAGCGACTGCTTTGGTAGCGACTGTTTTGGTAGCGGCTGTTTTATTAGCGACTGTTTTGGTAGCGACTGTTTTGGTAGCGACTGTTTTGGTTGCACCTGTTTTGGTTGCGAGTGTTTTGGTTGCGACTGTTTTGGTTGCGACTGTTTTGGTTGCGACTGTTTTGGTTGCACCTGTTTTGGTTGCGACTGTTTTGGTTGCACCTGTTTTGGTTGCGACTGTTTTGGTTGCGAGTGTTTTGGTTGCGACTGTTTTGGTTGCGAGTGTTTTGGTTGCGAGTGTTTTGGTTGCGACTGTTTTGGTTGCGACTGTTTTGGTTGCACCTATTTTGGTTGCGACTGTTTTGGTTGCAACTGTTTTGGTTGCGACTGTTTTGGGAGTGACTGTGATGGTAGCGACTGTTTTGGTAGCGACTGTTTTGGTTGCACCTGTTTTGGTTGCGAGTGTTTTGGTAGCGACTGTTTTGGTTGCACCTGTTTTGGTTGCGACTGTTTTGGTTGCACCTGTTTTGGTTGCGACTGTTTTGGTTGCGACTGTTTTGGGAGTGACTGTGATGGTAGCGACTGTTTTAGTAGCGACTGTTTTGGTAGCGACTGTTTTGGTTGCGACTGTTTTGGTAGCGACTGTTTTGGGAGTGACCGTGGTGGTAGCGACTGTTTTGGTAGCGACTGTTTTGGTTGCGACTGTTTTGGTTTACCTGGAGTTTACCTGGAGAGAGTTCCGGGGGTCAACGCCCCCGCGGCCCGGTCTGTGACCAGGCCTCCTGGTGGATCAGAGCCTGATCAACCAGGCTGTTACTGCTGGCTGCACGCAAACCAACGTACGAGCCACAGCCCGGCTGATCAGGAACCGACTTTAGGTGCTTGTCCAGTGCCAGCTTTAAGACTGCCAGGGGTCTGTTGGTAATCCCCCTTATGTATGCTGGGAGGCAGTTGAACAGTCTCGGGCCCCTGACACTTATTGTATGGTCTCTTAACGTGCTAGTGACACCCCTGCTTTTCATCGGGGGGATGGTGCATCGTCTGCCAAGTCTTTTGCTTTCGTAGTGAGTGATTTTCGTGTGCAAGTTCGGTACTAGTCCCTGGTTGCGACTGTTTTGGTTGCGACTGTTTTGGTTGCACCTGTTTTGGTTGCGACTGTTTTGGTTGCGACTGTTTTGGTAGCGACTGTTTTGGGAGTGACTGTGGTGGTAGCGACTGTTTTGGTAGCGACTGTTTTGGTAGCGACTGTTTTGGTTGCGACTGTTTTGGTTGCGACTGTTTTGATAGCGACTGTTTTGGGAGTGGCTGTGGTGGTAGCGACTGTTTTGGTTGCGACTGTTTTGGTTGCGACTGTATTGGTAGCGACTGTTTTGGGAGTGGCTGTGGTGGTAGCGACTGTTTTGGTTGCGACTGTTTTGGTTGTGACTGATTTGGTTGCGACTGTTTTGGTTGCGACTGTTTTGGTAGCGACTGTTTTGGGAGTGATTGTGGTGGTAGCGACTGTTTTGGCAGCGACTGTTTTGGTTGCGACTGTTTTGGTTGCGACCGTTTTGGTAGCGACTGTTTTGGTAGTAACTGTTTTGGTAGCGACTGTTTTGGGAGTGGCTGTGGTGGTAGCGACTGTTTTGGTAGCGATTGTTTTGGTTGCGACTGTTTTGGTTGCGACTGTTTTGGTAGCGACTGTTTTGGGAGTGGCTGTGGTGGTAGCGACTGTTTTGGTTGCGACTGTTTTGGTTGCGACTGTTTTGGTAGCGACTGTTTTGGGAGTGGCTGTGGTGGTAGCGACTGTTTTGGTTGCGACTGTTTTGGTTGCGACTGTTTTGGTAGCGACTGTTTTGGCAGCGACTGTTTTGGTAGTAACTGTTTTGGTAGCGACTGTTTTGGTAGTAACTGTTTTGGTAGCGTCTGTTTTGGTGGCGACTATTGTGGTAGTATCTATTTTGGTAACGACTGTTTGGGTAGCGACTGTTTTGGTAGCGACTATACTGGTAGTAACTGTTTTACCGTTGTCCTTGCCGTTGTGAGCAATAATTTGTGATTTGCTGACGAGAACCGAGACTGGATATCACTAACACTGCCTCGATGACGCAGAAGAAATAACAAATCTAACACAAGACAGGAACGGACCCACATTTTAGGGCAACGACGAAGCAAAATATAAATAAGAACGTCATACACTTTTATTAAGTCAATGTATTTCATCTTCTGTTGTTGACTTACAGACTCTGGACTGAGGAAATCCGCAAGTGTGCAAGAGGAAAGGGAAGAATGCTGGTTACTGGTTGGCTAATTGTGTTTCAAGATTCTTGATCATTAAGGCTGCCATGTCACTGGTAATCTACGTCAGGGATAAAATAAATTCTCGTTGTATACACACTGTTTATGCACACAGTGGATGATGGGTGGGGCTGGATAC
The DNA here is from genome assembly GCF_038502225.1 of Cherax quadricarinatus. Taxonomy (NCBI): domain Eukaryota; kingdom Metazoa; phylum Arthropoda; class Malacostraca; order Decapoda; family Parastacidae; genus Cherax; species Cherax quadricarinatus. Next base: position 15,493,098 of record NC_091309.1, read on the forward strand.
ATGAGACAGTGGGTGATGGGTGAGGCTGGACACACGAGACAGTGGATGATGGGTGGGGCACGGAAAACAATCTTTCACGCCCACACATAACCATCCGGAAGCAGCAGAGTGTTGGTGCTTGTCGTACGGGCACGCACCACCACCACCACCACCACCACCACCACCACCTGGGCAGCAGCTGGTGTGAGAGTAGAGAGGGTGAGTGGGCTGCCTGGGTCACCTGCCACGCCCACCCCAGCTGCCCAACGCTGGTATATAAAGGCAGCCTCGCCATCTACCATCACCAGTGGAACTCATCCTTCGACAAACTAACCACCATGAAGGTACTCGCCTCACTAGCACTCACACTCGCACATCATGGACCTGAGCTGACGCCAGGACAACATGAAGTGCCTTTACCAATGACTTCTGGACTCGTTCAATGCAGTGACAACTTTTCAAAAATCTGACTCTTGGAAATCCACGAGACTTCGGCGTGTTAGACCTCAATGTAACATTAATATTTATCGTCTAAGACAAGACAGATTTGATGTGACTGACCGCACTGCTCGGCCGCTGCACCTTGAGGTAAGATGTGACTGACGGTGATGGAGGACAATGCTTGACATCGAACTTCTAGCCCAGGATGCGTTTCCTTATCCTGCTCTCACCGACTACAACGACCACATCCTGTGACTAATTAATGGTCCAAGTCGGACCAAAAATTCGTCATAAGTTTCTTTCCCTTATGGGGGGGGGGGGTATTTGTGTACCGTATTGTATTTCATGAAGGCTTAATCCCGTGTGGGTCGTGGAGGGTAAATTAGTGATGGGAAGGGTAATGGTACTCTGGTCAACATGATGCTTGAGCTGACCAGCGTTGCTCCTCCCTCAGGCAGTGATTTTGATTCTCTCTGTGGCGGTGGCGGCCTTGGCAGCTCCCCAGGGCGGCTATAACTACCAGGAACCCCAGTATCCAGACACCCCCGCCCAGTACAACTTCCAGTGGGATGTCAACGATGATTATTCCGGGAATTTTTACGGCCACAAGGAGCAGAGGGACGGTGACAACACCCAGGGCAGGTGAGTCTACAATTATCTCACCCTTCGAACCCAATGCAACCGAACCACACCTAACCTAATCTAGGAAACCCAGTGTGATATAACATAGCTTTAAAACAAGTTAGGTACTAATTTTCCCACCCAGTTTCGGACTTACATATTAAATAACTTTGTATTACAGATCTTGGCGTATTTCAACACAGACTTTTGTTACAATAGCTTTCATTTTATATATTTTCTATCCTGCAAATGCCCTCAGTGTCAATGTTACACTTACAATATACAATAAATGTATCCTTTCAAGATTAGAAATAGACTTGAGAGTTTATAGAAGTAAAATTATAGATTGTTAATGTACTGATAGCAGTGTTATCATAGCAAGCTGAGAGATAAGCTGACACGTGACTATAAACCTCACAAGCTGAGAGATAAGCTGACACATGACTATAAACCTCACATTCCAACTTCTAAATATCTCAGATATATCATATTTGTTTTATATATGCATAAAATTCTTGTTTTAAAGGCACATACAATTCGAGGCCATACCGGTGGCCATTTCAAAAGATGGTTTGAAGAGTGAAAAATATAAGACTGGAGGAGCACTGCCCTAGGCCTACTGGCCCATGATCAAATGAAAATAAAAAAACCTGTTTCTGTCGGAAACTTTGAGCACCTTAGGTTACTTGATATGATTTAATATAACTGTAAGATATAATAGACTTTCACATTGGTACTTGTTAGATCGCTTTCTCCTCTCGTTATTCAACTAGTGGAACTACTGCCTTCGTGCAGTACGTGTTCTCCACACGGGTCTGCACTGATGGTGACACATTGCCATCCTTCTCACTCTCAGAGTGCCAACTTTACAGTGCCAACTTTATACACTCAGCGTGATAAGTTTCTCACACTCAGTGCTAACCTTCTCACACTTGTTATTGTCAAGCTTCTCACTCTCAGAGTGCCAAGCTTCTCACACTCAGTGCCAACCTTCACACACTCAGTGCCAACCTTCTCACACTCAGTGCTAACCTTCTCACACTTGTTATTGTCAAGCTTTCACTCTCAGAGTGCCAAGCTTCTCACACTCAGTGCCAACCTTCACACACTCAGAACGCCAAGCTTCTCACACCCAGTGCTAACCTTCCCACACTCAGAGTGCCAAACTTCTCACTCTCAGAGTGCCAAGCTTCTCACACTCAGGAAGGGAACACTATGGTCAAGCGCCGCGGTTCTGATGGGCACCAAGTCGAACTCATCTCATACTCAGAACGTGTGCCTCAGGGACTCCCTTGATGCTAGTGAAAGGCTTTTGATTCAAGGAATTGGAGCTGTTTTTACGGGTTGAGTGCTTATCCATAAATATACTGATGATCCTTTCCAGGAGCCAGGAGTGATGAAGGCTCGACCCTCCGTCTGCTAGATACGTTACTTTACATGTTCTTGTTTTTCCTCCTGCAGTTACTACGTCAGGTTACCTGATACTCGCCTCATGCGGGTTGATTACTACGTTGACGCCTACGGCTTCCACCCCACCGTGACCTTCGAGGGCGAGGCCCAGTACCCCAGTGTTCCTAGCAAGGTATATGGGCAGCCTACCCCTAGCCCAGTGTATGGGCAGCCAGGGAAATAAACAGAGTGGAGTCCATATCACCCATTACCATCAATATTCATTATTTTCACCCTTCCTTCCTTCCTTCCTTCCTTCCTTCCTTCCTTCCTTCCTTCCTTCCTTCCTCCCTCCCTTCTTTCCTTCCTTCTTTCCTTCCCTCCCTCCTTTCTCCCTTCCCGTTCTGATTCTTCTCATGTTTACGAAGAGCTTGCCATGACAAGTTCCTCTCGCCACCTCGAGTCTTGGCATCTCCTGATGCTGGTTCCACCTCCTGAAGGACTCTAGAAGACTCTGCATACCCACTACCCCATATGTTCCCACTTACCACTGCTTCGTGGTGATGTCTGCTGTTATCTGTGATGTCTGCTGTTACCTGTGATGTCTGCTGTTACCTGTGATGTCTGCTGTTGCCTGTGATGTCTGCTGTTGCCTGTGACGTCTGCTGTTGCCTGTGATGTCCGCTGTTGCCTGCCTTTCCCAAGTCACATGCGTCTGCTAGTTAACTCCCTACTGACAGTCACAATATAAACTACTGACTGTCACAACGAATTGCTGATAGTCACACCACTCTTCGCTCTTCACCTCTATAAATATATAATATATGTATTTTTATACCGAGAACAAATGAATATTTTGTAAAATAAAGAATATAATTGAAAAAAAAAATACAGTATTTCATTTACAAAATGTTTCCACATTGTAGTTTTTAAATCTTTTCTCGTAGTGCAACATGGAAAAGCACGTGACTCGTCTTCCAGGAATGATTCAGTTTTTAGCAACATCATTTCCAGCAACAAACATATCGACTGGAAAAAAACACAGCTTGAATGTGTTGCAGTTAGCTAGGGATGAGTAACATGAATCAGTGTCTCGAGAGGATGAATGATTGTGAAAAATATTTCAGATTTATTCTGTGAATGTTAAGAA